>NC_068317.1:20364726-20680290 GCF_025860055.1 Xyrauchen texanus | reverse complement strand
TTTAAAAAAAAAAAGCACTTTCACTGCTATTTACCGAACAGGCTTGATATTTTAATCAATCTTGAAAGAGTCCTGATGAATAGCAGCTGCAGAATAGCTGTCTGCAAGTAGTGCAGTGTGTTTTGCCACAGATTGATTTAGTTTATGTGAAAAGCAATTTTTACACTTAATATGGCTGCAGAAAAGCTATCTGTGTGAATAGATGCAGTGCGTATTTTGCCACAGATAGATTTAGGTGAACAGCATTCTTCAAACTGCTGTAACCTAAATCTTTCAAACTAATTTTTCTCTTCCCACTTCCCATTTTTGTGCAGGTGAACAACATAGACATTAGTAACGTGCCCCATAACTTTGCTCGCTCTTCACTGATGCGTCCTTGTGCCACTCTTCAACTGACAGTTCTAAGAGAGCGCCGCTGTTCTGCCAGGCCGCCCGAGGCAGCTGCTTCGCCCAAGGGCAGCCCTGCCAGCATACGCATCATGTTGCACAAGCAGGAATCATCAGAGCAGCTCGGGATCAAACTGGTGCGGCGTACAGATGAAGCAGGCGTGTTTATCCTGGACTTGCTGGAGGGAGGGCTTGCCGCTAAAGATGGACGACTTTGCAGCAATGACAGAGTGCTGGCCGTAAACGAGCACGACCTAAGACATGGCACACCTGAGCAGGCTGCTCAGATTATACAGGTAGAGAGAAAACATTTGTGTGTTTGTGTTGGTAGGCAGCACAGGTCACACTAATGATGCTTGCTTGCATACATTTGTGCATACATTAAACTTTGGCATATAATTAGTCTCACTGTTTGTGCTGTGATACCTCAAACCATGCAGAAGTCCTGTTACTTTGCAAAGTATTCAGACTTATGATTTTTCCTGGTGGATGATAAAACGGGTGAAAACAATCCCATATACTTAAAGGAATGTTCCTGGTTCAACACAAGTTAAGCTCAATCAACAACATTTGCAGCATAATGTTGATTACCACAGAAAATATTTTCGACTTATATAAAAAAAAAAAAAAAAAAGCACAAACACACACTGCAGGGAGGAGTGAAATATATTTTTGTGGTAATCAACATTATGCCACAAATGCTGTTGATTGAGCTTAATTTATAACATACTGAACCCAGAACATTCCATGAAATTTGAAGGAGGGACCCAATTCATATCTAGTGACTAGAATATCACAGAGACTTGTTCCACCCAGAACAATTTAACAACCAGTTAGCAACACACTAACATGTACCCAGAACACTTTAGCAACTGGATAGCAATGCCTTGGCAACCTCAACAAATAGAGTTCAACCGGTAGTGGATTTTGCAGATAACTGTAACTAAGGTCGTGGGAAAGGCCGATGACCGATTAATCGGCCGATAGTTTTTAAAATAGATTTATAGAATGTCAAACATTTTACTTATTCTTTCCGTACCATGATTGGCACAGACAAAAAGTCCCAAATTAATAAAATTCCAGATGCAATTTACTGTTCAACCAAAATCCCCTAAATAACCATAAAGAAAGATTTGGTGCATAACACATTTTTCCCAGTATAAACAAGCCCAAAAACTAACTGTTATTATTTAGAAATTCTGAAAATCTATCTGAAACTATCGGCTCTTATTTAGAAATTCTGAAAATCTATCTGCAACTATCGGCTGAGATTTTGCCGATAACGATGGTTCCAAAAAGCAACTATCGGCACCGATAAATCGGTGAAACTGATATACTGTATCTGTACGACTCCATACTAAGGTATGCCAAGAAAATTGTGGCTGTTGATACTCATATTCTACACAATTAATTTAAAACTTTACCTTTGGGGAGATGATTTAGAATTCCATTATGTAAATCTAATAGGTACAAGAACTCATTTATCTATTAGATTATTCTATTAGATTATTACACAAGGTTGCATAAACTGAAGGCTAGCAGATGTGTGGTAACCACGGTGTGTATTTTTTTTATTGAAGAGTGGTAACCTGGTGTATATTTTATGTATTATTTATTGTTTTATTGTGCCTTATGAGTGTTGTAGCATATGTGTGGTACTGTTGTCACTGTACAATGTTGAGGCTGCTTGTGTCACTTGAGTCCAAGACTATTTAGAATAGTCTATAAAAAGACTATTCTATATCAATCTACCTCTACCAACAATTCTCCAACATTGTGGCAGCAACTTTTGCACAGGCAAGTACCACTCAGAGAAATTAAAAAGATTTAGTCTTTTCACGTATTCTCTTATACATATTCTCCTAACACAACACTGTTGTCATTTATCCAAGTCTCGCTGCCTGTTTGGGACATTAGGACATTGTCTCTGCTGCCCTGCTCAAAATGTGATTGATAGCTTCTCTATGCACGTTCTCCAATCTGGCTGCCCAGATCACAAAGACAAAGAGCAGCTTAAGCTTCATTAAGAATAGCACTGGCAGATACCAGACTCCTTTGTAAGATACAGTGCCACCTCAGCATAAAAGTATATTAGATATACTGTCAGTCTCACAAGCCACCTACTGCCATCTTCTAGGCTAGTGGAGAAAGGGTCAATCTGCTGATTAGCCGCTCCAGCAAGCAGACTATGGCCGTGCACACAGGCTCCACTTTGACCAGGGACATTTGGTGCCATGAACACGTCCCCCCACTCCCTTGCACTGCGACCCCCAGCCCCGTCCCAAGTCTGCACCTTGCCAGGTCTTCCACCCAGAGAGTGAGTACAAGTTGCTGTGGCTGAGTGTGAGAGCAAGTGTGTGTGTTGCAGATTCTATTTTAGTATTTCCACTGTACAGATGTAATTAGGGAGCCCTATTTCTGAAGCATCTGGGTAGACTCCAGTTTTCCATGGGTTCAGACCACAAGCGTAATTACTCCTGCAACCTCCTGGTTGGTTCCAGTGTTAAATCAATTATGAAGTTAGAGTAGTGCTGATTTCATAGGTATAATGATCATTGCTCTACAGGGAGCTGATCAGAGTTAGGATCAGTGTCCATTTAGAAAGGGGTTTCCCTTTTTTCTTATCCACGTTTGAGGCAAATTTAGGTTTAGGGGTGATTTCCCTAAACAGCTTCACCACTATTGTGCACTATATTTCAGCTAAAAGAAACTGAGTTCAAGTATATTCAAATTTCACAAGTAAAACTAAATTATTTTCAATACCAAAATTGCTTCCGTCATGATTCATATATCATGCCCTCAATTCTGAAAGTCAGGGCTTTCCCACTGGTAGTAACGACTTTGTGGGAGTGTTCATGGGTGCTTTACTCATAAATACACTCTTTGCAACATGACTTGAACAAACCATAATTCACTAACCACTTGTAATCCAGTTTAACCGGGCACTAAATGTCCTGAAATAGCACTGCGTTGAATTTACATTGTAATTTCTTTTAGTATAAACAGGCCTTCTCTCTGTGTAAATTAGGCTTTTTATAGATTGTGCTTTGTTCACAAAAATCAGCACCATTTGCTTTGGGCCATAATAGCGTGATGTTAATTGCACCATCAAGCAAAACTTTGAATTAAAAAGTGATTTTTTGCATAGTTTATATTGTTCATGGCAGCAGTAATATATCAAGCAATCAAATAAAGGAGAAAAACCTAATAATCGATCATATATCCAGATGCACAGTGTAGTCAAACTTAATTTCTGCATTTTAAATAGCTGAAAGTGTCTAGATTACAGTGGTGGAGCAATGCTGTACAGTCTCAGTACTGTATACCAGATCGTGGTAGTCTGCTGCACCCTTCACAGCCCAGCCCTCAGAACTGATGCAAATTGAGTTCAGCACTACATTTCTGATTTACATAATTCCTTTAGTCAATTGGCTGCTAAAACAACCCATAAAGTGTGTGCAATAAACCACCCTATTATCATACTTAATTCTTAGTGAATTCCCCCCCTCAATGTTCTCCTGCTGTAAGTGCTTGTGTAAATATGAGCATGTGTTGTAGGACTTCTCCCAGTGTGTGACCAGTAAGGAGAAACACATCACTGTGAAGAAGGAGCTTCATGAGTCACTGGGTATGACTGTGGCGGGAGGGCGGGGCAGCAAGAGCGGTGAGCTGCCCATTTTTGTGACAAGCGTCCAGCCCCATGGCTGCCTGTCACGTGATGGACGAATCAAGCGTGGTGAGTTATCTGAATTGTCTCTGATGGCGACATATCTTCTCAGCTAGAGGCCAAAACAGCAACTCCAAAGGTTGTTTTTTGTAATTCAAAATGATGAAGTGCAGTGAACCAAACTCTGTCTCCATGGGGTTTTCAACACATGCTGCGGCCCCCTCTGTGTGTCTGCTTGAAGCCTATCTAAATGCCCTTTGTGTCTCTCATTGCTCAGGAGATGTACTGCTGAGTATTAATGGTCAGGATTTGACCTACCTGAGCCACAGCGAAGCAGTGGGCACTCTGAAGTCCAGCGCCACGTCCTGCTCTGTCCAGTTGAGGGCACTGGAGGTCAGCACTGTGGAAGAACCTGGCTCGGACGAAGAGCTGCTGCCTCTGCATGAAAATGACTATGACGCAAGCTGGTCGCCATCTTGGGTCATGTGGCTTGGACTTCCAAGGTAAGAGTGCAGTAAAGCAAGCAAATATTTTGTTGCACTAGTATAAGGAGTAGTTTACCCAAAAATGAAAATTCCTGTTATCCTGTAATCCTGTTATTTTAACATGGAACACAAAGAGAAAACATTTGGAACCATAAATGCAGTAAAAAAGCAGTACATACAACTTGTGCGCACAAATGCACACAATACGTTTTTATTCTTGTTGTCTTGGATTGCAATAGTTTTCAGTTAAAGAAGCTATTGTAGAAAATCACAATTCACAGTCAGCCATGATAAATATAAACCATGAGTGAAAGTGTCCAATAAGAGTGCGTTCACTGAAATGAAGCAAGAAGTATTTGTCTGGTCATGTGATTCTAATATGGCAGCCCCCAGCTTTCATATGGATGCTGATATGACTGGAGTCTTTATCTCATGTTATGATGATTATATGCATATGTTTCAAAATTGCAATTAATTTCTTTAGGAGTAAAACTTTTTTATGTGGAAAACAATTGCTGAGAGCAAGTCAATATCTAAATCTCTACATTGTGCATTGCATTAATACACAAGTGAGAATACCATTTTGACATCAATTCGGCATGTTGATTTGCCATTAAAATGCCTTTTTTGAATCTGGATGACGGAATTGAAGATTACTACTTTTAAACCGCTTATATAGTGTTTTATGGAGCTTGACATCCCATGGCCACTATGAATATTGTCATTGTATGGTAAGCACTGCAAAACAATTCTTCAAAAACGTCTACTTTTAGTTTAAAAGAAAAATTAACATTATTAGAGTGAGTAAATAATGACAGAATTTTTGGCTGAAGTATTCCTTTAATCTGATATGTGTAGGAAATAATATGAATGAAGCAAATGACACAGAGCTATTAGCAAGGTCTTAAACAGGATGTACTTTTGGAACAGTCCAATATTTGTTTTTGGACACTCTCTGTACTCCACTGGGATGCTTAAAAATAGCATCATCACCTTGCTGAGCACTGATGCAAATAACCCTAAAATGATCAAAAGCAATCTGGCCAGGACCATCATGTCAGGTTTAGGTTTACCTATTTTTTTTAATCCAAATCTGAATGGAAACCGCTTTGAAGGGATGGAATTAAGCTTTTTTGATTACTTTGACATAAAAAAGTCTGTAGTGTGGTGTGTTTTGGATCAGCAGCTTTATGCAGTGGTAACCCACGAGGGGATTATGGCTCTGTCGTGACATCAACAGCTGCAGATTTTCATCAGAAGTGGACATGTGGAAATATCTTGCTTCTACACCATTCAGCCCAGACTCAGGCTGATACGCATAGGTTAATGTGTCCAAGCTCACTTCTACCTTTTTTACTCGGTCCTACCTTCTCCTTCATCAGTCCCTTTGCTTTGGCGCCCTGCTGTCTCCTTCCCGCTTCCTGTTATTGTGCCAGATCCTCCCTATCTGTACCTCTCCAAATACATGCATCTGTTTCTCCATCTGTGGTCCAGGTTTCTAGTGTTTATATCCCTATGTGTCCCAGTTGCTCATTATTAGCAAAGGAAAATATCATTATTACTATTGTACATAAGTTAACTGTGCCTTTCAGCAGCTTGGAAAATTCCAGAAAATAATGTCAAGCCTTTAGACAAATTAGCTTCTGATAGGTGGTGTACTGAATTTGAGGTGTACCTCTGGATGTATTTTAAGCCCTACCTTCAAACTCAGTGCCTGTTTGCTTGACATCATGGGAAAATAATAATAAATCTAGTGACCAGAATATCACAGAGACTATAAAAAAATCTAATAAATTGTGGACCTCCACAAGTCTGGTTCATTCTTGGGAGTAATTTCCCCAAATTGTTGAATGTTGCACGCCTGAAGGTGCAACATTCATCTGTACAAACAATAGCATGCAAGTATAAACACCATGGGACCACGTAGCCATCATACCTCTCAGTAAGGAGACACAAGTTGTGGCAAAATGGCTTAAGTACAACAAAGTCAAGGTATTGGAGTGGATATCACAAAACCCTGACCTCAATCTGATAGAAAATTTGTGGGCAGAACTGAAAAAGAGTGCAAGCATACAAACCAAAAGAGGCCTACAAACCTGACTCCATTACACCAATTGTGTCTGGAGGAATGAGCCAAAATTCCAGCAACTTCTTGTGAGATGCTCGTAAAAGGCTACCCAAAATGTTTGACCCAAGTTAAACAATTTAAAGGCAATGCTACCAAATACTAACAAATTGAATTTAAACTTCTGACCCACTGGGAATGTGATGAAAGAAATAAAAGCTGAAATAAATCATTCTCTCAACTATTATTCTGACATTTCACATTCTTAATGTAAAGTAGTGATCCTAACTGACCAAAGACGGGGAATGTTTTCTATGATTAAATGTCAGGAATTGTGAAAACATTTTTGAAATTGTATTGAAATGTATTTGACTAAGGTGTATGTAAACTTCAGACTTCAACTGTATTTTCAACTGTGTTATATTAAATATTGGTGCATATCTCACCCCCACACAATTTGTGCAATGGGCATAAATGATACTTCAAATTGTGCTGCTTGTTGAAGAGAGGTGTATTTATATAATACAGTTTGCAACACTAATATTAGAATTTATATTTAAATAATTTCAATAATGAAAAAAAAAAAACAGAACTTGTAAAAATGTCTTGGTTACGGTACGTACGTAACCTCAGTTCCCTGAGACGAAGGAAACGAGACATTGTGTTTATTAATGCATATGGGGAGTGCCTTATTACAGGACCTAGTTGAAACCTCTCTACAATAATGCCAATATTCTAATACTGGCTATGGTCTTTGAGCCCCGCCTGTTTTGGCACGAAACTGTCCACTATAAAAACAGGTGCACAAACACCATTTCCTCAGAATTTCTGACTGAGAACAAGGAGCTCATCACTCGTGCCTCAAGAACTTTGAGTCTGTGTGACTTGCGTTCGCAATTTCTCATTCCCATTTTCTCAGGGAAACAACGTACATAACAGAGACATGCTCTTACGACTCTGTACACTTGACAATGTGTTTATTAACGCATATGGAGAACAAAATCCCATCACGCCGCACTACACGACATAACTACCAGAAAGAAAGCATGATGTGGCACTTTCGTGGGATGGTGACCGACATGAGTATGCCGCAGTGAGTGAATCTCGTGTTGGGCCAGGAGGGTAGCACTCCATACGGCCTGAATTCAGGAAATTGTGTAAAATGATGGGAGCCCGTACTTAAGGGGAGGGGTATAAGTATATGTGGCAGGGCGGAGGGCGGGGCCGGGTCGTGATCCTACACACCCGGTCCCGTATTGTGCTAATTATGCCTCCGTGAGGTTTAAAGGCTGACTGCATGCCCTCCGCCCTGCCACAGTATATGTTTGGCAAACGAAATAACAATTGCTCTAAACAGAGAGGACTTGTGAAGAGAGAGATATTATGTCTAGGTTGTAAAGCCTCGTGAATGTGTTTTGAGAAGACCATCCTGCGCTATGAAGGGTGTGGTTAGGACCTTAGGCACATAGCCTTTTCTAGTTTGACAGTGGCTTTTTAAAGACCGGGGCCAAACTCAAGACAGGAGTTGTAAATTGATTGTGCATGCAGGTCTCTGACCCGCTTTACTGAGGCCAGAGCCAGCAGTAGTATGGTCTTAACGGAGAGCATGCACAAATCAAAGTGCAAAGGCTCAAAGTGGCCCCTGCGAGAGCATTTAGGTCTAAAGTTAAGTCCCAAGTCGGGACTGTAGCAGGCGAGGTGGGTTTTAATTGTCTTGCTCCTTTAAGGAACTTTGATTAAATCATGCTTCCCTATAGAGGCACAGGCTTCATGTGCGTGATACACAGATATAGTTGTAACATACACTATAAGCGTTGGGGCATTTTACTGGGTCTTTGTCATGTGAGAGACACCAATCGGTGAACATCTTCCATTTTAGCGTGTGGAGGCATCTCGTGGATGGCACTTTGGCCTATTAAATGGTGTTTTTGGCGCATTTTAGCACACGTTCAATGTTTCCCAAATCTTTAATACAGTTTGAGGATGAAGTCTCCATTCAGCCAGTATCACCCCTTGGTGTGGCTGTAGGTATGTGCCTGGCCTCGCTCCATAGGAGGAAGTGACGCGTCAGTCTCAACAGTGGCGGTGAATGAATTGCACCTTGGCGGTTTGTATATGCCACAACTGTCATGTTGTCTGAGTGAACCAGGACATGACAGTTTGCCATTTCTGACTGAAAAGCCTTTAAGGCTAGAAATACAGATGATGGCTCTAGGCCGTTGATGTGCCACACTTTCTTCGCCGTCCAGGTGCCAAAAGTCGGGCATCTTTCGCACACAGCAGGAGCTGTCCATGGTGCCAAATAAGCTATACAGCGGTGGGATATAGTGATGTACATGCACCCTTGGTGCCAAGTATATCATGGCACACGGAACTTCAGCCAGCACTGAAGAGGTCTCAAGTGTAAGAGGCCTAATGGAATGATGGCAGATGCTATCGCCATAAATCCCAATGCTTTCTGAAACAGCTTCAGTGAAAGTGTTCTCTCCAGTTTGAACTGAGACAGACACTGTAGAATGGTCTGAATGCGCTCGCTGCTGTGAAGATTCTGCCCGCTGACTCGTGTATGTCGACGGTGAAGGTAGAAGGCTTCTAGATGAGAGATGATCGCTGTCGAAGGAAGAAATAGGAAATGGTATTTGTCCACCTTTTTTTTAATAGCAGACAGTTTCGTGCCAAAACATGCGGGGCTCAAACACCATTGCCAATATTAGAATATTGGCGTTTTTGTAGAGAGGTTTCAACTACTTCATGTAAGAAGGCACTCCCCATATATGTTAATAAATGCAATGTCAAGTGTACTGAGTCGTAAGGGAACTGTAAAACTTTTAGAAATAATGTAATTGCCCCTTTATTAATTTTATTTATTTATTTGGTTTGTTGTATTGTCTATACTATACTATAGCCTACTTACTATAATGCTTTAATGTTCTGGAAAACATATCAAAGGAAATCCCTATAACAAAATAATTATATATAATCACATTTAAATTTCATAAAAAAAATTTTTGTAATTTTTTACATCATAAAATTTATATTTTAAGTTTTATTAATTTTGTAAACATAATAAGATTCATTTTGATGGAATTTTGTTATTAAATTGAAATGTGTATTTAAAAAATAATAATATTTGAGTATTGTTGCTATTGCTTGAATTTTATATATATATATATATATATACAGTAATTTCCATTTAAAACAATGAGTAAACTCATATAAAATATGTTGTGTATATTTCATGTATAATGGCCAGCAATTCGTTTTTCGATCATTGATCAGGTGTCCAGGAATTTTACAGGGCCAAAGTGGCAACCATACTCAGAACACCACAGCAACTGCATAGCAATGCCCTAGATACCACACACTGCACCCTAGCAACCACCCATAACAGCCTAGTAATCACATAGCAACACCCTTACAACCACTCAGAACACCTCAGCAACCACAATGCATTGGCAACCACTCAGAAAACGGTAGCACTACAGTCAATTTTCTATTTGAATGTAAAAATCTAATTTTGTATTAATATGTTTATTTTGTTTCTCTCTCTGGCTCTGTCACAGCTACCTGCATAGCAGCCATGAGATTGTCCTCCGCAGAAGTCACCCTGGCAGCTGGGGCTTCAGCATTGTTGGAGGTTATGAGGAGAACCACAGCAGCCAGGCATTCTTTATCAAAACTATTGTCCTTGGAACACCTGCTTATTACGATGGCCGTCTAAAGTGAGCAAGCACAAGCACACAATAAACAATGACCTTATGCTTTACTGTTAGATGATACAGCACTTTTCAAGATTACCTCAATTAAAATGAAAAAAACAACCCTCGCCTCTGGCCATCAGTGTTTCCTTCAGGATTCAGTCACCCTTAATTGGCTAATTGCTCGTAAGAAAATGCTAGGCAAAAAACTATTCTTTTTTTTTATTTTTATTTTTATAAAATGTACACAACTTTAGGTAAAGTTTATTTCTAAAGCTTTTATTTCCCAAACTCAAGAACTGATGCTTTGTACAAGCAGCAGTCATTTAAAGGAATGGTTCACCCCACAATAAATAGTCTCTCATCATTTACTCACCATCTTGCCATCCCAGATGTGTATGACTTTCTTTCTTCTGCAGAACACAAAGATTTTTAGAAGTATATCTCAGCTCTGTAGGTCCATACAATGCAAGTGAATATTGACAGAGACTATTTAGCAGAGACGAGCCACTTCTATTTAAATGAATGGGAGAAATTGGAATGCCCAACCAAGAAGCTCTAGCGCCGGATGTAGAAAGGAAGTCCTGCCTTACAGTTAAAAGAGCCAATCATCTTTTAGATACAGACATGTCCTGTCAATCAACTTGCTAATGTGCAATAGCTATACAAGCTGGTAAAATTGTCTTTTGGTGTAATATGAGGTAAAGAAGCACAATTTATGATTCCAATATTCTAACATTTTATTGCTGATTTTAAATATGTTCTTTGATTGTAATCTTGACCAACCATTTTTGAGATTTCATTGTCTCTCCCATTCAAGTAGATAGGAGCTTCACTAGCATGACTGGAAATAGCCTCCCGATAGCATTCCAAAGATGGCTGACATTGGACTGACTTCCTCGAGAAACTTTGATAACTTTAAAGCTCCAAAAATCACAAAGTCAGTAAAAAAGTAATTCGTAATACTCCAAGTGGTTAAATCTATATCTCCAGAAGCCATCCAATTGGTTTGGGGTGAGAACAGACCCAAATAATCTATGGCGATCATGATTTCAAGCTTGATTACACTTATTAACGCCATTTAGTGCTCTGCGCAAGCATCAAGCTGTAGGAAGTGTAATCAAGCTTGAAATCATGATCGTGCTTGGAGACTGCAGTGGCAAGATGTGAAATGGAAAAGGAGTTATATTTTGGTCTGTTCTCACCCAAAAATGATAGTAATGATTCTGAAGACATGGATTTAACTACTGGAGTCGTTTGGGTTACTTGTATGCTGCCTATGTGCTTTTTGGAGCTTCAAAGTTTGGTCCACCAATCTCTTGCATTGCATGGGGTAACATTATCTACAGTGCTGAGATACTCTTCTAAAAATCTTTTCTTTCTGCAGAAGAATAAAGTCATACATATCTGGGATGGCAAGAGGGTGAGTAAATGGTGAGAGAATCTTTATTTTTGGGTGAACTATTACTTTAAGCCTAACAAATCTTAAGTACACCACACATAATACAGTAATGGCACATTTCGGGTTGGACATGGACAGCAACCGCTCTTACAAATCGTTAAACTTATTCAAACCCTCATCGTGAATGTTTTTGACTGATTCATTAAAACTGTTTCTCCTGCTGCTGAAGTGGACAGCAGGAAACACTTATGTCAGTTTGTAATACATTTTACGTTATTCTGTAGCACTGAAATGGCACTTATCACCTCTTGGTTTGTCTCCCAGGTGTGGCGATATGATAGTGACAGTAAACGGTCTGCCCACAGCTGGCATGAGTCACTCCGCTTTGGTGCCCATGCTGAAGGAGCAGCGAAGCAGGGTGGCACTCACTGTTGTGTCCTGGCCAGGAAGTCTGATATAGCCCCACAAGGGCACCATTCCTCACCACAGACAGCTCTCATATCGGTTCTAATGGTCCTGTGTTCTTTCTGCCACAGAGGCACCATACTATCAAGCAAGATTCTCGGAAATAGAATGCTTTACTTGATGCTGAATAAACCAGGCCTTAGAAAACCTGCCATGCCCATGAGGCCACACCCCCTCTGGAGAGCAGCCTTAAGGTCTCCCATCGCCATGCTGATCAGCAGTCCACTCTACTGGAGGTTTTATATACATGTTATCTCTAAATGTGTGCTATATTTGTGAATGCGTGTAAAAGAGACTGAACAAAAGTATACGTGTGCAAGTATGAATGGATGAATGTGCACAGCAGTTTAATAAATCTATCCCAGTGAGGACATGAGACTCAAGTGATTTTATTTTAAACTGTATAAATCTCCTTGTAATCCGATTTGGATCAATGATAAATTGAAGAATTCAAGTTAAAACTTCAGATATACTGGAAAAAGCCAATTTAAAATATTTCCTCTTAAAATGCTTTTTGAAATCTATAAAGATTAACAATGTTATGGAGGCCTAATATTTCCTACATCAAACATGCGTCCCTTTCTCTTCTTGTTTGGTCAGAAAGTTAAGAGGATTATAAACTGAAAGCACACCCAAAAATAAAAATGCTTTAATTTACTCTCCCTTATGCAATCCCATATGTGTATGACTTTCTTCGGCAGAACACAAGATTTTTGGAATATTTTAGCACTGCTAGTCCATGGTGACCAGAACTTAGAATCTCCAAAAATCAGTTACTATAAAAAGTAATCTATATGACTCCAGTGGTTAAATCAATGTCTTTGTAAGTGACATGATAGGTGTGGGTAAAAAAATTTAATCAATTCTTCAAAAAAAAAAATAATTGTGTGCATATGATCACCTACTGGTTGGGGCTGGTCAAAGGTGGTGATTTATAGTTAAAATATACTAAATATTTATTTTCTCACCCACACAAATCATATCGCATCAGACGATACAGATTTAACCACTGGAGTAGTGTGGATTACTTTTATGCTGCCTTTGTGCATTTTGGAGCTACAAAGATTTGGCCACCATCCACTTGCATTGTCAAGACCTACAGAATTGTGATATTCTAAAAATATTAATCTGTGTACTCCAGATGAGGGGGAAGTCATACACATCTGGGATGTCATGAGTAAATGAGATTTCATTTTTCAGTGAACCATCCTTTAACAAACAGGCAAGATCCTTTTCCACCACAATTTACTTAATTCAACAAAACAAGTTGCAGCAGTGATCATTTATTTCATAAAGTGACAAACTGAAAACGATCTAGAAACAGAATTCAACAGAGGAAAAATGTGGTACAAAAAAGGGGGCTTTTTCCAAAAGGGAAAAAAAAAAAAAAGCAGCCTAAGTCTCTGGTTTCTGTGAAGTAGCCTTGTTCAAGGAGACATTTTGTAGAAGCTGTGACAGTTTTGCTGCATCCGGAGGTTTTGTCTTGGATGAAGTCTTCTTGCGCGGAGTGGTTTTTGGCTTCTGTAAGAAGATCAGACTCTGAGCAACATCTACACACATAAGACCTTTGTGCACATGTATCAATTTACCTGCAGCTTTGTCTTTTGAGGCTTATGGACCACAGCATGCCGCTTCAAGCTTTCCTTTAGAGAAAGAAGGTTAACTTCGTGTTAGCAACATTTTAAACTAAAAAGCTTCTAAAGTCAACATTAATTATGAAGCTGGTTTAGTGGTTCTTCCAGCCTGGCCTAGTTGGTGTTCAGCGAGGCTAACTGGCCTCCCAGCTGTCATTTACCTAAACGCCCTTTAAAACCATCAAATCAGACCAGCAGAAACCACCTTTTGCTGGTTTAATTTTTTTTTTTTTCAGCAGGATACCCTTACTAATTTATTGGAAAACTGACCTCCATCGCAAAGGCTTTACCACAGCCTGCAAAAGAGCAGGTGAAGGCACGCTTTCCCTCATGGGAGACTAGAATGTGGTTCTGGAGGTTAAAGTGTGTGGTGTAGCTCTCCGGACAACCCTCTCTAGTACATTTAAACCGGCGCCGTTCCCCAGAGTGAACAAATTGTTTGTGCTTCTGCAGAAACCAGGCCTGGTGGAAGATCTTCTTACATTGATCACATGGCAGCGTTTCTGCAAAACAAAAGGACTCCGTATTGGGAAACAAAAGACTATTCAAAACAGAACATCGAAATTATATAGTAATGTACCTCTGTGCTCAGCCTTTTTGTGGTTCTGATAATCTGACCAAGTTCTCCCTTTGAAGGGACAGTACTCCTCAGCACATGGGTAACCTTAAGTTTTAGAAAGCAAAAATAAATAGGAAAATAAAAAAAATAAAAAAACACCTTGTCTGAAAGTCAGATATGTTTTTTTTTGGGCTCGAGGAGTGCGTTACCTTCATGTACCTTCCCATGTCGTTTTAGAACTGTAGGAGAAGCAAATTTCATGCCACATCCTTCAAAGTCACATCTGCCAGAATAGGTATTTATGAGTAACTGGTTATAATTCAGAACCTAAATGTACATTAGCAACTAACACTTACTGAAAAGGCAATTCATTTGTGTGCTCACATGAGTGAATCATCAGTAGTTTTTTCTTATGGAACTCCTTTCCACAGTCTTGATGTTTGCACTAGGAAACATGGTCACAACACTCAGGTAATAAATGTATAAAAAAAAAAAAAAAAAAAACCCACAACTGTAAAAGGAGCACATAAGATAGAATTTTAAAGCTGAAACGTAAAAATGTGACTTTTTTTGTTTTCCAAGTTTTATTACGTTTAATTTAGGGCTGTCGGTTTAATGCATTAATTCAGTGCGATTAATTTTACAAAAAGGGATGCGTTAAAACTAACAAATAAATAGCATAATTCCTGAGAAATGCAAGCTTGTAGTACCACCCGTTTACTCCAGAGGGCAGTAAGTGAAACTTCAGCTGTATGAGCAACGTGCAGTTTATACAGTGAAAAAAAACACTTCAGTAGGCAGAACACCACAAACATGCGTTACGTTCTTGCATTCAAAACACTGAGCGCAAATGCGAACTAAGGGATCTCAAGATGGAGTATTAAACTATATTTAACTTGACAGTGACAAACATTTTATATTTATGACGCAACACCAGAGACGTCTGACATAGGTGTAAATTGACGGGCCCTTAAACCAGCCCTCATAATAAATATCCAACTGATTGACAAATTCGTGGATTGCTGTGAACTGTAAGCCAATGACTGACTTATGATCAATAATATGGTAGTAAACAATACATTGTATTCTAAAGCCACTTATTGTATTATCAATGATTAACTCTTCTGCTACAGGAATGTAATTCATTTTAATTGAGAGAAAGAGACATTTACATGTTCTCTTTTAAATATTATAGTTATATAGACTATATAGAGTTATGAGGGGCTTTCTCAGCAAATATTTTTATATGGGATTAAATGATTAATTAATCGACACCCCATGTAATTAAATGTAACTGATTGACAGCCCTAATTTAATTGTAAACTTCTGCATAATTCCATTTGATTGAATTAATTTCTAAATTTTCTAAAATATCTTTTCAGTGCCTTTCACAAACCATAAATAATTCTAGCTTTCAGATAAGCAAAAAGTAGGAATAAATATATCGATATAAATATAATGGAGTTGCATTTTTGGCTTTAGAAACAGGACAAAAAGACAAGATAATTTTCAAGATCCAAGGTCCTATAGAGGCCCTTTCCCACTTACAGTCCTGGTACTTTTCCAAATGAGAACTCAAGAGGAACGGGACACAGGAGACTGTTCTCCCATTGCACTGTAGTGATCCATCTAGCATTGACCATTTTTATTCTGACATCATTTGCATGCGCGTTTCAATAGCAACGACAAAATAAACACCAGAGGATGCCGGAATCGGAGCAACACTTTTGTTTGTTTAGGGCGGTTTTATATTAACTTCAGAAGACGCATGCAGCTGCCTAATCAGTTATTGGTTTTAAAGAGTGTTTTTGGATGAATGGAACTCTGAACGGTTTAAAAAGCACCTAATTTCATCCTACCTCCATCCATACTTATATGGCATATACCAGCATTCGGACACAGCCGGTGTCTTCAGGTTACGGTTTAAACTGGGCTTATGAGCTACACCTGCAGTGCTCCATGCAGCTATACACCCATTTATCAACAATCTTTTATGACTCAAATTGCTGTATTGAAATACTCATTGACCCCCCCCAAAAAGGGATGCAAGTTAACCACACAGTAAAAGGCACGCAATACTTCCCTCATAAACTAGATTTGACAGTTTAGTGCATAAAGGTAAATTACCTAAAGTTCTGATGTGATAAACTCAAGTGTCTCCCGGTGAAGCGAGACAGACAGACACTCACTATACTTTTATATGTTATTTATATGTTATTTCGGTTAAGGGAACTGAAAAATGTGTGCAATCCTCAGTAGCGGCTAACAGCTAGTTGTTTACTATTGAGCTCCTTTCCTTTCTCAATGCAGGGGTTTTATCCAATCACAGGCTGCAGCACCTTCTACAGTCCCTATATGCCCAAATCTACCCCAGAGTAAGAGCTAAAAAATGTCCCCAAAACAGCTTAGAGGAACTATAGTTCCTTACTATTTCCGGGGAAAAGTACCTAAAATGGGCTTTAGTTTCACCAGTGGGAAAGGCCCTTATCCTATGTTTGGCCAAAAAACAGTGAAAAAAACTGAATGAAAGAGTTATTTGAAAAGCTTGTGGAGTGATAACCTGGAAGCTAATGAAAACCTTTCTGGATTGGAAGCAGTCTGGGAAATTGTTGGGATAAAAAAAAAATACATGACATTTTTAGGTGTTCTAATTTAAATCAACCATATACACGGAGATAATGTAGGCTCTGATATAGTGTTTTGTGAACTTTCTTTAGAAGTACTGTAGTGACTATTCCGACAAACGTTTCCACGGAGGAAAGTACTTGTTGTTACTTATATAGCTACTTGCAAGCACGGATTTTCATTTCTAAAAGAACATTAAATGCAGAACTTTAAACCATCATTTAAAAAGGGACTCACGACATAATTCCTTTCTTTGTTGTGGTGAGCTTGAGCAGTGTGGTTCCTCAAGCTGCCATACGTGGAGAATGCCTCTGCACATCCACTGACTGAGCACCTTGAATGTATATAAAACAGGTGATCAGAAGCAGCACGTGCAAGGCGCCATGCTATGCAACGGTGTTTAAAAACTTGTTTAGCTTCATATCATGCTCCATAAATGCGGTGTTAGTAAGCAGCTCAACATTTTAGACAGAGGCAGTGTTGGGTACTCACAGGTAAGGTTTCTCCCCACTGTGGCTCAGCTGGTGTCGGGTGAACTGGTAACGGGTGCAAAAGCTCTTGTCGCAGCTTCCACAAGCAAAGGGCTTCTGATAAACCATAAATACAGAGCAAATCTTAACTGAGTGCTTTCTCACCGAGCAAGACGTTTGGAGGAAGAAATATGCCATTCATTAAGTTATCACTCACCAGTCCCGAGTGTTTGCAATAATGTGCTTCCAACTTCCACAACTTGGAAAACGTCGCTTTACAGTTGACAAAAGAACAGATGAAGTGTTTATTTGGGTTGATTTGTTCACCCATTTTGGATAGTCATACGGTGGCAGGTCTATCTTCGGCCTACAACAGCAGCAGCCTTCGTTTGACTACTTTTTATTGTGAGTGGCACGTACCATCTCCAGTCCATTGACACCTGCTTACTTAGTGTTTATCGAAAGAAACGAGATAATTAAGTCGCAAAATGAACATGCGACCTGTCAGGCTGCTTAATATAATTTATTAAAAAAAAAGTGTCAAAAGATGGAGCACAAATTGTTTTACCATATTAATAATGGTAATCGTTTTATCACAGGTAGACTTGGCTTACCCCTCATTTGAATAGACCTACCTGTACACGTCACATGATTGACGAACGACGTTACATCATTAGGACTTTCATGCATCCATCAATCATCTTAACAGTTCAAAGAAAGTTCCTACTTAATTGACCCAAGGAGGATTAGGCTATTTATAATGTATCCTTGAAATGTTTGAGGCATATATGTTCCTATAAATGAGAACAGGAGGATGGAGTATGTGATAAACTTAGCCTATATTCTGCATGTAAATTAATGTATCCACAAACCAAAATACTGTCAATTGTCAACCTAAATTCTACCTCTTTTAGGCTATTGGATGTACTGAAAGAGTCTTTAGTATTGAATATCAATTAAACAATATAAATGTATTAAATTATATTGATAACTTATTTTTATTTATCCCCTAGTTGTATGTCTGTTTTTGGTCTTATTTACTCTTTTGCAATGTATAGTTGTCAATAATGTACACTTTAAAAAAAATAAAAATAATATATATATAACTTCAATATAAAAAGAAATGCAATGTTTTTATTTGCCATGTCTTTTTGTTTTAATAAACACAATGCATCACCTCTACTGTTTATTTTGTATTTATATTCACACATGGTCTGACACCTGATAAGCACAGAGGTTCACCTTCACAGACTTGTGATCGGGACTGAAGGTCTTTGGGTTTGTCTGACAGAGATTTATGTGGATATTAATCTGTCACTGGTGGCTCCATTCAAGCTTGTGAATGAATGTGTCTGTCTGAGAGTGTTAAAAGACTGCCTGGCTCCATCCATCATTTACACACGTGGAAGTTTCAGCCCAAATTATGGTTTATCAGCCTCCGAGTACAGATTGCTGATATGTAACTACAGCCATGGTCCATTGCTCTCATTCAATGCTACGTGCCCCAAGGTGATCCTGATCTATTTCAAAATCAGCGTTGCATACGATAAACTATTTCTAATTTCCTGCATGCTGCCCTTTGCCCTAAGGCTAAATATTTTTTTTCTTTCCATTGCTAAAAAGTGTATTGGAATGACCTGATACAGAACTTCATTCTATCATTATTCATAAGGCTAAATTCCAGACCTCACATTTAAATAATTTATGGGTAAACAACCAAAATCTAACATTGGTTTTTAATGTTATTTAATGTTCTGTCCTATAAAACTGAAAAATGAATTGTTAAAAAAACAAATGATGATTAATCTTATATTAATTTTCCAGTTTATAACATTTATTAAATGTGTGAAAGTTTTATTCATTTGTGTGCTAGTGAGTCTGTTTTTTTAAATACAGTTCTTTCCCTTTATTAAAATTGTCTTTCATTATCATTAATAATATATGAACAAAAATGCTAAATGGTATCCAGTAGTTAGACATCAACATTTTTCATTAAAAGGCCATTTTTCCTTTTTGAGGGCAAAACACAGCATGTTGACCTTTAGGCTATGTTAAATACTTCAAGTGAATCACAATTTCACCCATAACTAGACAAGCCAAGAATAAAATATTACAAAATATTTCAAATTCATATTGAAATATATGGGGCATTTTTGTCACTTTATGTGGCATTTTTGCCCCAAGACCTGGTTAATTTTTTATTCTACTATCCAGTAAAATATTGTATTATATTATATTATATTATATTATATTATATTATATTATATTATATTATATTATATTATATTATATTTAGGGCTGTCAATCAATAAAAAAATGTTATAGAATTAATTACATGGTGTCCCGATTAATTAATCGCAATTAATTGCATTTAATCACATATAAAAATATTTGCTGAGAAAGCCCCTCATATAGTCTATATAACAATACATAGTTATCTTTAAATATAAAAAAGTATATATATTCAGATAATTAAAATGCATTCCATTCCTGTAGCAGAAGAGTTCATCATTGATAAGACCATTTAAAAAGAGGCTTTAGAATACAATGTATTGTTTACTACCATATTATTGATCATAAGTCAATCATTGGCATTCAGTTCACAGTAATCCATTTCACAAGTGAATTTGTCAATCAGTTGGAGATTTATTATGAGGGCTTGTTTAAGGGCCCATCAATTTACACCTACGTCAGATGTCTCGGGTGTGTTGCGTCATAAATATAAAATGTTTATTTCACTGTGTCAAGTTAAATATAGTTTAATACTCCATCTTTAAGCACATCTTGAGATCCCTTAGTTCGCATTTGCGCTCCTTCGAGTGTTTTGAATGCAAGAATGTAACGCTTGTTTATGTTGTTCTGCCTACTTAAGTGTTGTTTTCTTCACTGTTTAAACTGCACGTTGCTCATACAGCTGATAAGTAAATTTCACTTACTGCCCTCTGGAGTAAACAGGTGGTACTACAAGCTTGCATTTCTCAGGAATCTACCTTATTATGGTCCTGAATTAATGCGTTAAATCGACAGCCTTAATTATATTATATTATGTTGTCATATTATATTATATTATATTAGAGGTACATATTTCTGGTGTGGTGTTGATGAAGGGGTACTTGAGCCTTACCGATGGAGCAGTGGTTCTAAATAAGACAAAAATCAGTAGGAGCTTCAATTGGACCCTCTAACAAGCTAATTGTGACACAGCAGCGAACATTCCTGCTTATAATCACCATGCCTCTTCCTTCACATCATCCGGTCTTGCTGTGTTCCAACCCACCCTATGTTTGGGACTGATCAATAAAGCTGTCTCTGTATCTGCATGGCCATGATCTGTCTTGATAAGCACCAACAAGCAAAAAAGACAAACACTAGCTCACAGCCTAACAGTGTGTCGTTGGTGCTGATAGGACACCTTCAGTCTCACATGTGATTTCTAATTTCACAACCTCTGTGAGGTTTTATAAAGAGACTGTGGTAGAAGACAACATGATGTCTAGTTGTACTATCTTTTTCTTCCATGTTTGCTTGTCTCCCTGGCTGAGAGAGGAAAGTTAATGTGTAACAAGGGAGGTCGATACAGCAGCCGCACAACTTGATTGCCTAAATCTCAGTGTCAAACAGGTATGATTAAGGACCTTATGTTGCATGACTTGCTTCTGCCCACTCAGCTCCATCCCTTTTTGCTATCTACCCCTCTTGTGTCTGTTTACTTTGTTTTATTCAATTTATGAGTCAGAGCCATGCAGCACTTCAGACAACGTGTACCAGGACACTCAAAATGCACATACAAACATGGTTGTGTGCATTCAAGAACCTTTTCAGCATAAAAGGAATTGAACAAAATTACATACATGCTGAAGTGTGTAATTTCTGTGACACTTGGTCACCAAACGGAATTGCAAAAATAATTATGGTTTTCAAAACTATTCCAAAAAACTCCCACATTTTCAATGGTTGTACAAACAGATAGTCCCGCACCAGACTGGTATAATTGGTTGAGCCAATGTTGCTGTGTCGACTTGGACAGGCCACTCCAAAAAGTCCACTCCACTCCAAAAAGAGTAATGTTTTGATAGTGTTAAAGATGGCTTACCTCTATAACTAACACCTATTAAGCTGGAATGCGAGATCAAAATTTAGCATGACTACATGAGAAATTGACATGCTGCTTCTGAATTTTTGTGTACCTTAAAATCAACCCCATTCTGTCGAATTGCTAACAAGTGCCATCCCCCATCAGACATTTCTGCATCAATTCACAATTCACTGTTCACTTTTCCTGGACCCTGTGGCACTACTGATGTGTTGCATGAGCAATCTATAAACACAAATTCTGGTCCCATGGAAACCAGGAAGTAAATGCATTCACATAAACAATGTTGATTACCATTCAAAGGTTATATTTACACTGTAAAATAAAATTTTACCCCTCTGACATTTAGGCTTAGGGTTGATGTTTGGGTTAGGGAGTATGGTTAATAAAATATGCATTCCTTTTGACTATGTTACATCATTTACAACAAAAAATATAACTCTCATTTGGCACCACTCTGTGGACATTTCACCTCAACAACAATTCCATCTTCGGCCACTGGGGGAAGTGGTTCAAATTTCGGTATGCACAGACTGCCAAATTCACAGTGCGATCAGTCTGAAAGAATTTACACACATCAGCTTTAATTTATGCAACAGATAACTGAATGCAAATGCCATATTTTCATTCACATTATTTCACATTATTTTTGTGTATGATATTGTAAATGTCAGGGCCATTGTTTGAATTCACAGAGATACAGTGGGCCCCAGCCCCATACACTAAAGACATGTGGGTCCAGAACAACATTCCCTGCTATTCTAAAATCTTTAAATTCAAAAATCTTTAAGATGGAAAGATCCGGTCAGCCACTAGGATTTATTGACACTTGACTGCACAGGGAAATTCCATGCCATTATAGTTCTTTCAACATCTTTGTAGTGATCAATACTAGGGCACCGTGTCACTTGTTGATTGATACTATTGATTATGACCTCGACAAGACCTCATCACCTTCTTTCCAATTCTAACAAATACCTAACACCAGCATGATAGCAGAGGCAACGGATAGGCACAGTATACAATGAGGTTATCTAGTTATCCTCACACATTCTCACAGTCATGCAATGACCTCTAAGCTTGCGATCCTAATACTCTGACTAATTCCCAGACCTGTGTGTCCCCTAAGGACAGAGTGAATAGACTATGCAGGACACATTTTGCATCACAATAACAGCTAATCTATATCAAGTCGTTGATTTACTTTAATGCATATGTGCTGATATAGCAATTCTTATCTGATATTTCTAAGTAGATATTTCTGTTGTTTAGGCAAATGTGAGTTAAATTAACCATATCTTTCATCCTGGCAAATCATGTAAACTGAATTTGTTCAAGGAATTATGCTCAATATAATATATAAACATCCTTTATAGGGGAGGCTGGGGCTTATTGTCACACATGGAAATTACAAGGGTACAGTTTAAAGTCAAAAAGATTGTCCGCTCTATAGATTTTCCTTGTACCCCAAAACTTCTGACAGTCCTCCTGGTCCAATGAAGAGACAACCACATCCCCACTCCTATGATTAAAATTATATTACATTGTGACGACTTACCCCATGTAGGGTGACAACATGACCCATGACCACTAAAGGTCAATGTGAGTTAAATTAACCATATCTTTCATCCTGGCAAATAGGGTGTTGTTCACAACTAATGCATTTTTGTCCGCTCTAAGCAGTATATCAATTGTTAAGTACCTCTAGGAATTGACTTTCAAAAACAAACATAGGACCAACACTAAGAAATATTCACTGTAGTTAAAAGTAGATATTATAAAATAAAAATGGTCATAAGTGACATGAGATCATTATGAAATTAAGGCTGTTTCTCACAAGCGTCATACACACCCACACAGCTGCAGTGTATCTCGGTAAACTGACCCTAATTGAAGCAAATATTGGCGAAGAACTGAGGTGGGATGAGATAACATATTTGTCAGATATCCAGTCAAGCATTCAGCCACTCTGATTGCACTCCAAGTCAAGATAGAGAGAGGTGGTCCTCACTTACACACCAAACCACACAAACACCCACACCACACACACACTAAAGGCCCAGAACTGCAGATATATAATATCAAGTGTACACACTTCAAAAACCAGACAAAAGTATCAGCAAATTTGGACATTTTGAGGTGAGCATGTTTTTTGTAATTGGTGACATGTCTCAAACTCACTCTTTACTTTACACTTTGAGGGGGAATGGAAAGGGGTGTTTAATTATTTAAACTGTTATTTTATTGTAACTTTTTAATAATGGACACACTATTTTATTAATGTTTTAGATTGCACTGTTTCTTTTACTTTTTTATTTCATGACAGAACATTTATGTCAGCATCATTTCTCCTTAATTATAAACATTTACCAATATGAACACTGTGTTTGTGATTTGTGTTTCATTTAAAGGAATATTCTGTATTCAATACAAGTTAAGCTCAATCATCAGCATTTGTGGCATAATGAGTATTTTGACAAATTTTCCTAAAAAAAAAAAAAAAAGCACAAATCTACTGTAGGTTACAGTGAGGCACTTATAATGGAAGTGAATGGGGCCAGTCTGTATACATTAAAAACTCTTTGAAACTGTTTCAAAGGTATAGCCTCAAAGCGTAAACAATGTGTGTGCTAACGTGTGATAAAATCACTTATTAACCTTTTCTGTGTAAAGTTATCAAACTGCACAACTTTGCTGCCATGACAACATAACTCTAAACCTTAAAACAACAGTAAAAAATAGCATTTTACACAACTTTTCAGTCCAAATAATACACACGTTTTAACATAAGAATGTACCTTTATAAAAGTATAAGCTTCATATTCCTGCTATTTAACTCTCCAAAAATTGGCCTCATTTACTTGTATTGTGCCTCACTGTAATCTGGCTATTTGCTGTTTTGTTTGTTTTAAGAAAAGGAGGAATGAGAAGAATTTTTTTTTTTGTGGTAATCAACACTATGACACGAATGCAGTATACTGAGCTTCACTTGTACTGAAACAAAAATATTCCTTTATTATGAAAACTTTCAACTCGAGTGTTAAATCATAATGTAATAATTCGAATGTGGCTGCCTATAGTCAGATGCTTTGATGTCAACAGAACTTAAGCATTTTCTCAAGTCGTGATCTGCTGGTCATGAGGCTGTTCTGGTAAATAGATCAGATATGCAAATATGCGTCCAAAAATATCGTTTGGAAGAATAGCGCTATCAATGTCCTCTCGCCACACATCAACCTAGAATATCTTTAAATATCGTTAAACTAAGTGGGTCACACCGAGTTATAGCTTATACTGCCCTCTAGTGCCGGCCATTAAGAACTACCACTCTACAGCGCTACTGTAGCCTACATTTCTTTTAGAAATTGCCTGGTGTTATGTTGAAAATTAAATATTTAAATGCAATTATTACGGCATTGTTTCTACATCATTAAATGTGTCCAGGGAGAAGTTCAAACTAATTACATTTAAGTGAACGAAGAGAATATACATTTTTTATCCACTGAATGGAAAGATATGCATATAAATGTAGTGGGATCACTGATCTATACAGCTGTGGCCAAAGTATTGGCAGTGATATAAATGTTGTGTTTCTGCTTCAGTTGTTGTGATGTTGATTCACATTGTTTCTAGATTATTGTGCAGAGTGATCAGATGCATTTGAAATTATTGCAAAAAGCTTCATTGGCCAAAAAAATTGACTATCACAAAAACATAAATTTCACTGTTTTTTGGCCCTGGCACAAAATGACCAGCTAACATAACTTCACTAATCATATCAGCAGCACCTGGGAAAGTGTGAACGAGTACTAGTCAGGTGAAATCACTATCATTCTGATTGGAATTTAAAAGCAGACGGTTTGCTATAAAAAGAGGGAAGAAGTGCTTCAATCATTGTGTTCTTGTCGCGATGGTTACCTCTAAAGAAAGCTGTGCAGCCATCATCGCTTTGCATCAAAATGGCCTCACATGCAAGGAAATTGCTGCAAAGAATATTGCACCTGAAAGAACCGTTTACCGGATCATCAAGAACTTCAAGGAGAGAGGTTCAACTGCAGTGAAGGTTTCAGGACGTCCCAGAGTGTTCAGCAGGTGCCAGGACAGTCTCCTCCTGGGGAGTCAGCTATGGAATCGTGTCACCACCAGTGCAGAGCTTGCTCAATATTGGCAGCAGGTTGGTGTGAGTGCATCTGCACGCACAGTGAGGCGAAGACTTTTGGACAATGCCCTTGTGTCAAGAAGGGCAGCAAAGAAGCCACTTCTCTCCAAGAAAAACATAAACGACAGACATAAGACTGGTGCAAAGTTATTTTCTCTGATGAAGCCGCTTTCCGACTGTTTGGGACATCTGGAAAATCGATAGTCCGGAGAAGAAAAGGTGAACGAGTCCTGCGTTGTGCCAACAGTGAAGCATCCTGAGAACATCCATGTGTGGGGTTGCCTTTCATACAAGGGAGTGGGTTCTCTCACAATTCTGCCCAAAAACACTGCCTTGAATAAAGAATGGTATCAAAATGTTCTGCAAAAGCAACTACTCCCAACAACCCAGGAGCAATTTGGTGATGATAGGTGTATTTTCCAGCATGATGGAGCACCATGTCACAAGGCAAGAATGATAATGAAGTGGCTTGTAGATCATTACATTGAAATTTTGGATCTGTGGCCAGGCAACTCCCCGGATCTTAATCCGATTGAGAACATGTGGTCAATCCTCAAAAGGCGAGTGGACAAGCAGAAGTCCACAAATTGTGATCAACCCCAAGCACTAAGGCAAGAATGGATCGCCATCAGTCAGGATTTGTCCTGAAGCTGATATCCAGCATGCCAGAGCGAACTGCAGAGGTTATGAAGAACAAGTTTGAAGACAGTAAATATTGACTCCTTGCATAAATTGTGTTTTTGACAATAATCTATAATCTACAAATACTAAAGCAGCAAACTTTGCAAAACAAATTGTCACTGCCAATACTTTTGGCCAAGGCTGTAGAATGTTCCCATTATATCATGATATAACAGCGATAACTAAGGAACAAAGTTCTAATCTTGCTTGGAGGTGTAGCTTATATAAATATGGATTGTAATTTGCCCCACACAGGAAAAAAAAAAAATATAAATTCTATTAATCAAAATAATGATTACAATATCATGGGAAATAAAAAGAAAATCATGCAGCTCTGACAGCACTGTCGCTAGTGTAATAACTGCATTAAAATAATAGAAATAAATGGAAGTAACAGCATCAGTGTTTGCGATTCATTGCGCATGCTCTGCAGTACACGGATGCTTTCATTTCTAGTCTGAGCAACAATGCTACATTTATAAATAAAATGACAATAATAGCAATTTTAGAACCCCAACATTTCTTTAAAAGTAAAGAGTTCCAAACATGAAGTATGTTGTACAAAGGACTTTATTTTGGTCAGCAGACTTATGCCATGAACTCGTAGGGGATGGGCTCCAGGAGCTGAGGCTCATTGTTCTTGGTGCTGACAAAGTGTGCTGGCCGTGGAGCAGCAGGCTAAGAGGAAAGAACAAGATGAATATACATCAACAAAATACAAGTCTAGTTAACTGTAAAATAAATTGACACTTCAAGATGGAAAAATTGACAAAACACCAAGTTTATTTCCCATACCTGGCGTTTCAGCTCAATCCAAGTGCCTGCCTTCTTGGCCTCCACTTTCTTCTTTTCATTCTCTTTTACGCGCTGCAGGAAGCTGTCTCTGCTTTTTGAGTGCTTAATGTGCTCGATACGCACATTAATTCTCTTAGCCAGGATCTTGCCTCTGAAAGGAACAAAAATAGTTGCTCACTACAACAACAGGGGTTATGTTGCGCAATCACAAATATCATCCATGAGATGCATGTTCCCTTATTGACAATCTGGCACAGGCATTAATGTGTCTGTCCAGGGTGCATAAGGATCACTGCTCTTCCCCACATGAATGACCACACAGGACACTGGACTGCCCTTATGGTAAAGTGAATCTGGGGCTCTTAAACACATTAAGGAGTAAGGCTGGGTATTGATAACGATTTCCCAATTGTATTATATTACACAAGCTCTCAATTCAATATCAATTGACATGCAGGTATATTTCAGTTATTCATGTCCACGTTTTATTTTTTTACATATTAAATTCTGTCCTAGATAATGCTGTAAATTTTACCAATGATATGAGATATTGTTTCATAATTTGCCACATTTGAGCTTTTTAAAAATGAACAAATCCACGTATTCTATCAACAAATTATATTGCATTTATTAGATTGTGGCATATGCTACATATTTGTATTGATTATGTGCATAATTTGTACTATTTACAGGTATTTACATTGATTTGTTGAACAGGTTTAAAAAAAACAAAAAGGTACTGTCTAAATAAGAAAATCGGCTGTTCTGTGAAGATTGCCATTTATCTGAACATCTGTATTTTTTTCCCCAGACCTACTTTAGGAACACCCATTTCAAACCCAATGAATACTTTAAAAAATTATTACTTTGGTGACTAAGGAATCACAATTCATCAGGATTCTCTAGTACCTTCTCCTTTTTATAGAGTAAAGGCCTGACATAAACATTTGTAGATTAAGACCTTTTTTTTTTTTTTAACATTAGGAAACATTGGACAATTGTAAATTCAATGGATAGCATTTGACAAAAACATACACTCAATCATTATTCACATGTTTGCATTCCATAAATCAGCATCTTTGGAGGTTACTCAGATTAACTTTGACAAGCCTAAAATAGTATGTTTATACTTTTATTACTTCCAGCCATCACCAACTAGTCCAAGTTGAGTGGCAGTCACACTAGGCTTTGAGCATGCACATTTTTTCAGACAACGCAACATGCCAGGATATTATGTCAAGTGAGAAAGTAAATAAATCACAAATAATATTAAACATGCTAAAATATATTAATATACAGGTCATATAATTAGAATATTAAACAGTTTATTTCAGTAATTCCATTCAAAAAGTGAAACTTGGATAATGTATACATTCATTCCACACAGACTGATATATTTCAATTGTTCATTCCTTTTAATTTTGATGATTATAATGGACAACTAATGAAAAACCCCAAAATCATTATCTCAGAAAATGTTTATATTGTGAAAAGGTTCAATATTGAAGACACCGGGTGCCACACTCTAATCAGCTAATTAACTCAAAACACCTGCAAAGGCCTTTAAATGGTCTCTCAGTCTAGTTCTGTAGGCTACACAATCATGGGGAAGACTGCTGACTTGACAGCTGTCCAAAAGACGACCATTGACACCTTGCACAAGGAGGGCAAGACACAAAAGGTCATTGCTAAAGAGGCTGGCTGTTCACAGAGCTCTGTGTCCAAGCACATTAATAGAGAGGCGAAGGGAAGGAAAAGATGTGGTAGAAAAAAAGTGTACAAGCAATAGGGATAACCGCACCCTGGAGAGGATTGTGAAACAAAACCCATTCAAAAACGTGGGGGAGATTCACAAAGAGTGGACTGCAGCTGGAGTCAGTGCTTCAAGAACCACCACGCACAGACGTATGAAAGACATGGGTTTCAGCTGTCGCATTCCTTGTGTCAAGACATTCTTGAACAAGAAACAGCGGCAGAAGCGTCTTGCCTGGGCTAAAGACAAAATGGACTGGACTGCTACTGAGTGGTCCAAAGTTACGTTCTCTGATGAAAGTAAATTTTGCATTTCCTTTGGAAATCAAGATCTCAGAGTCTTGAGGAAGAGAGGAGAGGCACAGAATCCACGTTGCTTGAAGTCCAGTGTAAAGTTTCCACAGTCAGTGATGGTTTGGGATGCCATGTCATCTGCTGGTGTTGGTCCACTGTGTTTTCTGAGGTCCAAGGTCAACGCAGCCGTCAACCAGGAAGTTTAAGAGCACTTCATGCTGCTGACCAACTTTATGGAGATGCAGATTTCATTTTCCAACAGGACTTGGCACCTGCACACAGTGCCAAAGCTACCAGTACCTGGTTTAAGGACCATGGTATCCCTGTTCTTAACTGGCCAGCAAACTCGCCTGACCTTAATCCTATACAAAATCTATGGGGTATTGTGAAGAGGAAGATGCGATACGCCAGACCCAGCAATGCAGAAGAGCTGAAGGCCACTATCAGAGCAACCTGGGCTCTCATAACACCAGAGCAGTGCCACAGACTGATCGACTCCATGCCACGCCGCATTGCTGCAGTAATTCAGGCAAAAGGAGCCCCAGCTAAGTATTGAGTGCTGTACATGCTCATACTTTTCAGTTCGCCAACATTTCTAAAAATAATTTTTTTGTATTGGAAGTAATATTCTAATTTTCGGAGACACTGAATTTAGGATTTTCATTAGTTGTCCGTTTTAATCATCACAATTAAATGAAATAAACATTTGAAATGTATCAGTCTGTGTGGAATGAATGAATATAATATCCAAGTTTCACTTTTTGAATGGAATTACTGAAATAAAATCAACTTTTTGATATTCTAATTATATGACCAGCACCTGTATAACAAAACACTAAACTATGAAATTTGCATTCTTTGTAATGACCAAGATGTCAGCATGTGACACTTTGGTGATCTGTTAATCACTTGTCCTCTCGTCAAACAAATTTCTTCGCATGACGTTGCATTTCCAGTGTCCCGTGATTGGATGCGTTTGAATGAGAGTGAATAGAGCACAAAGTGTAGTGTGACCACCCCTTTACTTAAAATAAAAGGCAGAAACTTTGAATGCATAGAATCAGGCTATAGCAGGACTGTTAAAATTAGGGATGAGCAAGACTATTAGAATAAACATTAATGATGCTGCTAGTTGATACTGAAATTACTAGTCTGTAAATATTTTATCCCTTTAAAGGTTTACACATTTATGATTGGCTTATATTTTTTTACAAAGGCTGCACTTAAATTCCTGTCATGTTAATGTAACATTTTAAATATAATTATTAATACAATTTAGAGGTGCACCAATACCAATTATTGAAGGCTGATACAAGTACCTACATTTGGATATCAGCTGATATGGAGTAGTTTTGAGTTTGTAAACGCATGTCATTCTATATGCATTTGATATTTTGAGTCAATATTAGTGTTTTCAATCATTAAAAATGACAATTCAGGACTGTTTTAATTGGGTGTAGCTTACCTTTAAAATAATTCCAGCTAACACGTACACATTATTCATGCCGTATCATTGTTAAAAACTGAGCAGTGTCACTTCGGCATTGATGCTAGAAGCGGATTTCTGAAACGTTGGCTTGCAGGTCGCTATGGATGTTCACATTTGAGTCTTTAAATCTGTGCATGATCAAGTTATTTTCCCATCGAGTGGGCTTTTTTTTTTTTACAAGAAAATCACCTCAGTGAGTCCGGTTCCGTAATTCACCGGACCACGTTGACGTGTTAATTTTTCCTCATCAAATAAGTATGCACAAGTAGCCTAGAAAATGACTATTTTAGACCAGGTATGCCCATTTATTTATTTATGCTTACTGCGGCGGCTGTGCCTCAGGTGGTAGGGCGGGTTGGCTGTTCGATTCCCGGCCCACACGACTCTTGCCCAAGGACACTTCGGCAAGACACGGAAGCCCAAGTTGCTCCCAATGGCAGGCTAGCGCCTAGCATGGCAGCTGTGCCGCCATTGGTGTACGAGTGTGAATGGGTGATTAGGACACAGTGTAAAGCGCTTTGGTAAGCGCTAAACTTAAAAGCACTATATAAGTGCAGACCATTTACTCTTTGTGAATGTCATGCTTAGAACAATACATTAGGTTTATTGTACATTTCACACAGGCCTCTTTTTTCATCTTAACTGTTATTCTTTAACATTCTTAATCGAACAGCTGTCATATCATATCAGGTCATATCCTAATGTTCGTCATGAAATGCAATTGCTTTGAAAAAAATATGCCAGTTTTCCCTAACGTTGAATGCATGTCATGTTCTATATTTAAAGTTCAATTATCATAATCGAATTGTTTAAGTGTTTTAAATGGGTCTTATGAACGAAATGTTTGACAGTTTTCTCAGGGTTTCTTTTTCGACTAATCAAATTCAAAAATTACATTTAAATGTCAGTGAAATTAGTCTTCCCACAAATCTCTAATTAAAATATCAGTATATTTTGATCATCAACATCTAGATGTGACAAGCGCTTTACTTACTTGACTTGCTTGTTGACAATGATGCCTACAGCATGCTGTGTAACATTATAAACACGTCCTGTTTTGCCATGGTAGCACTTATGAGGCATACCCTTCTGAATGGTTCCTGTGCCCTGCGTAAAAACTTAATGGTTTTATTATTTTCAATGCACAAAATTCATCACAACAAAGTATACTGAGACTTACAAATCTTTCATGTAATTAAACTTACCTTGATATCAACAATATCACCCTTCTTGTAGATACGCATATAAGTGGACAGAGGGACTGGGCCTTTTACAGAAAGAATTAAGCTCTGTTAGACAAAATGTTCAACATCAACACTGCCAACTTATGTGCATGTAAACCTATAGTCCAGAGAATGAATGCAGTGTGATTCAAGTGAACTCACCATGCTTACGGAAGGGCCTGGCAAACATATACCTGGTCCCCCTCCTCTTGCCTCTGGTGTTCGTCATGATGCCTGATTACTGGGTAGAAAAGAGACAAAACAAGTTTTCATGAACATTTTATCCAACTATAACTACACCAAGGAGCTACTTTAATTACTATCACAGTTGACAGCTTCTAGTGATTATTAACCAAGCAATACACTAGTTTGACATACATATATACGTTATATATATATATATATATATATATATATATATATATATAGATCTCACACATACAACATCTAAACAAGTATTTGTAAAATTAACAGTTAAGATGGCTGTATTTGTGACATAATTGCACATTATGAGAAACGATTGTCATTAGTTAGCCTATATTGCTTGTAAAACATTGACTTAACTTACACAAGTTAACATTTCGTCATAACATCTATCAAACTGACACTGAAATCTCGATAAATACTGCAACACAATTTCCCACACTATTATTTGCCAGTCTCGTCTCTCTCAAAGTCCACGCATGGCCCACATGGAACCGACACACTTTCATCTTAACGCTGTAGTTTTACTCTATACAACATCAAGCAACACAAACACAGGCTTAATTTTGAAGCTAGTTGGATAATAAAATTTGTAGGTGCTTTGTGTACAAGTTATCTGCATTAAATTATATATAATCGATGATTTTATTTATAATGTCTAGAGCACATCTTACCCCCGGTTGCTCGCAAGATGGCGGGTACGGCGGAAAGAGAATGTTGGGGTCCTGCGGTTCTTCCTTCAAAGCACACGAATAGGTGTACCGCTCAATTGCCTGAATAAAATTGTTCCAAAGCTATTGCTCCCTAGACAGAGATGGTACGGAAGCCCTGAACCGCTCTGTGAAATGAAAAGAAAAAACATTAGGTGAAATGTATCAAACATCCTACAAATGTCCTACAAAAAACTAAAACTAATATACAATTCTCTCTCAATTTTTATTCTCTGCTAATTCTTTTTTTCTTCTCGACAGGCAGCACATGATTTTTGTTGTTGTTTCTAGCTAACAATTAGCATGCGGTACCAGCCACTCTCAGTAAGAATGTAATTGTGCGCTTAAGGTGACAGACGACAGCTGTGGTTCTTAATCTGTATATTTTTATTATTGTAAAATACAAATGGAATGTTTTGCAAAACCTAATCAAGGATTTGTTTTTACTGTATATAATGTTTGAGAGTCTACTAATATACGAGATCCCACAATTAAATGAATATAACTAAGGTTACTATGTCCCAATGGCATTCATTGGGAAGTGTGGCAATGCCAAAACTTCTCTCTTTCAGTGCTGTGTGACTCGTGTTAGAGTTCCCCAAATCAATGAACTCCTCAGAGTGATGCATCATCCTCAACCACGGCACTGTGTCGAGTTAAAGGAAGATGCAGAGCTTTTTGAGGAAATGGTGCACGCTCCGTTTTCAATCATCGTCTGGCTTTCTGGTTATCCCTTGGTCTGTTAAATGAGGGAAAGCACTGAGAACTTTGGGTCTTTTGAATATTGCAACATTGGCAATGCCTGTTTTTTTTATTTTGTGTGTGCGTGTGATATTGTGTACAACTGATAATTTTCAAAAGTGGACATAAACCTGCTCTTTAGGCATTTCAAGTTTGTATTCAATTATTTGTGTAGATAATTTTCACCTGTCTCACCACCTGTAGATTATTAGTAATTAAATCTCCATCTCTCCTGTGATTGCTGCATCTTTGCTTATGGTGATTTTCTTCCCCCGACTTCTCTGTGACTTTTGGAGTTGTTGCGTTTTAAATCAACAACTTATTTTATGTAAAATGAGAATGTGAGCTGGAAGTGTTTTAAGGGGCACAACATCCTGGTAGCATTTATCCAAAAGCAACCCACATTATTATACAATTATTAAGATCTAAATATTTGCTTTGCAAACTCTATTCAGGCTTTGGATTTTCACCTGTGTTTCATGATCTCATATTGACGAGCTTCAATTGTGATGAAGTTCCAATGTAAATAAGTCTGAACAACTTTACTTTTGTTAAACATTCCATCAATCTATGCATTATTTTATTTGTCATTATAACATTACTTGCAACATGATTAACATTACCAGTTGTACACACATCACAACAAAAAACAGACATTGCCTATGTTGCAATATTCAAGAGACGCAAAATCTCTTTCTGGGACAACCAGAACGCCAAACGATAATTGAACATGGAGCATGCACCATTTCCTCGACACAGTGCCGTGGTTGAAGCTGATGCATCGCTCCAAAGAATTCATTGATTTGGGCAACTCTAACTTGAGTCACCCCTTTAAACACAGCACTGAAAAGAGAGTGGGAGGTGTTGCAACGGTCAAAGACATCTATCAAGTGCATGTTTACATAGGCCTACAAATAGAAAAAAAGCACAATATCAATAGCAGCACTGATATTCCCAGTGGTTAATGTCTTAAAAAAACACTTCACAATGAATGCCATATGAAGCATTGTAACTTGAGGTGTATTCGTTTAATTGTGGGATCTCACGTATTATATATTTGTTTTGATTATTATTATATATGTCTTGTTGCTTTTTTGTATTATTGTGAACTGGAAGCTCCTGTCACCAAGACAAATTCCTCGTATGTGTAAGCATACCTGCCAATAAAGCTGATTCTGATTAGTAGACTCTCAAACATTATATACAGTATGTTTCTTTCATGATTAAGCTTCGCAAAACATTCTTTTTGTATTTTACAACAAAAAAATACACAGATTAAGCTGACATCTGTCACCTTCAGCACAAGATTTAATTAGTGGCAGAGGCTGGTACAGCATGCTAAGGATTAACCAGCAGGCAAAGAAAAAAAAAATTCTCAAGTGTTGCTTCTTGACGAAAAAAACTAATTTTGGAGAAATTTGGAGAATTTTTTATTTATGTATTATTATTACTTTGGAGAGAGAGAAAATGAGAGATATTTTTTTCCTTCTAGGGCATAGGCTAAGGAAGGAACAAAGACAGAAAAAATTAATCTGGGGTGAATTTTTTTTTTAAGTGCGGTTCAGGGCTTCCGTAGTTATGTCATTGCCATGCAGAACCAGTTTACTCACTGATTTTTAAGTGATTAATTTTAACTACATACATGTAACTGTTGTTTGCTTCGCTTAAATAATATATTTAAAGAAGCATGGGGGTTTAATTTGGGTGAAATTAAATTATGTGACATAAAAGTGAGCGGCCACTATCAAAGTACCTTTCAAGACAAATCAGTCCACTCGGCGGCCATCTTTGAAACGCTCCCAAGTAGCTATTTTCTATGTAAACAAGCGGCATAAAAGTACAGCTCCTATCTGCGTGAATGGGCAAAGACCGAAATCTCCGATCAAAGAGCAAATTTGAAATCAACAGTAAAATCTGACAACACCAGTATTATACATTTTGCTCGTTTAGCTCAGATCACGTAAAAAATAACGCTATTTTTCGGCTAGTTCAGCTAATTCGCAGGTAACTTCTGTAACTAAAAGGCGATTGGCTCTTTTGCCTGTAAGGCGGGACTTTCTTTTCTACATCCGTTGGGCGCTCCGATTAATACAGTGGTCCATCGCTGCTAAACTGTCTCTGGTCAATGTTCACATTATTTATTTTTATTTTATATTTTTATTGACAAAAAAGCATGTTCAAAATTTGATATAAAATGACTATTAATAAATAAAACTACATTTTAAAAATAAAATTTAAACGTCATAAACATATTATACAAATTATACAATCTTAAGAATTCTCCCTGATTTTCTGGTTTAACTCTATTCAGTCCAATAGTAATTTTGCAATTGTGTAAGCAATTAATCAGACGGAAATCATCAGTCTTGGAGGGACGCTAAGACCCCGCGGAATGCCCTCTGGTAGGGACGCAGTCTGTCCTCACGGGGACTCCTCTTCGCCTCCGCGCGGTGATTGGGTGGAAGATGGCGGTGGGCGAATGGAAATCCTAATGACAGTTTCCAAATTTGCCTCTTTTTGTACCATGGTGAGTAAATATGCACTGATTCACGGATTAATGGATGTCCGCGCATGCATGATAGTATAATTGGTGACGTGCTGCATTTGTTGTGTTAGTGGCGACTGGGAATTGGACTCCTTGCGTGCGTGTGTTCCTGCTATGAATTTTGCATTAGGCCTAAATAATTACTATTATCGGAGGGATATGCGACATAAATATTATCTATGTCTTTTTAAAGCAATTTTGGCCTTTTGAATTCGCCCTTCCTGGACGCAGCAACGTAGATATCAGCTAACTGCTGAGCTGAAGTGTCATTCAGTACACACAGGTTATGAGCATGATATATGCTTAATAAGCGCGAGCTAACTAAATCAGCGCGATTTTTACTTTTGTGTGATAAATGAGTAGTGGTACGGCAAACGTTAGCATTGTGATTTTCACTGCGTTCAGTGTACCTGTGCCCCAGTGCGTACATCGTGATTGCTTTAGTGTCCCATCCCCTGTCTGTGCATCCCCCTTGTAGTGTGTACCTCGATATCTTATCTGTTATCTGGATCTTTATTCGATTGATTTAATTGCTCTTTTTGGACTTTATTATTCAGTTAGAAAACCTTTTATTACAATTATTGTGGCTGTGAAATGTTGTGCTAATGTAGTGTTGTACCTTAAAATGTCTTGCACATTTTAATGAAATGCAAATGTACCTGCTTTATGTTCTTTATGTATTATTTTAACTAGTTGTTATTCTGAATCACAAGGGATTACTGTAATGTTTTCAAAGTGCAAGTAAATGTCTTCTTAAAAGCTTTGCCTAAAGGAACTGTTCAACCAAAAAATGAAAGTTCTTTCATTTATTTACCTCATGCCATCCCATATGTATATTTTCTTTCTTCTGCTGAACACAAACATTCTTGTTAGATGTATATCTCAGCTCTGTATGTAAATTAAATGCAAGTGAATGGTGGACAAAAAGTTGAAGCTCCAAAAAGCATATAAAGGCAGCTTAAATGTAATCCATACACCCATCATATCACTCCAGAAGACATGGATTTAACCACTGGAGTTGTTTGGATTACATTTAAGCTGCCTTTATATGCTTTTTGGCGCTTCAACTTTTTGTCCACCATTCACTTGCATTTAATTTACATATTGCAAAAATAAGAAACAGATCATTTCTTATTTTTTTTTTTTTTTTTAGCGATTCACATTCTTTGTACATATTGCCAACTTCTGGGCAGGGAGGAGAATTTATAGTTAAATAGGAATTATTTATTGATCTGTTTCTCACCCACACCTTTCATATTCTGAATACATGAATTAAACCACTGCAGTCATATAAATTACTTTTAAGCTGCCTTTATATGCTTTTTGAAGCTTCAAAGTTTTGTCCACCATTCACTTGCATTGTATGGACATACCAAGCTGAGATATTCTTCTAAAAATCATTGTTTATGTTCAGCAGTAGAAAGAACGTCACACATCTGGGGTGGAATGAGGGTGAGTAAATAAGACAATTTTCATTTTGGTGTGAACTATCCCTTTAATTTTTTTGGATGGCATCCATGGCTGGTGGCAAAACCTTATTACAGTTTTGTTTTAGTTACAGTAAATATATTTGGCAGAAACTATGGTTGCCATTGTACTTTTGTAAAAGAGACCTTGTATCCACAAGTTAACTGCTGTAAATGCTTGAATAGCTGCTTGCCTGTTCTGTTTCAGGGCGCCAATGCCTCCGCTTTGGAGAAAGAGATCGGCTCGGAGCAGTTCCCTGTCAATGAGCATTACTTTGGATTGGTCAATGTAAGAAGAGATCTTCCCTGTTTTCTAACATTGTTTCCTCTGGCCAGTGTGTTTATCATCATGCTGGAATCATTGTGTGTCTGTGTTCTGTGTTTGATCCACAGTTTGGAAACACCTGCTACTGTAACTCTGTGCTCCAGGCACTGTACTTCTGCAGGCCGTTCCGGGAGAAAATCCTGGCATACAGGAGTCAGCCACGCCGCAAGGAGAACTTGCTCACCTGCCTGGCAGACCTCTTTCACAGCATAGCTAACCAGAAGAGGAAAGTTGGGGTGATACCCCCTAAAAAGTTCATCACGAGATTACGGAAAGAGAATGGTAAGGATGAAAGAAGAGAGAGTGCTGAAATATAATCAAGCAACTATATTTTTAAGTTAACAGATGGCCCAAAAATTATTTGGACACTTAAAGGCCTTTGCACACCGAAGGCGACACTATGTACATTTGTTATAATGACTGTTGTTACAGATGTTGTCAATTGAAACAATTTAATGAAACTTATTGCTCAAAACATGTTACTTCGTGACTGCATTTTAATGCTCAAAGAGTGTATAAAATGCAAGCAATGAAACACAGATCTCATCCAACAAAACCAGTCTTCAGTCTGATACACTTGCCAGCAGCAGCGCAGCTGTTGCATTTCATTGCATTAGATCAAATTAAATAATGCTAGACCTTTTCTCAAATTTTTTTACAACTTCTTTTAACCAAGTGGTCCTATGGTAATGTTTAGTGGATGTGTGAAGTCAAGTTCACATAGGTGCCCTAGCACAGTAACCACAGGTGTAGTTCAGCACAACATCTGTCGACATGTTCCACAAAGTTTAACAGACAGAAAGTGTGCAAATACTTTTTATTTTTCATTTTAATATGTTAAATACAATTGAATAAATTAAACATAATTGAACTGAATTATATTTAAGTATCATTTAAACCTAACATACATATTAAGTAATTTCCTTAAAAAGTTTGCATGAGCTGTATTTAAAATAAAGGCCACTTGGTTTGATATTTAGTTTCATTCAATGGGTTTTATTGGCATGTAAAACACATTAGATTCAGCTAGGGCTGCATGATTATGAAATCACTGTCGATTAGTTAATTGTAGCAGCCATAATTGTAATCTCGATTATTTATTTATTTTTGATTCATTGTGCAGATCTAGATACAGCATTTGATTCATTCATCATTCCTTGTGTTACCCAGCAGATTGCTATTACAGAGAGTGACATATCCTTTCTCCCTGTAAACCCACAGAACTATTTGATAACTACATGCAACAAGATGCACATGAGTTCCTAAACTACCTGCTGAACACTATAGCAGACCTGCTACAAGAAGAGCGGAAGCAAGACAAACAGAATGGCAAACTGGCCAATGGAACACTTGATTCACAGAACAATAACAGCACCCCGCCCTCCTCCACCTGGGTTCACGAGATCTTCCAGGGCACGTTGACCAATGAGACACGGTGCCTCACCTGTGAGACGGTAATAGCGCCACATACTGTATATTATTAAACTGGTAATCCCTTAATTACAATAGGGTGTGATATCCTGATAATTATGATGAATGTGATTGGCTGTGCTTTTATCTGAGGTGCATCTTTGAACTTTGGTCTCTTACAGATAAGCAGTAAAGACGAGGATTTCTTGGATTTGTCAGTGGATGTTGAACAGAACACTTCAATTACACACTGTCTCAGGTTTGAAAACACTTTAGGAATTGCACACAAACACATACTGGACATGCTGTTAAAGACCTCTGTGAAGAGTAAGGTGGGGCCAGGCCGCGACTACACATGCCTGGTCCCCAATTGGGCTAATCAGCCGAGGAGAGGGATAAATGCAGCTGGATGCGGCAGTCTCAGTCTCAGTCTCAGTCTCTCTCTCTCTCTCTCTCTCTCTCTCTCTCTCTCTCTCTCTCTCTCTCTCTCTCTCTCTCTCTCTCTCTCTCTCTCTCTCTCTCTCTCTCTCTCTCTCTCTCTCTCTCTCTCTCTCTCTCTCCCTCCCCTCTCCCCCCCGAACTGCCGCATCTGGCTGCATTTATCCCTCTCCTCGGCTGATTAGCCCAATTGGGGACCGGGTATGTGTAGTCAAGGCCCCGCCCTCCTCCTCATCACAACCTCATTAAAACAAATTGGGGTTTGGTATATTGGCTTTAAAGCCTTCTATTCACTAGTGCTCTTTAGAATGAACTTTTATCATATATACTCATTTATAACTTACAGTCTTCCTCTTCTGGTAAAACGGACCAAAAATATTGATCACTCATCTTTACAACACAGATTTTCTTTTCCAATATAATAAAGCTCTCTAGAATAAGAATGCCATATGACACCATGTCTACACCAGATGAGCTGCATAGCACCGATGGTAGACGGATGCCCTGTTCTAGTGCTGATGGGCTGCAGAGCTAATCTAGCCAGTTTTTTTCCTCAGACAAATGTATTTTTACCGATGACCTACAAACATATAAAGATAGACCTACCATGAGCTCCGAGGTTGTTCATCGATGGTGCAGTATATGCTTCTGTTGTGACCATATGTCTATGTTATTTCAACCTCATTGTTTAAAAATCAATGAGTTCCTGGTGAATATTTACACTACCTGTGGTCCAGCAGAGAAAGCTCCACCAATCAGACAATTGCAGCCAAACAAGCCTGGAAGCGACCGTCCACTCCTATGACGCATTGTGATGTGTGAATGATAACGCAAAAGAGTCGGTGTCCCTTCACCCACAAACTACTTACAGTGCATGTTTGTATATATTGGAATATTTCATGATAAATGTTAACTACATTGTTTCAATACTTATAATCAACAACCTAAATCAAACGTTTTATAAATTTCCATTGGTTTATTTTCAATAACGTAATTTGCTGTGCTTCATGGGATTGTAGATCTTGCCCTTGTGAATGACAGATAGTGTTGTGCCTTTGTCTTTTTGTCTGATTTTCAAAAACATTTTTGCTACAAAACAAAGTTTGTAATGTTGTGATTCACCTCGGAGCTCGTTGGTTTGGTTCATGGCTTAGTAGTTTTATGAGGGATTTTATGAAAAGTAAAAATACTTCCAGGTCGCAGGTGGCTGAAAAAGTTGGCGGGCACTGTTGTGCTCTATGCTGGGCTGCTTTTCCCAAAAGCATCGCAAGCTAAGTAGATCATAGAAACCATTGCCGCCAATGATTTCTATGATCTAATTCGGCTTACGGTGCTTTTGGGAAACGCAGTCCTGATCAGTTCGAAAAGTCATAGCAACCCGAATGAGAATAGCCTAAAGGTCTGTGCCAAGTGTCAAGCCAACATAATAAGTAAATGTTTATACCAGTGGATTTTTTATGTATTTTTTAAGTATGATACTGGTTATGGCTCCTACACACTACACGACTTTCAAAGATGTCGGGTCGTGGTACTGTTCATATTACAAAACTGTCTGTCATGTCACTGAAGTTGTAGCGTTTTCAAATTACACGACGAATCCGCGACAGGGGTGAACACGTTACAAGACATTTCACTATTGACGAATCACAGACGACTCTGCCTGGACTCCAAATTACGTTTCACAACAGAGTACAAGCCAGAAGTGATACGAGATACGAAAACATATGAATGATCATTTGTTATGCATTTCAGAATATAATGTGTATGTTTTTAATCGCCTCAAGGCATCATATATTTGATTAGTTTCAATATGAAAAAGTAGCTCCTACTGAAAAAACTACCTATTTGCTTACCTGACTGTCCAAGACAATTGACAATTTCTCTCCAACTCTTCTCTTTCTCCACCCGGTTGTGGTACAGTTCAGAGGAAAAATCATGTAGGCACTGGTGCTCCTGCCAATGTTCCACAAATATTTCCAAAATTTCTTCAGTCCAATTAGAGTTTCTTGATACCGCAGCCATGCTAGTTGTTGTTCTGTTGCAGGTACAGTACATCAGGACTCCTCCCACTGAAACTTCCCGTGCCCTGTTTCTTGCTCTCTCATTGGCTGTAGGTCAACGCTGCAGTTGTGTTCAGTCAAAACATATTTCACATTGCACGATTTGGAGTTGTAGACAGGTTCAGATATTTAACATCCTAGATATCTTGCTGACATCGGCGACGTGTCGGCGATTCTCTCAAATCTCATCTTTAATAGTTCATACATTGCGATCGTTGCTCACGGGAGCGAGCTCCGATTTGCCCACGATTTCAGGCTTTTGTCGGCGATCTCCACAAAACTGTCGGCGAGCGAAAATTGGGCTTAAAATCGTGTAGTGTAAACTCTGCATTATTTAACCATTGCTGAATTCTACTCGATTTTACAGTGGATTGGTCCGTGCTTTCTACAGTGTTAGACAGCCTCAAGCTGATGCGTCATGCCAATAGTCGCGTCCGGTGTAGATGGTGTAATACAACCTGCAGTCAACTAGCAAGTAGCTAATCATGTTTTTTGGCTTTGATGCAAACTAAAGGCTAATGGCTACTTTAAAAAAAAGGGACGAGCACTTTCATATGCCACACCCAAACGTCCTGTTTCAATTGAAAATTAGTCAACTCAGGAAAAAAATCAAGGCACTACAAGGGGCCTTTAAACCAATGCAAAACAGTCTTCTCAAAGACAACCTATATCCATTTTAATCAACTTTTCTCTCTTTTACTCGCTCTTTATAGAGGTTTCAGTAATACAGAGACATTGTGCAGTGAATATAAATATTACTGTGAGGAATGCAGAAGTAAACAAGAGGCACACAAACGGTGAGCATTAGCGTCATTTAAAATGAATGACTATATATCAATTTCTGTCAGTTGGTCCTTTACCAACTGATTCTTTACAATGTATTTTCTGTATATACTTTCTAAATGAATGTGTTTGTATATGACTGTAGAATGCGGGTTAAGAAACTTCCTATGATCCTCGCCTTGCACTTGAAGAGATTTAAATACATGGAGCAGCTGCAGCGCTATACGAAGCTAAGCTACCGCGTGGTCTTCCCTCTGGAGCTCCGCCTCTTTAACACCTCTGGAGATGCCACCAATCCTGAGAGGCTTTACGACCTGGTCGCTGTGGTGGTGCATTGTGGCAGGTTAGTCAGTACAGATGTGATATTTATTTAGTAATATTTGACACCCCAAGTCTGAATTAACTTTCAATATACAATACATGTATAATTATGTATAATCTTCACTGATTTTTAAATAAGAAATACTATAACTCACAGACAGCCTTTTGTAATTAGTCTTTACAAAGTAGGAGAATCAATATTTCCTGGTTCGTAGCCAATCTGCATGTGTTTTTACAGCGGCCCAAACCGAGGACACTATATCGCTATTGTAAAGAGTCATGATTTCTGGCTGTTGTTTGATGATGACATTGTTGAGGTAAGCTGCCAGCCCTCATCCATAATACTGTAGATCGAACAGAAATGCAAAATCAGCATTGTTCATTCATTTATACAGAAATACACTTCACTGGCATTGAAAATGCTCATCAAGTATATAAGGGTGTGGCGTTTAGGAGTCTACACACTTTTGGCCATATACTATAGTGAATACAAGATTGCAAAAATGGTCTTTCTTCATTTGTCTGAATTTGTTCCATTTCTCCCTATAGAAAATTGACGCCCAGGCAATTGAAGAGTTCTATGGTTTAACATCTGAAATTTCTAAGAACTCAGAGTCCGGGTACATCTTGTTTTACCAGTCCAGAGACTGAAAGAGGCCAGAGGGGCGTCCCCTTATGGACACCAGTGCAACAGGCATGCCTGTTTGCAGAATTCTGCGGCATCCCACCTGTGCAGATTCTCACTGCAGCTCACACACCCCCCACCCCACCCGTCCAAGCCCTCCCTCGCCGGTCTCGATGCAGCAGTAGTGTTGAATGTGATGCAGTCGCAAGGCATTTGAACATTGTTTGTCAGTTGTATTTATGTTGTGAGAGCGTTTCATCGCTCGTGTTCAGTCCTTTGCTGTGGAGAGAATGTGTTTAATGTAACAGATATGTATGATATGACCGGGATTTGCATTCAACTTTCATGTTGCAACCTTTTGATTCCTGCGGCTGTGTGGAGGTGAAGACTTGTGCATGGGGGAAAGGGGGGTGTGTTTATTAAAATGGATGGGAGGGTCTTAAACACTCCAGGTGTGGGGAACTGCGAGTTATGTATTTCTACCTTGTACAGAGTAATATTTGTATAAATATTATGAGAATTATAATAATATTACTGATATAGCCACAAAAAAATAAGAAGATGGAACCAGAAAAAAATATATAATACTATGGTGCACTTTTGATACAGTTTTGTAGATGTTGGCAGGTTAATGTGAGGGTTTGCTTGAGACGGCCTGTTGTGAAATTATCGTTTTCTGTTTTAAAGAAAAAGAAATAAAAGTGTATACACCAAGACAGGATGTATGCATGCAAGCATGTAAGGATGAGCTATTACCAGCCTGCTGCGATTTGATCCTGCCTTGGTGGTGATGACTCATTCTTGGTCACTGTGGCCCCTCAGTGGCTAGTCGGGATTACTGCAAGATTGAGAATCAAATATAGCATCACTTATTTCATCCATTGCACTCCTATCTTTACAGCTCAGACATATTTAAATAGTTGTGTTTTTTGCTTTGAAGTAATTAAAAATATATAGCTGATTAATTAATGCTTAAAACAATAACTACACCAAAAAAAGAAATTCTCTCAATGTACTTCCCCTTGTGCTATCCCATTTGTTTTTGATTTACTTTTTTCTGCAGAACACAAACCAAGCTTTTTAGCAGAATATCTCAGCTCTGTAGGTCTGTACAATGCAAGTGAATGGTGACCAGAACTTTTAAGGCTCAAAAAGCACATACAAGTAGCATAAAAGTAATTCATAAGACTTGTGGTAAAATCCATGTCTTTGGAAGCAATGTTATAGGTGTATGTGAGAAACAGATCAATATTTAAGTCCTTTTGTTTTGTTTTCTGTACTATAAACCTCCACTATCACTTTCATATTCTTCTTTTGATTTTGGCTATTTGTTTCTCACCCACACCTATCATATCACTTCTGAAGACATGGATTAAACCTCTTAGAGTCTTATGGATTAATTGTATGTGCTATTCGGACCTTCAAAGTTCTGCTCACCATTCACTTGCATTGTATGGAACTACAGAGCTGACATATTCTTCTAAAAATCTTGGTTTGTGTTCTGCAGAAGAAAGAAAATCATACAAATCTGGGATGGCACGAGGGTGAGTAAATTATGAGAGAATTTGTATTTTTGGGTGAACTATTCCTTTAAGTTAAGAGATTCTTCTCCTCTAATACTTAAAGAGTATCACACAAAATGCTTTCTGTTCTTGTATTGCCAGTGGTCTGTAAAGAAGAAGAAAAAACCCTGTTTAAACATGTACAATTATTTTCTGCGATGCATTTCAAGCCTGGTCTCAGGCTAGAAAGATTTTAAGAGGTGTCATGTGCAGTTTAATCTATGATGATCTGCTGTAAATCTGTGCGACATATTTTAGACTGTAAAAGAGTGATGGGAATAAACTAAATAAAAGAGGTTAGACTGAGATGCAGGAGAGAGGAAAGATAGTGGGGGAACTGGGTGACACAGATGAGCATGCTGTTAATAGCACGCGCCGAGAATAGCTTTCACAGGGGAGCAACACAATGAAAGATGCAGTCTGAATGTCAGATGATAGATAAATGGGTGTCATCCTACACTGAGGCATTGCAATATCTCCTCTTAACAACATATTATAATCCTAGAGAATTCTCAAAGACCTTTGAAAATATTAATATATTTTGAAAGCTGCACTGATTGCGCACGCGGTAGAAATCACAGGTTCAAATGCTCTTAAATCGAGTGTTAATATTTATGTGCATAAGATTATATGAGAATGTACATGGTGCCTCCAGCCCCAACTGATGCTACACGAATTTAAACCGAGGAATTATCATAGTTTAGTTTCCGCCCTTAAGCAGTAGAACAGCAAACAAATGTGACTGGATCCTTATTCTGGTGAGTCGGGCCGGTGAGAATCAAACCTCGCCCTCCCTACCTTCCAGCTCTTCGCACAGTCGCAGTCGGCGGAGATGCTCGTGCAGAGGGCGAAGAGCCGCTATCGCTGCTGGCTGTAACGTACAGCATAAAGAAAATATTCGGCATCACCGCATCCGATTCCTCCATCCGGGAGGCGCTGCACCGGTGAACAGCGCTGCCATAAATTGTAATGGAAAGACAACAAGGACGTAAAAACATTTAAAGCAGGCGCCTCTCCTCCGAGAGATAAGGTAGGGAAGCTTTCAGATGGGGAGTGAATAGGGAACATGTCCATTTCAGAACATGTTAATACCTATATATTGATTTTGCATTTAACCACAGATAAAGAACCAGTTATCTCATCTCTCTATATTTATATATCTATATCCAGTATCGAGAGAGAGATTAAGCATTATTATAGAGAATCATAGGGTGCAGGGTTTTGCTGTCATCCAGCTGGTTGCAGTAATGGGCTTATGGTGCAGTATATGTGATAAATGAAAGGTTGCTGATGCAGGCGTCTTCTTAAGACGCAGAGCTCTTTTATAAACTGTTTTATAAGCTTTATTTAATATCAGTACTCAACAGGGCCCTCCCTTCCCTTTGTAGTTTCCACCGTTGTACTGTAACCTATGACTGAATAATAACAGGTTCCTGTATATCCAACAAAAGTATATCTAATTTATCTTAATTTGACTCTTGTTCTGAACAAATTAACTTTGAGTTTTAAGACACTGGTAGAGGAGTAATGCGTGATTTCTCATGGCCATGTTTAAACTGACACTTTTACAATGTCTCTGTAACACTTGAATGGGATAGTTCAACCAAAAATGAAAATTCTCTCATCATTTCACCCTCATGCTATCACAGATGTGCACGACTTTTTTTTTACGCAGAACACAAATTAAGATTTTTAGGTTTCAGCTCTGTTGGTCCTTTCAGTGCAAGTTAATGGTGGCCAGAACTTTGAAGGCTCAAAAAGCACACGAATGCAGCATAAAAGTAATCCATACGACGCCAGTGGTTTAATCCATATCTTCAGAAGCGGCATGATAGGTGTGGGTGAGCGATGGATCAAAGTTGATGTCCTTTTTTTTTCTTAATATGAGGGTGAGTCAATTATTTGAGAATTTTCATTTTTGGGTGAACTATCGCTTTAAGATATTGTTCCATTGAATGCTTATTATGTTTTTTGTTATAGTTAATATAGGCTCTTTTTCTTGACATTTTGTTACAATGGCTGATTACGATTGTCTGATGTTTTGTTGTATAATAATAAATAATGTATCATGATTACATGTATTTTGATCATGATTATACTTGTTTTTTTCTAAATTAACTGGTTTTATTTAAGTCACTGAATCAACCTGACTACATTAGGTTATGCCAACAAAAGACATTTTTAGAGTTAGATCAGGTAGAAATAGCTTCCCAAGGTAAGAAAATGCTGTTTACCACTTTTTACAGTGTACACATTTTTTTTTTACAAAAATGTACTTTGTGTGGTAACATTTGAATTAACTGGTTTCATCCACATCAAAAATATTATTTGAAATCTCTAAATCAACCTAAGTATATTAACAAATCAAATTTGTGATTACCATTTTACAATCTACTCATCTAAATGTGTTTTTCTCTGTGTTTGTGTGGCGTATGCATTTGTCATCTCGATGGGAGGCAGAATGAGTGAGGAGGTGCCAGTTACCCACAGCTGGTTGGCCCAAGAGCCCACCTGGGGCAGTAGTGGTGCGGGAAGCCCAGAGAACTTCACTGCTGGAACGTACCCACCTGTGGTTCTGCCGGCGAGGCCACCTGATCAGCTGCTGGTAAACCCCTGGGACATCGTGCTGTGTTCCTCTGGCACCCTGATAGCCTGTGAGAATGCCCTGGTGGTTCTTGTGATCTGGCAGAACCCAGCTTTGCGTGCCCCCATGTTTTTACTGATTGGCAGCCTGGCTCTAGCTGACCTGCTGGCTGGCCTGGGGTTAGTCCTGCACTTTACCTTTGCTTATCTGCTGCACTCTGACTCGGCACAGCTCCTGACTGTGGGTCTGGTGGTGGCTTCCTTTTCTGCATCCATCTTCAGCCTGCTGGCGATCACCATTGACCGCTACCTGTCCTTGTTCTACGCCCTTACCTACAACTCTGAGCGTACAGCTGCCTTCACATACACCATGCTTGTGCTTCTATGGGGAGTGTCACTGTTCCTGGGTTTGTTGCCTGTCACTGGTGTCAACTGCCTGGGCCAGGAAGCAAACTGCAGTGTGGTGTGGCCACTGACAAAAAACAACGTGGCTGTTCTGTCCATTTCCTTCCTTCTACTGTTTGGCCTAATGCTTCAACTTTATGTGCAGATCTGCAAAATTGTTATGCGTCACACACACCAAATCGCCCTGCAGCACCACTTTTTAGCGGCGAGCCCCCATTACGTCACCACCAGAAAGGGCGTCTCCACCCTAGCGATCATTCTGGGCACTTTTGCCGCCTGTTGGATGCCATTTACAGTTTATTCGCTTATAGCTGATTACACATACCCACCCCTCTACACCTATGCCACTTTGGTGCCTGCCACTTACAACTCTGTCATCAACCCCGTAATTTACGCCTTCCGCAATCAAGAGATCCAGAAAGCGCTGTGGCTTGTGTGCTGTGGCTGTATCCCTGCCAGTGTGGCCCAGCGGGCAAGGGTCCCCTGTGACGTCTGATGCAGAGGGCAGCTTCTGAACGCTAGAAGCCTAGGGAATTGCACAGACCTAGTCATGCTCAGACTCCGGCTGCAGATATTCCCAAACCCTGGGAAAGAGGGCTGTGTGTCATCCGTTAATGTCTTCCCCTAATTGTAACGTGACAACCACTGCCACACAATCTTTGCCTGATCGTGATCTGACCAGCTGCCACACCCTGTCCAGAAAAAGGGTGAAAATGGATGCTATGTGGCTGGCTGCTGTAAATATGTTGTACATATATACGCCTTTGCATTTTTAGTCCTTGTTTGGCTTGGCCACAGTGGCGGCCCCTGTTACACAGGCAGTGAAGGGGGAGGTGGAGGATGAAGGGCAGCACAAGGCGGTCCTCTTGACTGGATCCTGAAGCTCATTCATCCCGTTCTTCTGTTGCTGCATTCAAGAACGTGCGCTGAACGTTAAGTAACCACGGAGTGCTAAAAATAGACAAGGCGCTCTGTGATCTGCGCCTTGCATCCTCCAAAGAAACCGACCTTGAGGGAAAGGGAGAGCGAGAGAGAGAGAGAGAGAGAGAGAAAGGGGAAATACAGCCTTCGCCATTTGCCCTCTCTCTTCTGCTTGTCATCTCACTTTAAATCTCAACCCAAGTGTGCCCGAATGTAAAATTTCTTCCAAAGCAGAAACCATGGAGAGCTAAATACAATCTCAGAATGAGAACCACTCTATAAATAACCAAACCCATTGATGCCTTTATTCTGGTTTTATTTTACAAAAGTTTAACTGGCAATCGTTTTTGCTCATCTGCATCCTCTTCCATAAATGCGGGATGAAAACAACTAGAGCCCTGGAGAAAGTGTATGTTCATTCAAACAGCCCCCCTGTGACTAACGGCTTACATCATAGAACTGTTGAGTACTAAACATGCATTAAGTGGCTGAGAAAAAGAAGCTTGTTTATTTGCAGCGACAAGGAGAATGGAACCGAATATATTTTCTATTGATTTGCTTTTAATTTACATTGTGCCCACAAATGCTTTGAACAGAGCACTGCTCCTTTATTATGTTCAATTGGTAATGACTACTGGATCCAGTATAGCCATCACACAATTGTAATTAATAACATTGTTCTTGATAATTCAATGTACTGCATTTATAAAGAAAGATGATTTGGCCCCAACATGAGATAAATTAAATAGAGGGTGTCTAACAAAGCTCATCAAGAAAACGCTGGCTTAATATTTCACCTCAAACTTAAATGAAAATAGAAAAAAAATATACATTTTAGAACCATTAAGACTTTCTGCATATCAATTTCATAATTCCTTATCATATTTAATTGAGTAATCTTTAACTGAATTAAATTAATAAAACTTAAATATAAAATTTGTTTTATTAATTTAAATAGCTAAATATTAAATTTTGATGGAAATTTTATATGCATAAATCTTAAAAATAGGCTTAAATATTTTTTAAGTGAATTTAACCTCAATCCTCATTATTATAATGCAATATACAGTATGTATGTGTGTGTATATATATATATAATTACAAAATTAGAATTGAATGGCCCTAAAACAGGCTTTATTTTCTATATGTAAAATATAATATCCTGTTTTTCTTTTGATTTTGGGGTAAAATATGACCCAGACATGTTTTCAGGTGACATTTACCTACACAAATAATGGAGACTTAACGTCATGATAAATTATGTGTCAGCTCAACCAAGATGCTGTACACTTTCGCCCTCAAATGAGCCATAAAAGTTAGATAATTGGAAAATCTCCTGTCTAAAATGACAAAACTTTAATGAAGAGAAAAAGTGTGCAAAAAAGTTGACCTTTGGGTGTAATGTTATGATGAAAGTGTATCGTGACCTTGTTTCAGTACTTTCCTCACAGCTGATGCTGAAGTCACCTTACTATTAAGAGCTAATGTTCACCCCTGCTTTAGAGCTAAATGACTATCAAATGTCAACCAGGTACTTTTCATTTCAGTGCTGTTGCAGAATCCATCTGCAAGCAATAACTACAGACTGAGTGTTTCATCAAATGATAGCAATATTCTGGCAGCAATAACAGCCTTGCCCGAGCAAAACAAACACCTCAGCTAGCCGAGAACTTCTAGAAATACCTACCACGAAATGATTCAAAGAGTGGATTCCAAAAACAACGGACAACTGTACTTATTACAACATAACCCTAATGATGTGAGCGAATTTGGGATTAAAAAAATCTGAACTGGACAATGACCCAATCCCTGTAAACATGTCCATAATCTCACTGCCTCGTGTTCCATCCAGAAGATGATTGTGCCCTCCCTATGGCCATTTACAATATCTAACTATGGATAAAATCTTTCTGTACACTCAATGTGACCTACTCTGCAGTATGCATTTGCTTTTTGTGAACCTTAGAGATGTTTATAACGTGAGGAATGTGTTCATTTTGTGCGCATATGACTGATGTGTGTCTGCGTCGGTGCATACAACCTGCATGGCCGTGCGTGTGTGTGTGTGTGCGTGAATGCTTGCATGTTTGTGAGCTACAAGTCTGTCTCTCTGGGGACAATGTAGTTGGGGATTATAATGTATATTCTCCATAGACCTGCATGGGCTAGAGTGGCTACCAGACTTCCCATCATTTCAAGAGAGGTACCCTCTATACATCGTGCCTGCGGGTCGGACGCACCTTGCGACCTCTTGATTATTTGATTGAAACAGCACATGAGGTGTATCGAACAGGTATGCAAATTTTAAAGTTAGTTAGTGTTAGTTAACCCAAAAATGAGGGGGGTACCCTTATGTATGTCCAAACCTGTATGACTCTCTTTTTTCTGTAAAACACAAAAGGAGATGTGATGGAAGATGTTAGGAACTGACCAGCAGAGTCACCATTTACTTTCATTGAATGGAAAAAGGTGCAATAAAAGTGAATGGTGACTGAGGCTGTCAGTCTCTAACATTCTGCCTAACATAGTGTTTGGAACTACATGAGGGTGACATCATTTTCATTTTGGGTTAACTATCCCTTTATTAGAGCTTAAAGGTGGTTAGCATAGACTTGATGATTATGACAAAAAATATGATGGGCCTGGCACATTTTGTCAAGTTGTTAGGCTGCTTTGAGCCAGATCTGAGAAACAAAAGAGAATTCTTTGTCCTTTGAGGAATCATTTATTTTACTATATTAATTGAAAGTCTCTATTTTTCCCCTCAGTCTTGATTCTTTCTGAACTACTGAGATTTTATTTTATATTCTGATGCACTGTACAGCCTCTTCCGAATGTACTGATAAAGACATTTTTATTGTTCTGTTCCTATGGCATCCTATCAATAATTTTTATCCTGTAGATAAAGCATGCAACTTTTGAAAGGCATGATGACATATCTCACAGTATCTCAGTGTCATTCTGCAACCTTTGGGCCACATTCCAATTTTTTGTATTGACTTTTGCATACCATCTCCTATTGCCTGGGCATGCTTGTTTACAGCAGATTGAGAGGGTTTATGCTTGATCCACAGCCGTTCATTCCGATATGGCTCAGAGATTATTGTGTGGCTTTGGGTTTAGGCCTCTATCTAAAACATAATTTTTCCATCTGTTTTTGAAAAGAGATTTGTACAATGATGTTATCATGCGTTGTGCCTGGTCGACAACAACTGCGATTTCTCTGATGGATCCTCCACATGTGGATGCATGTTTGCCAATTTAACGTTTGATTTAAGTAGACATGTATTCAACTGATTGTGCTCCGTAATCCAATGTAAGAGCTTCACAATGACTAAATAATGACTTTGATGTCATACCGATGGGACCGGTGGGTTTGCCAGTGACAAAGGGCTTGAATTGTAGTGTGTTGCTTATTCCAGTTTAATTAATGAGCATAGTAGAAGAAATCATGTGGGTTGAACCTCTGGTTTTGTGCCTTACAGTTGTAAGGCAAATTTTTACATTAACAGTAAAACTCAGATTAGTTCTGTTCTACTGTATATTTACTTTTCTTTTATGAACAGACTGAAATTGAAATGGTATCTTGAACAATCCAAGTGGCAGTTGGGTGCATCAGTTTCAGCATCTTGTGTACACATATGTGTAGTTTTAACTGTGAAATGCACTTTATTTTTTTGATGATAAAAGGCACAAAAAAATGACTTATCTGCAAAACAATATTGTAAAAAATTAGAATCAACATGCACTAATTAACTAAGACATTGTGTTAACGTGTTGTATATTTTTCCAAGGTGTTAGTTGTATACTTTTATTGCTTTGGTAATGAATTGAGAGATCTTGTTAATTTTGTATTAAAAGAATGTGCTGTGCATTAAATATACTTGCCTGGGTTTATTCACACATGCACATCAATTGGCTGAGTGCCTCAAATTCACTGTTGCCATGGAGATCTGAGTCTCAGCTGTACTGTTTCCATAGAGACATGTGTCTCAGAATCTAAACTGTCCTGTTTCCATGACGAAGACAGTCAGGGGCAGGAACAGAGAGCGATGTGATTTAACGTGTTTTGTCAGATTTTTATTGTCATGGGGCCGTGCCAACAGCTGTCCTTTCATCACACACCCACCACACACACACACACACACACACGCACACACCAGACAACACTAAGTGAACACAATCCAGTGTTACCTAAAATCAGGTAGTTTAAGTCTACACCACAGGTCAGTTCACACAAATATAATTACTAACTTCAAATCTCAATATACAGAATATCTAAACTTTCATGCACATTCCGAAATTTCTCAGAGCTGATCAGAATCTGTTTTGCTGACCTCATCGTACTTTGTATATTTTTTCAGTTGCTATATACAACTTATGTCAATATGATTTATTAACAAGCGTTTCATTAAAATTCATTATAAGAAATAATAATAATAACACTGGTGTCCAAATGTTTGGAATAATGTACAGATTTTGCTGTTTCGCAAAGAAATTGGTACTTTAATTTACCAAAGTGGCATTCAACTGAACACAAATTATAGTCAGAACATTACTGATGTAAAAAAAACAGCACCATCACTATTTGAACAAAGTCATTTTTAGGCCCCATTTCCAGCAGACTTCACTCCAACACCTTATCCTTGAGTAATCGTGCTAAATTGCAAATTTGGTACTAGAAAATCACTTATTTGGTTTGTTAAATGAAGCTTAACATTGTCTTTGTTTTTGAGTGGCATATATAGACTGGCATGTCTTAAGATCAATATTAGGTAAAAAACAGCTTTCTCTAGAAACTCGTCAGTCAATTATTGTTTTGAGGAATGAAGGCTATACGATTCTTAGATTTCATACAAAGGTGTGAAAAAAGTACCAATTTCTTTCTATAAGAGAAAAATCTTTACATTACTCCAAACTTTTGGCCACCAGTGTAGCTATTTGGCTATTTTGTTAAGTAATCGATAATATAGACGGCCTTCATAAATACAAGCAGGGTCCAAAATTAACACTTGTAAAACGCAAGTAAAAATTTTCCCAGAGTTGGCAGGTAACTTTATTAGAAACTTAAATAGAAACATGATACATGGTGTAAGTCAAACAATAACAACTATAGTTGGAGTCTCGATGAAGTGTGATCACTTTCAACACCATGAGGCAACCCATATTGTTCCTCACATTAAGCCACCAAAAATAAATTATAAGGAACAAAAGTTAGGATGTGTCTTTGCGGTTTTGTGACAGGTGCAGTATTATTGAGAGACCGACACTGATCTTGTATATGATGCTGTGAGTAACGCACTGACCCGTGTTTTTTGTCGCTAATATATAAGGAAAAACAGCTAAATAATTCTATTGTCATAAGGAACAAAATTTTAATTTACAGCAGGTTAATTTTCTTAATTCACCCGCTATTGGCACCTGTGGCAAAAAGTTAATTTTGGACCCTGTATACAAGAACATTTTATACAGTACATTGGAAATGTAATGTTAACGTTTGTTAGTGAATTTTGTATTGTGAACCTTTGTATGTTCTTGTAAGTTATTATGCATTGTTTTAGTCAGACCAGTCATTGTCCTCTAGCTCAGATTCATCCTCAGAGTCACTGTATTCCACAGCTATACGGCGAGACAAGATGGTGGCGACATCATTGCCCACCGGCTCTCGTTTTGCCTGCTGCTCCTGCTGCTCTTGAACTTTTTTCAGCTGAATACCTGCATGTACCAACACAAACACACATACGTGATCAACAACTCAAAGGCCTCAGGGGTGTTCACACAGGATGCATTCTTGCATTGAAAGCAGCAAGACAGAGCACAACAGAATTAAACAGAATTTGGTTTATAGGTACATTAACTCCAATAGGCCGTTGCTAATGTACACACGATGACAGTGAATGGTGATTGAGACTAACATTCTGCTTCCTTATGTGTTCCACGGAAATTATGGCAGAATTTTCATTCAACGAACATATAATGTTTATGTGTAACAAATGTAAAATGTATATTCTGGAACTGCTAAACACACACAAAAGCTTCATACCCATTCTTATAGCTGCGAGCAGGTCACTGCGAGCATCGTTTATGGGCTGGGCCTCAATAGGCATAGATGGTCGTTTTGGAGTGATTGATTGGCATGCACTGGGAAGAGGGGGTGGGGCTACTGGTGGAGGAGGGGCAACTGTTGGTCCAGATGTAAGTGGAATAGATGGGGCAAAGCCAGCAACTACTCCCATTGGTCCTAGATGACCTGGAGGTGGGACTGGGCCCAAGGGTGGCATTGCAAAAGCAGTTTGTGCTGATGGAATAGCAGCTGGTGGTGGAGGTTGGGGGCCAGAATTCATGTAATCCACACTGTCAAGAGAGGATGAAGAAAATGGTAGGAAATAAAATCAATCTTGCCTATTCAGCTCATGCAACAATCTAATAAATCATAATCTAAGGCTATTTTTGTATGTCCAATATCTTTTGTGATATTGTATATAGTCAAATCATAGATGCACTAAGTAACAAATTCTGTATATCGACCACGAGGTGGCAGCATTTGTATAACAAGTCAATTCATTTTTGTTTTTATCCAACATTGAGATTTTAGATTAAAATTTGTATTTATTAAAAAAAAAGAAATTATTGTATGTAACATTAGGTATTTACTATATGTCCTGTAACTGGTCACCATTAAGTTTTTCACAATTTGTAATCAATTTATGAACTTCACTAGTTAATTTTAAATAATCCTGCAGTGTGACAAATGAATGTTGAATGCAAAAAAATTCCATGTAGTCCTTTAATGAATATAAGTGCATTAAAACTGCATGTAAAAGTCCTAAAATATATGATGTTTTGTTTAGGTATTAAAGATCTGACTGAGCTACATAAAAACAACAAACCTGTAGTTGACAGGTGGATGTGTCATGGAGCCATTCATTGTGTTTGTTGGTGGAGGAGGTGGCGGGGCCTGATGTGGACGGCTAGAACGGTATGCTATAGACCCAGCTCTGTAATCCTGGTCCATGTTTATTTGGGCATGAGCTGCCAGGGCTGCCATACTGGGTCGAGGCCCAGAGTAAGTGTGGGCGTGGCCAGCATGGTTAGCCATGCTGAGATAACCATGATCTATATGATCTTGGCCATGAGACCTGCAGTGGTCAAGAGAGTTTTATTTATGAATAAGATCATTCAGATTGAGGTTATATAAGTGCAGTTAAAGGAACAGTTAAAAAATGAAAGTCTTATCATCATTTACTCAACCTTGTGTTTTTCCAAAACCATGTAGACTGTCTAACCTGTGCTCTGGGGACATGGTGCCTTCAGTAGAGCGTCCTCTGTGCACAGTGTGAGCATGTCGATGGTCTGGTCGCAGCTCCTTATCAAAGGCCATCATGTTCCATTCTTGCCTGCGGTTTCGTGCCTTTCGCACCTTCTTAACCTCCCGCTGCAGTGTGCCATCTACACATTGCCTCTGCTCCTGTATCAGGTGTCAAACCACAAAATTATCGTACATAGATGTTTTATAATCAGATATACCTCATAAAAAGGTATCTAAATTTAAAGTTCAATATACATGCACAGAATTTTGAAAAGTATAGGGAAAAAGAGAGTAGTAGTCGACCCACATTGAATAATAACTGATACTGATATCTGAAGAGCAGGGTGGCCGATGGCTGATGTAATGCTGATATGCACATTGAACTGATTACATTTGATGACACCAAATTATATTTTATTCACTATTTGTTCAAAATCTCGAAATGGCCAAATATCAGCATAATTATCGGCCTGGCCGATATTACGGTCTATGACTAATATAGAGAGAGAAGTTAAAGAAGTCAACCTTCTGTCGTCTCTTTTCTTTCCTCTTGTCTTCTGTGTCTTGTAGCATCATTTCCTTCCACAGATCAAAGAAGTAGGAGGGGTCAGTGTAGAACTTCAGACCTTCTTTATCATCATCTCTATGGAAACAAAGAGGTCAGAGTTGTTACAATAAAAATGTTTCATTTTATGATTGCTTTTTTTTTATCTGAAGCCGTTTTAAATATTTCTCTCAATTAATCTCTCAAATACACAATACGTGTGGTAACTATGGCTCCTAATACATTAAAGTATCCATCAGTTGCTGGACTGGTTTTATGGAACTCTTTAGAGGAGAGAAAGATAAAAAAAATCTCTTCTGACCAGCTTCTTTTCTAAAAGTGGTATTAATTGACCATTAATCATTAATGCAAAATCACAAACAACTTTGTTAACTGCAGTCCACTGAACAGACCAAGAAAGATTAGTCAGAGCAAAGCCACTGTCCCTTAAAACAGTCCCTCCACATATTTTGAATTAAATCTGTTGAAGTATTCATGAACAGCCCACATTCTCTACCTTGAGAGCTGAGGTTCACATGAACTACATCTGCCAGCTTTAAGTATTCATGACTGCTCTATATTCCTTAATCATACTTCAGACTTCCATTCAAGCCAGTTTAAAGACTTATATTCGAATGTGCTGCTGCTGCTTTTGTTTTTTGTAAGTACCATTAATAGATATGAATGGTTTGGTGATAAAGCAGTAAAACCTAATTTAGTTTGAGTCACTGGTTTCTATTTTCTGACCAATCTAATCTGTAGAGGACAACAGGACATTTAAGGTCAACATGAAATAAAAAATGACTTTATTGTCTGACATTCTGTCAGTCTGGGTTTTTATGTGGCAGGGCCATGACAACTTCGTTCTATGTCTGTCTTGTGTTTTGTGTCTTTGTGTGAGCGCACTGCTTCGGTTGTGATTTCCCTGCCGTGCGCTCTTCGGTTTGTCTCAAGTTTCATGTTTGGTGCATGGTGACTGGATCCATGGCTTTGCTTTGTTAGCATTGCTGTGCATTCTCTCGTTTTATCTGTCGGTTTGGCATGACCGTTTGTTGCCTGTTCTCTTGGCGATAAGCACTCATGCTATTTGGGTGTCTGTGTCTTGTGAGAGGACGTGGCTTTGTTTTGTTTCTGTATTGCCACGTGTCTCTCAGTCTTACATCATACCCCACCTCCTTGTTTGCCCATTATTATTTAATTTCTCTCACCTGTTCTGCTTGTTAACCTGTTTGAATTCCTTCCCTATTTTAGTCTCCTCGTATGTGCTGTCCGATCCCAGTTCGTCTTGTTTGGTGTCCATCTCGATATGTGTTCTTCCCAGTTCCTGTTGGTTCCAGTCTGTCCTGTGTTTTTCCCTATTTTCCAGTCCAGCCGTTTTTGTCATTACCACCCAGTACCTAGATTTACCCTTCTGTGTAATTTTTGTTTTGCCTTTGTTTATTTTTGTATTAATAAATCATTTTTGTTTGGGTCCTGCCTCTGATTCTCTGCTCAACCTGTGACAGAATGAACAGGCCATAGATAGACCCAGCAGAGTTTTTTTTTTTTGACAAAGACTGGTTCTCCTGCTCGCCAGCGTGCAGAGCACGTTAAGAGGCTGGATGGGCTATGGCATGAGGAAGTCTGTGTGGGGGTATGCCTTAAAAAATGTGTCATTATTCACTATTGTACTGAATTCATCAGTACAAATTATTCGAAAGAAAATGCTATTTGTCATCAAATTGTAATGAATTGCTCCGTCTGTGTAATGCCTTTCCTTTCTGGCTCATCTCAACAATCCCTTGTATTGTTCAACCCCTCCCCTCCAAGCACCTGTCATATAGAGACCACTTTTCAGAATCCAATCAATTCCTTATGGGTAAAATCAAGACCCACCCTACATATTTTTCCTAACTGAATATCAGTCTTACAGGTTTACAATGACATGAGGATGTGTAAATGCTGACAGAATTATAATTTTTGAAGAGGAAAAACACTAAACACTCTAATACACACACACACACACACACACACACACACACACACACACACCTGTAGGGTGTGAGAATATTAAGAGGTGGGGGTTTGTCACTCAAGTTGTACATCTCGGTCACCGGGTTCGGTACACTGCTCTTGGAGACCACCTGCTGGTCCTGTACAGTAGAGCTTTTGAAAGCCTTCCTCATGTTTATGTCCTGAAGAGAGACTGCATGGGGTGAAGGGGGGGGTGGGGGAGGTTGGGGGGAGAGAGAGAGAGAGAGAGAGAGAGAGAGAGAGAGAGAGAGAGAGAGAGAGATTGATTACGCCTGCCCTCCAGAGTGTGTAAAGTAAACTCCAGTATTGATCTTTTCATTGAAAAAGAGATGCAAGTGCATGCTTCAGTGTGTGGGTAATAGAGAAACGTAAAAAAGATGTGGAGAGTGTAAAATTCTGCATTATTTATTTTTTGTTGATTTTTGGTTTGGAGGAATACAGTGGTATTGATCTCACACTCGAGCTGTGTAACCTCAGTGATTTTATTTTTAGGGAGAAATGAGATGCCGATGGACACACTGTATAGAGAGATGACCCTGAGAACCTTGTTTCCCAGAAACACATACTCACCCTCTTCAACGGTAGAGTCCAGCTGTGTAACCTTGACAGCAAGTCGGTCAATTCGATCCTGTAGAGAGTTTGCCCGCAAATAGAACATGTTCGCCTCGTTGAAGAGCTCTCCAAATATATCTTCAGCATGTTTACCTATGAAAAATGTGAGTCGTTGTTTTTGAGGATCTAAATGTTTTAATATATAATGTATTCAAAAGTATATAATAGAGGTGAAATTATATATTAAAGGTGAAGTGTTTAATTTTCTGAACCCAAAAATACTCTATTTCCTATTTTCTATTCCCAAACACTCTGCCATGGTACTGGTAGACATGCCCCAAACTCATAGCATTGGTTGAGTCAGTGTTGCTATGTTGGGCCACTCAAATAATCAAATAAATAATGAATGCCCCACAGAGCCACAGTGTAAACAAATTAATGTTAGTTGCCTCTGCATATTGAACTGGTACAAAGTATTAAAAAAAATAATTAAAAAAAAAACACATTAGCTTTCTAAATAGTACAAAATCTGGCTTGTTTTTAAGTTGCTTTCTATGTTTATGAATTCTGAATTTGTCCATATACAAAATATACAGCACAAAGGACATAATGACATAATATATACAGTATTACAAGAACAATGGTTCAAATATGTCTAAAGAAATAAAGTTTTTTTTAATCACCCACAATTGTTGCTATTAATAATGGCAGTTAAACAAAAGCACACAGGAAAATATTTGCAGGAAGGAAGAGTGTCTGTTCCTTTCAAATTCCTGGCCTATGAACCCATATATATATATATATATATATAAATACATACATACACACACACACACAAAATTGGTGGCCAAAAGTTTGGAATAATGTACAGATTATTCTGTTTTGGAAGGAACACTTTCACCAAAGTGGCATTCAACTGATCACAAAGTATAGTCAGGACATTACTGATGTAAAAAAAGTATTTGAAAAAAGTCATTTTTGATCAAATCTAAACAGATCCCATTTCCAACAGCCTTCACTGCAACACCTTATCCTTGAGTAATCATGCCAGATTAAATTGATAATTTGGTACTAGAAAATCACTTGCCATTATATCAAACACAGTTGAAAGCTATTTGTGTTTTAAATGATGCTTAACATTGTTTTTGTGTTTGTTTTTGTGTGGCATATATAGACTGGCATGTCTTAAGGTCAATATTAGGTCAAAAATGGCAGAAAAGAAACAGCTTTCTCTAGAAACTCATCAGTCAATCATTGTTTTGAGGAATGAAGGCTAAACAATGTTTAAAATTGCCAAAAACTGAAGATTTCATAGAAAGATGTACACTACAGTCTTCAAAGACAAAGGACAACTGGCTCTTACAAGGACAGAAAGAGATGTGGAAGGCCAGATGTACAACTAAACAAGAGGATAAGTACATCAGAGTCTCTAGTTTGAGAAATAGATGCCTCACATGTCCTCAGCTGACAGCTTCATTGAATTCTACCCACTCAAGGCCAGTTTCATGTACAACAGTAAAGAGAAGACTCAGGGGTGCAGGCCTTATGGGAAGAAAAAGCCGCTTTTAAAACAGAAAAACTTTTTCCCGTTAGTGTGTGTGTGTGGGTATATATATATATATATATATATATATATATCACAGATCACACACTTATACTCTCTTCGGTGTACTACACCCACAAACAGACAAAAAGCTTGTTTCCACACATGCATAATCTATTTTTGTCACACGCACACACAGTCTACAGCTCTGCCTTCAAGTCCAATGGGCTGTCATTTATATTTAATCCACACAGCTGCTACTGAAAGGCCTTCTCCTTCTACAGGCATTCACTACAAAGTACCAACCCAGAAAAAAAACTTCAGGGGATTTCAGGGATCGGGGGGACAGGTGGAGGGAAAAAGAGGGATGGATGGATGGAAGGGAGGAATAGTGGTTTGATACACAGAGAGAAACTTGCTGATTCTAAGGACACGTTTTCAAGTTAATGGTCTTATGTAACGCAGTTAAGGTCCCGTGTGTCAAGAGGAATTATTATTAGAGAACTTCCCTTTGGCATTTTAAGCTGATAATAAGAATGGATGGACCACTAAATTATTTCCACAATGAATGCAAACCAAATATCTCTGGATAAGAGTCTAAATTTGTTTAACAATAATGTTCAGTAATTTAAATAATAAATATTCAAGCATGCATAATCAACACAACAGAAAATTTGAGTGATGCTAGCATGTGATTTTAGAGAACTGATATGGTAGCTATGGTGTTCTGAGTGGTTGCTAGGTGATTGCTAGTCTCTGATTCAGACGGCACACCTACAGACAGCTCACAGTCTGTGCACTAACAGTCTGATGCATGTTGCGCACAAAACAGGAAAAACACTTTCTTACATGAGTCAGTTCTAATCTAATTGTCTGGTTTGATAAAACATCTGTGAGTCAAAGCACACAGGGATTTTTATCAGTCCACCTAGAAACATGTTCACAAAGTACCAGATTGACAAAACTAGCGGTTTTGAGGATTAAATTATCACTGGATTTGCCAAGTTTGCAAGGTTTGTTACATTAGATCGTTTAAAGATTTTCTGATTTTCATTTGAGGCACATAGTGGCAAGCAAAGCAGATATGCACGAGCAGAATTTACTAATCTGTTGTTTTCATAGTTGTCAGAGAAATAGTCTGTATTTAAGTATTCTGTGCTGTACATAACCTCTCTATACATTTTTTGCTATTTGTCGAGTGTTTTCTTTTCAATTATTTGTGACCAGTTAGAGCTGCTAAACATTCCAGATTCTGTATGCAAGTCTTGGCCAAAGTCAAAAGCATCCACCCCACATCAGTGAGGACCATGTGGAGAGAGGAAAAATTGTGGTAGTAATTGGGGATTCTGTTCTTTGTGGATTTCTTTTTTCTCTTAGTTTGTTGCTTTTTATATTTTTGATTATCTCAAATATTTTTGGTTTGTTAGTTTATATGTGCGCATTGTGTAATTTAGGCTTTGACCACAGGGATGTTTGTTGAGGGACAGGGTGGGTTTGGGGAGGGGGAAATAACAGGGGTAAAAGTTGATTCTGTATATATTTTGTCTGTTCTGTTTTCGTTTTTTTGATACACAAGACTAAAAAGAAAAGGACCCACCACAGGTTTCTGTGGCACTGTATATATCTTGGGTCCAACCTTTGAAAAAATATCTGATCTGATCAATTCTAAAAGACATAGTACACCTCTTCTCAACAAGTTGGATGATTTGAGGTAACATTCATGTCTGACTAGCACAAAAGGTGTGTGACAAGTTACATGGCAATGTTGACAAAATAGTGTAAGCGGTTTTGAAAAAGTATAAGTATCAGTATCAGCAGGGTGAACAAAAAATATCTTAAAAAGAACTAATGAGTCTCTCACAGAGAATGTACAAAAGGTCAGGTGAAGTGTAGGTATTAACCTCTAGCTTTAAATATTATAAACTATTATTTACAAAAAGGATCTAACATTAGTTGCAACAAAGTGACACTAGTACACTTTGTATGTGTGTGTGTGGCCTAGCAATAGCTTTGGTAACAGAAATGTTCCACTTAATGCCAAACATTAATTGACAAAATGTAATAATAATATGCATAGTTCAAACTCTGAATGATTGGATGAGCCACGTAAAATTTTAAATGTTGATAAACACACACCAGTGACCACACATTCTGTATTAATGAGCCAAGTTGCTACATTACTAGACAAACGTAAACAGCTTGCAGTTATGCATATGAACTGTATTACTTGGCAGAAGAATTCTATATTCTGATTCTTATTAATAATAAGTGTAAATCTAAAAATAAGCCTCTAGTGGCTTATTACTTAATTTGAGGGTTTGGGTTAGTGCACAGTAATTATAAAATAGCTTAATTTATGGATAATAGAACCCAAAGCTAAGTCCCTGATTAGGTAGCTAAGTTAACATGTGTGTGTGTCTGTGTGTGAAAGAGAGAGGGATTATTACTCAGACTGCTGAGTTGGCGTATGATGGCAGAGAGCGTGTTGTTCATCACACACTCCAGCTCACTGCCGATGCCCTCGGGCAGCACCCCACGGCACAGGTGCCTGGGTTCAATGTTTCTTTTCACCAGCGGCATGGCTTTTCCTTACACAGCCACACCAGAGTTGGCCTGCACAGAGAAAAGACAAACAATATGCTTAAAAACACACCTTGACTGACTAGAATTAAAGCGCAAAGGAAAAGTCCATCTATAATGTTTACTCAGTTTTCAACAACTCGTTATATAAAAGACACCCACACACTGCGAGAGCGTTCTAATTAAACTGGGGCAACTGTAGATCAAGAAAAGAGGAAAAAAGGGGTCTTTTGCAAATACAGTACACTCTGTCATAAACCAGACAGACTCCTGACTCCAGAATCATGATCCAAAAGTTCAGCATATGTAAACCCCAATGCATCTGAACACAAACAACATATACTGTAACATTCAGTGAGAGGGACTTTTGGCCCAAGCTTCAATCAGCACCGCAGAGGAGCAACAAGCAGAGTCCCATGGTGGGATTACAAGGCATTAAGCAAAGAAGATACAGTCAAACTAATCCAGTTCATCGTACAAGCTGAAATTTTGCTTAAAAAATCCAGCAGAATCTAGCAAAAGGCAAAATGTGATTACACCAAACCAGCCTGAAACTGATTACTTCAAATTACTTAGATCGAATCAAAGAGACCTGATTTCGACCATAACTAAATTTTGACAAAATGTGTAGTTACTGCATTTTGCAATTGCATGCCAAAATTGATAAAAATCTGTCATCAGAAAAGGTTTTACTTCAATTGCATTATTTTCATAAAATGTTCTATTTTTAACTCATCCTATCTTTATAGCCAAACAGCATTCGTTCTTTCCCTGCATTTTCTTTGTGTTTAATGATGGGGAAAACAACTACAAAAAAAATTATAAAAACAATATATAATTGCTCAGACATATTGTTTGCATTACATACAATCAGGGAAACTGCCATCTAATGAACAAAAACTGGCTAAACAAAGAAAGAAGTCAAATTAATGCCAATATTGTTTTCTATAAATATTTATCTTAAATATAATCTACTCTAGTGTAGCTGATTTTTCATACACTGTGACATTCAATATAATATCACACCATACTGTATGATAAAATATGACTCAATATCATGTTTGTACATAAAACATAACAGAAAATATATATACTACTTTATTACTATATGCATGACATGAAAATATCATGTGCATTGTCAAGAAGCAAAGTTTTTCCTTTTGAACACAAGTAACCTCACTAAACCATATCAGCTGGTTCAACTGGACACCATGACAGAATGCTCCCATCTGTGAAACAGTAACCCCTACAGTGATTGGCCAGCTGAGAGGCCATCTGCTGTGTGATTGGGGGGTTGAAAGTCAAAGATTAGGTACAAGAACAAAGGGATGGTGGTGCAGCATCTCAGGGGTCATCTTATCTGCCTGTTTCCCTGCTTCCTGTTTTCCTGTGCCACACCCAGCTCCAGTCTTCCTGTTCCCCTCTGTCACATCTCTGACTTCCTGTCATCCCAAACAGCCAGAACAATGATGCAACCAGAGCTGGTGTAAAACACAATTCACTTACACAAAATCTCAGCACATGCTAAAATAGTTTCTCCTATCCCATCTTTAAATGCAGAGACAACTAACAGTTCATTACTAAAGGTTATCCCTTTGTAAGGTGGTTTAACCCAAAAAGTGTAAACAACACTGTGGCTCTGTGATGCTATCAAAACATTGCTCTGTTTCTTTGAGCATCCATTTGGACAAAGCAGCACTGAATCAATGACGTTATCACACAGGGAGTCATCATGTTGTTTCTGAGAGTTCTAGTAAACTAGGATCGGCCACATTATGCTGACTCACTGACAAGTGCCATCCGCATCAGCCACCCTTTTGGCGGCTCCAGCTTGTATACTTTCTCTTGCCTTGATGCTTTGTGTCAGCAGCGTGTGTTCAGATCCAGCATTAAAACCAGCAAGTAATTGTGTTAGCACAATCAGTGACTATCATGATTAGGAGGCTGCATTTTCCCTCAACATTACATTTGTACTCCACTGATGGTTAGGTTTAGGTTGGGGGTGTGGGGGGGAGGGGGGGCGGGGGGGTGTACAGTTTATATAATATAAATTCCTCCTAACTGCATTACAGCAACGTGGCACCCCTCTGTGGACAATACACCTGGAAAATGGAGCTCACACATGCCTCTAAGCCCAACAACACTTACAGCTTTAGCCACTGGGGGCAGTGTTTCATATTTCAGAAAGCACAGACCGATTTTAGCTAAAGAACATTCAACATACTGTTTTTGATTTCACTGTGAGATCAGTCTGGAATAAACCATTAGTGTGAGACGGGAAATGTTTGAGACATGTTTTTCTCATTCTGTTATGTGATGCTAGTGCTGGAGAAATTACATACTCTAGCTTTAGACTGATTTAACTTTTGACAGCTCCCTTCAGCACACACACGGATGGCATCTGAACAATGATTGTGTAATAAATTAATAATTATAGAAGTTTGCTTTACCAGAGTAACAAACTACAAGTGGCCACCAAGTCCACCTAACCAGTTCAGTTCAGTTCAACTTTAAGAGTGAAAACTATAGCCAAACTGAGCACAGTGCCTCACTCCACCAGTTAAATAGGCCTGAAATTTTAAAAACACAAACAGGGCAGCCAGTGGTTTCAAAAGCACTGCAAATATGCTATTAGACCTCACACATACACATACGCAGTTGTTGTTCTAGTCTAATGAGGTACATGTTTATGAATGTTGTAATGTGTTAATTAAGCAGCCCAGCACTCTACAGCTTTATAATTCTGCCGTGCATGGGAGTACGGACACAACACAACCCACACTAATTACACAGTGCCTTGAATTAAGACCTCACCAGGAGGGGGGACAAGAGACACAGAGGGGACAAAGGGAGCGAGAATGAAAACGAAAAGAAGTTGCAATGTCTGTGAGTTAGTTAGACAGGAAAGAGACAGAATTCTTTGGGAAACTTTCGGTTGAGAGGAAAATGTGTTGGAGTGATCCAGAGTGCTTAGAATGTGAGGGAGAGAGTGAGAGGAAATGGAGAGTGTGATTGTTTGTGTATGTGTACAAGTGAAAGCAGCAAAGGAGAAAAGAGTGAATGAGAGGACAAGTATGCTAGAGAAAGAGAGAGGGATGACGGGGGAGGGAGACTGGCAGGGGACCTAAGGGAAGCCACTCTGAAAGGTTCCTGGGACAATAGCCGTCCTTACACAAGGCAATTGAGGAGTTCTCCCATGCATGCTCTGTTCCCTCCCCCACCCGTTTACCCCTGCCATCCCCACCCCACTCCCCACCCCATTCTTCAAATGAAAGAAGCACTCCTGCCCCTCTCTCTGTCTTTTCTGTTGCCTCCTTTTCCATACGTCGTGCCTACTGCAAAAACAACACATATATAGAACACTACAAACACAAACAGTATACATGTCATCCTGATCAAATGACAAGAAGGGTGCATAACCAAAAGTAGTCACTATAAGATATGCACAAACAAATAACACACATAAATAAATGGTGTGCATCACAGCTGTTTACTTCCCCATCACTGCTGTTGACAGGCTTTGAGGTCCATTCCGTGACTACAGGAGGCCACATCCTGTCTAAACTAACTTGGGAAACACGCATCCACTCTAAACGTAGATTTAAACGCAGCAGATCCATTAAGGACAGAATGATGCATTAGATATTCATAACTGAAGAACAGCACATCACTGCGCGTAAGACCACATCAATATTTCAATACGGATAACGTCAGACATGAAGGCTGGTGAATGTAAGTCTTATCTGTGCTTTCAACGCTTTCAGGTTAAATCAGTTAAGTTTTCGTTTCTCTTTTTTTTTTATATATAATAAACACTAGAAATCGAAAAGTAAAGAATAGGAATGATTGATTATATATGGTATTCTGTTATGCCAGTTTACTAAAAGGGACTGGGATTATGGTGACGTGATTGAGAATGTAAACTTTTTTCTTCTCCATTTATTGTGCTCAGGAGACAGGTCACGTTATGCGGTGGCAAACGGTCATCATGTCATTGTTATTTTATCAGTTAACGGAATTAAATAATTAAACTCCACACTAAATAAGCGCAAACCGTGCCACTTATTATATAAAAGCTCGATAAACAGTCAAGATAACAAGTTTGTTGCTTACCAAAAGTGTATTTTTTGGAGAATTCAATTCGCTCACATGTCCAAAGCTTCAGCGGTCCGGATAGCCATCCTGTGTCTCCATCGGTCCATCTGACCGTTCCAAACAATCCGCTTGGGGGCGGGGCATATTGGGTAACTTTCGCCAATCGACATTTTACAATTAGAATTTAACGCGCCCCCATTTGTCCCAGCAGCCTATCAGAGGTGAGGCGGAGGATGATTGACAGAGAGCCTCCGGTCATAAAACCATAGGGAGGGCCGTGTAGATGCGGGATTTAGCTGGGGCTTTAAACACAGGGCGAAAATGCTTAACAAATCGTGCTTACCATAAAACAAGGAACAGACCCTAAATCCTGAGTAATATGTAATAATTGCATCATACACATACACTAAGGTCATTTAATAATAACATCGAACATTCTCTAAAATAGTTTATTTGGTAACACTTTCCATTGATGTTCGCTTTGTTAACAATTTACATACGGTGCAGTGCCTGATAAATTGCGAGCACTTTTACCTCACGTTATAAATACTTAATAACACTTATCAACACAAGTAACCAAGGAAAATTTACATTGGTGTAAAGTAGACACACGTGAAGCATTTATTAAGCAGTAGCCATGAACAGATAAAGTTAAAAAAGTTTAATGGTCATCAGCCTTTATTATTTGATATAAAATTAACAAAGACATTAAAAGTGTTTTTGCAGAGGAATTAAGGTAACATGGACTAGGTAAAACCAATCTTTTGACATAAATGTGACAATAACAGTGACAACACAAGTGAGCCAAGACATTAATATAGTCATGCTCACACACACTTATTAATATACCACAAAGTGGACTGTAATCTCACTGTAATAGTATATTTAGCTTCTTTAAGGCATAAATCATGAATCAGGGCATTTTATGTTTTTGACTAAGTATAAATAAGAGTATTAATTAAGCATTTATAAAATGTAAGTTAAAAGCTCACTATTTGGCAAGTTTTGGATGAAAGTTGCGGTTTTATGCATGTTGCTTGAACTGCATAACATTTTTTATAAGGCATTTTTAAATGACTCATAAGTCATTAATGAACTATTTTATAAACCCTTAGTAAAGTTAACATTAATTGTTAGTTTCTTTTCAATGATCTAGTGAATTCTGGACATTTATGGAATAATTGTTATTGATGGTGCAACAACATATTATAATTTCCCAATGTGTCCTTGAGTCATATTTACAAGCTTTTTCAAAAATCTACATGTAATATAGTACAGCTTCACATACTGTACATTAATGTACTCCAAATGCAGTATTTTCATAGATCTTAAATGTCATTCATTTAAATTAGACGATCAAAGATAACCCAGCCATAATAGCAACAGAAAAATACCTAAACAACTGCTCAAAATAACATTTTAAAATTCAGTTATAAACTAAAGGTGCATTGCAAGTTTTAGTTATTATTGTTCCTGGTACTGCAATCAATCAGTCAATCTCACACTCTCTCACACACTTTATCTTTTTAAAGGCTTACACTTTTATTTGTTTCATGTAAAATATTTCATAACAATACAGTACAATGCATGTTCAATCTGCTGTCCACACAACTAGTTTTGTCATGAAATTCCAAGGCTGATCTTTCACACATAACAGCCGGTCTGACAACAAAATGGAAGTTGCTGACCTCTCCTAATGTAAAACCAAAACATTAAATTATTAAACTTCTAAAATCAAGTTTACTGTATTTTTTATTTTATTTTATATAGCATACTACCAGTATAATCCAGCAGGGGGCACTAGAGGTTCTCATAACGCTTCAGTCAGCAGCTCCAGCACAGAGAATTCATTCTCCAGCAATGGGCTGAGAGTGAGTGCTTGAATGTATCCGAGTGTGTGTAAGGGTAGACGGAAAGATAGACAGAGTAAAAGCAAGTCATTCTGTCTTTGCTGGCAGTCACATAGCAGCTTTAGTCTTGGAGAGGCCAAAGTTCTTTCAAACTGAGGGCTAGAAGGACTGGGGCTTCAGAAACTAGTTGGCATGGTAGATATTCAACTCAAACCAAACCAGTCTTACTACAGTGTGCAGCTGATCAGTACCACATATTGAGAAAGATTGTTGCTTTGTGTATTTTGTCTTTTTTTTTATGTGAAGGATCACAGACTTGCAGTGAAGACTTGAACTATCACAAATGAAACACACATCTGTTTTCCTCAGTCTTTAGGATTGTTTTCACTTCGGTTTCATTTTTCTTTCTCAGCTGAGGATACTGTCAGCTGTATGATACTGATGCGTTGTTAGGTTAGTTAGCTTCATGTACGGTTATTGTTCCTGTTGTGTCTCTATGGAAATGCTGAACATCAAGTGCCAAGTGGGGTATGAGGGTGGTTCGAACCAGGTCCACGCCCACCTCTCTAAGTGCATTACCCCTAGTGGTCAATGTGAGGGGGGCGTGGCCTGACTCAGTAGCGATGGGTCTGGTGTGAGTACTGTGGAGGCTGCTGGGAGGTAGAGGAGTATCCCATGCTGCTTTGGGGCAATGATGTGCTTGGTCCTGGGTTCTGGTAGGCAGCATGTGGATTGGAGCGCTGGAACAAGGAAGAATGGTGTACTTATTCAGCATCTTTTTTTTAAATATTTTTTTAGTAATTCAGTTTTTAATTTAAGGTATGTAAATAGGGTGGGAAATGAACACCCGCCACTAGCCAAATGGTAATTTTGTCTATTGTACCAGCTACTGTGGTGGTGAGTAGCACATCTTGGATTGGGCATTGACAAGAAATGCACTAGCTTAGTAAAAATGATGCACACATATAGAAGTAATACATTTGATTACAACTTTGCAGCGAATGCATCTGCTTAAATGAAAATACCCATTGATTACTGCTGTCAGATGTGCATTTGCTCAATTTAACTTTTATACTACCAATTCCTTAAATATATAACAATTGGGCATTCAGCAACCACTGTGGCTGGTGAGCAAAAACATAATTTCCACCATTGTTATTAAAGTAACAATATAAAACAAATGAACACTTTTGTTTTCATGTGTTACCTGGTAATCTGAGGTCATGATCAGGCCACTTGAGGTAGTAGTGGGCGGGACCACTCTCACCTTCTTCAGAGGCGGGCCTTGTGCGTGGCTGTTGTCTGGGTTACCTGTGTGCCCCGCCCCATTGGTGTGGTTGTTCCCCTGCTGCTGTTGCTGCTGGTTTTTCTGTGGTAACAGGAGAGCAAGAGGGAGCATTGCAACTCACTCTAAACAGAAACACACACACACATACACATAAAAACTTAATAAGAAACAAACACACATTTCTCACTTTATCAGCCTTATCTTCTGGCTCCTCTTCTGTCAGGAATTCTCGTTTGGGATAAGGAATCTGGCAACCAGCAAATACACTAAACAAAACACACATAAAAGTAAAAAAAAAATAAAACCTTCTCATCCAAGTAGTGCAACTGATTTAAGTGTATTGTACATACTTTAATCTGTGTACATGTATAGCAATAGTTTACATTTTTCTTCGACAGCTTAACTTTTCCCAGAAGCACATTTGTATGGGCTTGCACATATATGCTATGAATGAATATTTATAAGGCATTTACATGCAAAATTCTGATCAATACAGGTTTTTGTCAGTCTTAACGTGTCTACACACAGCCGAGCTAAGCCTGCTCTGTGCCTGCTTAAAATTCTGTGTAAAGACACAATGCCTTAAGCTCTGAGCAGCATTGAACAGTCTGTGTAAATACAACTAATTGACACTTCAGATGCAGCCTCTGTGCCACCTTTACAGTGTAAAGATGGTTTTATTTGGATTTCTAGAATCAGAATATTGGCTTATTTAGGTTAATGCATTTACATGACATGTGCATACTCAAAACAATCATATTCTGATATTAATCAGTCCATTTCACAAGCAGAAAGCTGATTTTGGATTTGACGCCACTCACTCTGACGTGGGTAAAGGCTCCTCTAGGAAGTACGGGTCTTGCATGGCCTGCTCAGACGTTATTCGGCGGATTGGGTCCATAGTGAGCAGCTTTTGCAGCTGAGAGGGAGTTCAGATGTCAATAGTGTCAAGTTTCTAAATAAATTTAGTATTTTCTATAATTGTATTGTATGTTCTGATAGAGTCAGTGATTCACTCACCAAGTGGAATGCTTTGCTGTCAGGTTTGACTTTATGTTTCTCCATATACTTTATAAGGCTGCAGGTAGTGTACCTACAGCAAGAGGGAGAAGTGTCATCACTGAAACACCTTATAAATGTGTAAACATTTCAGCAAAGCAAGCCAGAGATGAAACTGAACTAACGTATTCCTCCTAAAGTCTTTCATCAATGTAGAGTGTTCTGGCATCTTCTTAATGTCCTCCCAGTCTTTGTCTGAGGAGAAAATTAGATTAGGCTAAAAAATTACAAGCACCGAAGAACTGGCCTTTCAAGTTCAGCTGAACTGTAATGACAAATATAAATATTAGAATAAAAGTTACTTATTTAATACATTCTATAGATTACTTCTGTATAAGAAAACTGATTTTGAACATGTTAAAAATACATTGAGGGAATGGCTACAAATGCTTGCTCAGCACAATAACAGTCTCAAAACTTAATATAGCTGAATCAACTAGTTTTGAATGATGACTGGACAGCACAGCATAGCGTACCTGCAGGAAAGCCCATGACATTAAAGATGCGGTCCAGCTGGTCGTGATGGTAAGGATTACTGGTCTTAATATCCTCCTGTCTACAGTGGAAGATAGGCTCTGAGGTCAAAAGCTCGGCAAAGATACAGCCAATTGCCCAGATATCTGTGGAGGAGAGACATGAAATCTAACATACAAGACTGGGACAGCAGCAGTCCTGAGGGAGATGTGTTGTTACATAAGGCATAATTGTTTTTCATATATGCATGGACAAGCATGTGCATATGCACACATACACACCGATGGCTTTGGTGTAATGCCTGGCTCCCAGCAGAAGCTCTGGTGCTCTATACCAGAACGTAACAACTACAGGGTCCAGATCTGCTAAAGGCTTCAGCGGTGAATTGAAGAGCCGTGCAAAACCCATATCCGCTGCATACAAAGCATAGGATATTTATGATTGTGATGCAAAACAATCAAGTAGACATATATCTGTTGTTCTTGTTGAGTATGAAAAAAAAAACACAGAGCTGATGTCATACCTATCTTTACACGTCCCCTTTCAGGACCTTCTCCCATTACCAAAATGTTGGCAGGTTTCTGTGGTGAAAAGAATCAAAGTTCAAAGGGCAGGTCAAAGTTTCGTGTTTAAACACTTCCTCTCAAAATTTCATTCTGTATCTTTAAAGTGCTTAAACACATGAGCTAATGGTTCTGTTAAAAACATTCCCCTTTATACAGCTGTGATTGCCATCTATATCAGAAGTGAATTCATTAATTCCAACACATAATGTTTAAAGGAATAGTTCACCCAAAATTCTCTCATCAGTTACTCACCTTCATGCCATCCCAGATGTGTATGACTTTCTTTCTTATGCTGAACACAAATTAAGATATTAATAAGAATATCTCAGCTCTGTAGCTCCATAAAATGTAAGCGAATGGTGGCCAGAACTTTGAAGATCCAAAAAGCATATAAAGGCAGCATAAAAATAATCTATATAACTCCAGTGGTTAAATCCATATTTTCTGAAGCAATGTGATGTGTGGGTGAGAAATACATTTTTAAGGATTTATTTTTTACAAGAAATTGACCTTTTTACTTCCACATTCGGCTTCTGTTTTTTATCAATTCACATTCTTTGTGCAAATCGTCATCTACTGGTCAAAGGTGGAGATTTATAGTAAAAAAGGACTTCTGTTTCTCACACACAACAGGCCACCATTCACTTGCATTGTATGGACCTACAGAGCTGAGATATTCTTCTAAAAATCTTTGTGTTCTACAGAAGAAAAAGTCATACACATTTGGAATGGCATGAGAATGAGTAAATTATAAGAGAATTTGTGGGCATACCATCAAAACCTATTTTAATGCTGACTGCCTTGTGCACTTCCATTATAAGTGCCTCACAATAACCATGACTTTTAGGACAAGCCAAATAGATTTTTTGTGGGTTTTAACATTATGCCACAAATTCTGTGGACAGAGCTTACTGTCAGAGCACATGCCTTTACAGCAGATCAGATGTGAAAATAAATAATCTAATAAAAATCGAATAAATGCTGACACCTGCTGGAAATATTGTCATGACATTTATGATAACATGCCAGGTTTCATTACATTGAACTCATAAAACTAATATTTTTGAGTGAGATGACTCAGGAGCAAGAATTCAGATTTGACAGGCCTCCTGTCATGTATCATCTCGCTAATCATAAAATGTAATGAAATGAATGATTACCATGCCAAATCAAACACTTCTGGATGGGTACGAAATGCATTAGTGTACGGTTTGCCAAAGACAGACAGACAGACACACACACACACACACACACACACACACACACACACACACACACACACAAGCTCACCAGGTCCCTGTGCAGGACCCAGTTGGCATGCAAATAGTGGATGCCGTCCAGGATCTGGTAGAGCAAAGACTTAACCATCCCACGCGGCAGCTGAAGAGGCTTCTTATTGGCCTTGGAGGCTCTGTGGAACTTGATGATGTGCTACAGAGACACATACACACTCAGCAAGACGTGCATACAAATATTTCTGTGTGTGTATGAATATGTGTATTTTAGTGTATATTACCCAGAGGTCATGTTCAGCGTAGTCAAAGAGAAGCCACACTTTGCGGTCGGCATGTGACAGGAAAACCTTCTGCAGTGAGATCACATTGGGGTGCTTTAGTTCTCGCAGCAGCTGCAGGGAGCAAAGAGAACAAACACACACACACACATACCCGCTGAGACAGACATCTACAGTGCACCCACAGAACCCAAAGAACACAGAACCACATCAGTCTAAAGTAAGTTTGTTAAGCACTGCATTTCTGCAGTATGACCGTCTGTTTTTGAAATGGTAGTCTCGAAGACAGATCCACATTTTGGTCCATATTTTGATATTTAGAAATTTAATGTAGCTAAATATTCCTTTAGCTAATGATGTTTGTACAAAATAGCTATTTTGTTAGCAATGAGCACACTACATTTTACATGAGAAATTTGAAGTTTTTTTTAATTATGCATATTTTTAATGCATCATATAAGTGTAACCCAAGTACTTAAAGGGATAGTTCACCCAAAAATGAAAATTATCTTATAATTTATCCACCCTCATGCCATCCCAGATGTGTATGACTTTCTTCAGCTGAACACAAACGAAGATTTTTAGAAAAATATTTCAGCTCTGTAGGTCCATACAATGAGAGTAATGAGATCTGTTTCTCCCCCACACATATCATATCGCTTCTGAAGATATGGATTTAAACACTTAAGTCATCTGGTTTACTTTGTTTCCTTTGTGATTTTTGGAGCTACAAACAGTCAGATACCATTCATTTGCATTGTATGGACATACAGAGCTGAGACATTTTTCAAAAAATCTTTGTTTGTGTTCAGCTGAAGAAAGTCATACACATTTGGGATGGCATCATTTCAATTTCAGTCATTTTGGGTGAACTATCCCTTTAAAGATCCCCGGAAAAAAATTAAAGAATAGTTTTGTGGCATTTAGTTTGTGTGTTGCTTTAGTAGTTACACATTTCAAATGTATATAATTTCATTTTAGCAAAAACTGACCGAAAATATTACATATTGGACAGATTTTTGTGCAAACAAGTGGTCTCTGGAGTGAGCAACAGACCAGCACGTAGCCGATAGAGGTGAAACGATTAGTCGGCATTATCGACAACGTCAACAATAAAACATTATCGACAAAAATTTCCATTGCACAATAGTCGTGTGATCTCATTTAACATAACATGAGATCATATGAAACTTCAATGATGGCGCACGAGAGTAGCGCTGCAGCTTGCGCTTGACTTGAGGAAGAAAACAGCTCACAACCCAGATGCACTCTAAACTTTCACAGCTTCAGGTGATGTAGATTGAAGTTTCAGGGAATTATACAAAAATACCAAATAAGCAAGTACAGAAGCACTCTTGTTGTGGAATAAGTGGAGCTGGACCTGCCACTCCACTGAAGCAAAACTTGCATGTCGAGCATCTTTAATGGAAACACCCTGTTGTTACAACTTTAATGCAGTAATATTTAATGCATTTTAGCTTTATTAAAGTTCAAATAATAAGGAAGCAGGTCATGCAAATAACTACAAACTCTGAAACTGGCATTTCTCTGTGTGGTCAGCGCATCTACCATAAGTTGTGTGAATTGTTCCGATCTAAGGGAGAGAGATTGTAACTGCACATGGCTGAGGCACACTCTATGCGGGGACACTCATCCCTCGAGCATGCACTTGCTGCAGCTAGATTATAACATGATTACTCACGACTTATTAAATCATAATATGAGTCACTGTGTGTTTATTATCATGAAGAAAATTGGCAATAGCTTTATTAATAAGAGAGGTTTTTTGTGAGTTAAAGATGGATTGAAGTGAACAAAAAGGTGAGAGGGTAGTCTTCACCCCATTATACACTGCAACAAAATACGTTTTTATTTGTTTTGGCTTGTTTTCCAACATAAATATCTAAAACAACGTACATTTACTTTAGCAGCTATACTGCAGATGAAACAATTGTTATCTGAGAATGCTGAATATAATATACAAAAATACAAACATTTTAAAATATCTATACATCCTTTAAAAATAGATGCATTCAACTAATGCAACAGCATATAAGATATTTAGACTTGCTTTTAGAGAATGTAACTTAAATATACACTCACCTAAAGGATTATTAGGAACACCTGTTCAATTTCTCATTAATGCAATTATCTAATCAACCAATCACATGGCAGTTGCTTCAATGCATTTAGGGGTGTGGTCCTGGTCAAGACAATCTCCTGAACTCCAAACTGAATGTCAGAATGGGAAAGAAAGGTGATTTAAGCAATTTTGAGCGTGGCATGGTTGTTGGTGCCAGCCGGTCTGAGTATTTCACAATCTGCCCAGTTACTGGGATTTTCACGCACAACCATTTATAGGGTTTACAAAGAATGGTGTGAAAAGGCAAAAACATCCAGTATGCGGCAGTCCTGTGGGCGAAAATGCCTTGTTGATGCTAGAGGTCAAAGGAGAATGGGCCGACTGATTCAAGCTGATAGAAGAGCAACTTTGCCTGAAATAACCACTCGTTACAACCGAGGTATGCAGCAAAGCATTTGTGAAGCCACAACACGCACAACCTTGGGGCGGATGGGCTACAACAGCAGAAGACCCCACCGGGTACCACTCATCTCCACTACAAATAGGAAAAAGAGGCTACAATTTGCAAGAGCTCACCAAAATTGGACAGTTGAAGACTGGAAAAATGTTGCCTGGTCTGATGAGTCTCGATTTCTGTTGAGACATTCAGATGGTAGAGTCAGAATTTGGCGTAAACAGAATGAGAACATGGATCCATCATGCCTTGTTACCACTGTGCAGGCTGGTGGTGGTGGTGTAATGTGTGGGGGATGTTTTCTTGGCACACTTTAGGCCCCTTAGTGCCAATTGGGCATCGTTTAAATGCCACGGCCTACCTGAGCATTGTTTCTGACCATGTCCATCCCTTTATGGCCACCATGTACCCATTCTCTGATGGCTACTTCCAGCAGGGTAATGCACCAAGTCACAAAGCTCAAATCATTTCAAATTGGTTTCTTGAACATGACAATGAGTTCACTGTACTAAAATGGCCCCCACAGTCATCAGATCTCAACCCAATAGAGCATCTTTGGGATGTGGTGGAATGGGAGCTTCGTGCCCTGGATGTGCATTCCACAAATCTCCATCAACTGCAAGATGCTATCCTATCAATATGGGCCAACATTTCTAAAGAATGCTTTCAGCACCTTGTTGAATCAATGCCTCGTAGAATTAAGGCAGTTCTGAAGGCGAAAGGGGGTCAAACACAGTATTAGTATGGTGTTCCTAATAATCCTTTAGGTGAGTGTAATTGCATTTTGTCTTTATTGCACTCGCAGAAGTATAATCAAGTGAAAAAATACACTTATATATAAAATTAACTTATATTTAAAATACATTCTCTTAAAGCAAGTCTAAATATCTTATATGTTGCTCTCAATTAAATGTATCTTGTTTTAAGGATTTTTAAACCATTTTAAATGGAAAATAAGACAAAAACACCTGATAAAATTATGATGTTTTGCTGTGAATTTTTAACTGAATTAAAATAAATAAAAAGTATTTTTTCCTTTAATTCAGTGAATGTCATTTAGAGGTATTTTTAAAAAATGATTTTGTCCTCTTTATTGTTAGTAAGCACATTTTATACAACCTTTTAAGTGGAGGCAAAAGCTGAATAGCTGGTTAAGTAATTAATTAATAATTAATCGATGCAAAAATCACAGAACAGTCGAATAATCATTCTAATAATCATTAGATTAATCGATAATCAATTATTAGTTGCAGCCCTAGAAGCCACTCATTGTTCATAGATGTAATGTTGGTTATTTACAAACATTTGGATATGTCCCACCCAAATGTTGTTTCAATAACACAAACAAACACAGGACAAAAAAAACTGCATTCATCGTATGATTTTTATGGAGTCTTCAAGACCTAAAAATCACTAAACACACAAAGAGATCTGAAGCCATCAATTGTTTCAGATTTATTCAAGACCAAAATTCTTATTCATAATAAAACATTCTACAGGCACTTCTCTTCTAAACAAGTTACAGGGCGGCCAACTGTCAAGCTCGGTTCTACAGGGGTGCCAAGAACCCTCAAATGAACGCTAGAGCACCCGTAATTAAATATTCAAGCATAATAATACAGTAAAGTGGCAAAGCATATTTCCTTGAATCCTGAAGAACACATATACAAAATCCCTTCATTTAAACAAATAAATGTGTATTAGCAAAGTCATTCCACTGCCGCCACCTTTGGAGTGCTCTCAGGAGGATCTTTCCAGTCATAACAGTGCAGATCTACTTGAATGGAGAAAGACCGATGACAATACCTGAATCATAAATTGTGATTCTTTACCTCATATTACGCTAAAAACTCAATTTTCCCAGCTTGTATATCTAATGCGTGTTCTAAAGTTGATTGACAGGTAATGTCTTTATCTAAAAGGTGATTGGCTCTTTTTTTTCCCTCCCCAATTTGGAATGCCCAATTCCCAATGAGCTCTAAGTCCTCGTGGTTGACTCGCCTCGATCCAGGTGGCGGAAGATGCCTCCGTATCTGAGACCATCAATCCAAGCATCTTATCATGTGGCTTGTTGAGCCATCCACCGTGTCATCCACGCACAACTCACCACATGCCCCAACAAGAGCGAACCACATAATAGCGACCACGAGGAGGTTACCCTATGTGACTCTACCCTCCCTAGCAACCGGGCCAATTTGGTTGCTTAGGAGACCTGGCTGAAGTCACTCAGCACGCCCTGGAATTTGAAGGGGTGGTAGGCAGCGCCTTTACTCACTGAGATACCCAGGCCCAGGATATTGGCTCTTTTAACTGTAAGGCAGGCTTCGTTTCTACATCTTTGACAACTGGGTGCTCGGAACTCCATGGTTGAGCATTCCAATTTCTCCCATTCATTTAAATAGAAATGACCTATATCTGGTATTATCTTGCATATCAATGGGTGAATCTCAATTCAAAGAATGCGGGGAATGGACTTGCATTCTTATTAAGAGCGGTCTTGCCAAACATCCTTGGAAGAACGAATTCAGAAGGACAGGAGGACGTAGAATGCATCTATTTTGAGCATTGAGATGTTCTTGCGTTCTTCCTGTTGCACAACTGCCCATCACAGCACATTTGAAGCCAGTAAAATAATAATTCTGGCATTAATACAGACCAGTGACAGCATTATAATCAGACCAGTGAGATTTGCTGGACTAGAAGCTCTTTGAAAGAAAAAAGTCTGTTACAAATAATTTCCTCCATGTGTTTTTTACTTTATTAAAATTATGCAGAACAAAACAAGTTCTCACGGCCGTCAGACTTCCACGAGCTTACCACGGGAAACACTTTAGGGGAAAAAAACATGACAAATGTCCTTCAGCAATCAAAGAGCCACACATTATTACTTCTGGGACTTTAAACAGGTTTGGTGTGCTTAAGGATGGATCGGATGCATCCTTGATATCAAGAACATATCCGGGTAATTTTATTTGTTCTCTGTACTTGCGTTCTTGAGGATTGGAATCAAACTTCTGCAGTGAATGATGACATGAACGGGTCCACAAGAACGTAAGAACACATAAGTACGCACATTGATTCACTAATTTGCAGATGCAGCATTCTCCTTTCATGTGTACATCGTACAATTGAGCATTTGATTGGTTAAGAACTCCGTTTGAGCAAAAAGTTTGAGTATTTTTAGCGGTCTCATAACTGTTGGTCTAGGATAAGTTTCTCAATGCCAAATTCAAACCTTACCTATTAATTGAACGCAAAAACTGATTGTAAATGGATTAATGGAAAGGAGAGGCGAGAACCGGCTTGACATTATAAACAACATTTAATTAAATAAAAAGACACACACACACACACAATCACACACGGGGCAACTGCCCGTAAACGCTCCCTCCCGCACCACCGTCCGCAGTCGGCCTTTATCCCTCTCAGAGGCTTGATTAGCCCGATAAGGGGCCGGGTTGGTAAAAATCACGACCCGGCCCGCCCTGTCACACTGACTCTTCCAAAATTGCATGCTGCCTTCATGCGCAGAAGCTATATTGTACATTAGAAAAAAAATATTTTTCTTAAAAAGGAAGCGGTGTAAATTGTGGATTAAATATTAAGTTGATTTATTAGCATTAAACATGATTTCAACTTTTTGAATTTTTTTATTTGTTTTTATTACATTGCGTGTCACCTTTATACACAGCACCCTCACTATTCTCAGAAGCTCCCTTGACTTTGATCGCAAACCATGCCTGCCAACTGTAATAAGGCAGATCTCCCTCCATGGTGACTAATTTAAACCACACAAAAGCCTTGGGAATTAACCATAAACCTTGCGGGTGATGTCCCATATCTTTTGCATTTAGGCTACCATAGCCCCCAAAAATGGGAATTTATCAAAAATAACAGTCTTAAAATGTTATGTAATTTCTGGACTGCTTGTGGCACCAAATTGCAAAAAGAATTATTGCTTCAAAACAGGTTTCCAGAAACACTCCCTCCATCTGCCTTTGTTTGAAAGCAATGTTTAGAAAGCACCATAGAGCCAGTGTTTTCACATTTTGGCAAGTCACACAATGGCTTACTGCACACTACACTAAGACAGAAGAAAGTATTTTTTAACATAACAAATGTACACATTTCAATTCTAAAGAGCATTTAATGTATACTGCACTTACATGTTCAGACAGTTGTTGGAATGTTAAAAGAAGGAGTTGAAAGATTTACACAATCTAAAATATCCACATGCCCAAATGTGTTTCTAGGAACTTTAGTTAACCAAGATTGCATGTGCCAGAGCTACTTTACCTGAAGAACATCCTCTTGACTGGAACACATTTAAAGCTTGATGTACTTACTGCTATCTCTCTGCAGGCAGACATAGAGATTCCTGTGCCTTCAATTTGCTTCAGAGCATAGTCTTTATCATCCTTCCTGCAAATGGAGATAGCGGCAACCACAATTACTCTTCAGTACATTTCCTAAAATCTGTACTTACAGAGCACATTAAACCACTTGCACATAGAATAAACCCATTGGGGAAGACTAGGGAGGATCTTCCGAGTCTAAATGGTCCCCAAAGATTTGTATTCTTTTATTTACACCACACCTTCCAGCAACGAAAGTCTTACGATTGCTAAAGTGGGGTGATGAAGGTAAGAGGGCATAGCCATGTTGAGGTCAGGACAGGTCAGGACATAAAAAACCTCATGCCACAAACCCATAGAAGGACTATGCCCTGTCCAGTTACAGGAGAACAAATTAGCTGTAAACCTCTCATAAACAACCAGCACTTTTAGTGAACAAAAACATCTTAAAACACTTAGGACGCTCAAACGAGACTTTGGCCGCCAGGCTGTCTGGACTTTAATAACTCTGCTGTGGGCACCTCAGAACCAGCTTAACTCATCAGTAGATCCATTCTTCTACCAATATAAATAGTTGGCATTTGGTGTGAACAAAAGCCTGCAGCACACAAACCGAAAGTTATTACGAGTTAAACATCAATTTAGTGTGTGGGATTAGTATGGAAAACAGACCTCCCGTAACCGTACAAAATACAATAAAATGTTAGGAATACTGCAAGAAGGTTTTTATCACATTGGTAAGAATGCCATTTCAGCTAAATATTACCACCGATGTCCAACAGATATTAAGGACTAATTTCAATAAAGTTTTAAACATCCTCAAAACAAAAACAAGTAAAATGTAGTGTGCTTTTTGTTATTCCACCAAGCCACAGCCCTAATTTCTTGCTAATTAATGCAAAACTATTTGAGACATATGGTAATTTTGTTACTTTCCAAGTGTGAGTAATTAAACCATGGAGTAAAATCAAACACTGCAGCTAAAATAGGCAATCAGAATTGCATCGGCGTGTATGGTGTAGTGGTCTATTAAAGAGACCTTACAAATATGTCTAAACTTTAAAACTTAGAAAAATAAAGCTGAAATATATATGCATTATTATGTAATCCTACCAAAAAATTTAACATTTGTTATACTGTTTTCTGTAGTCCTTTGATCATTGTGTTTGAAGGTAATCATTTGTCTTGCTTTGGATGAAGAGTAACAATAAAATCCTGTGTCTGTGTCAGAGAGTGAGAAAGTTTGCAGAATGTGCTTCGGCAAGATACCAAAAACATTGAGAGCAAAAGAATTTCTCTCAATAAACTCCCCTTTTCCCCCAGAAGACTTCTAATAAAACAGACCTCCCAATTCTCTTTTCCAGCATTCTTGGATCGGTAGATTCAAACCTATCGTCTTCAGTACATTTTCTCCCTGTGATTTTCTTTCGCATTCAAAGTGGCACCAAATACATCACATAACCTATTTGAGTTATGGTCATTTTATTACATTCCAAGAGAGGATGATGACTTGGGTTATTCATTTAAAGGTGCACAAAGTATTTATTTATTTAGGTTGTGCTGGTCAATATGGCAGTCATCTAGGATTAAAGTCCCCCGCACACTTCCTACGAAATTGCAGAACATACTAGTGTGACATATTTTAGATAAATATGGTAAAAAAAAAAGGTGTTTAGAGTTTGTTCTGGTGGTTCGTAACAGCTTGCCAGGGCGAAATGTTCGGAAAAGTTCTTACTGGCTAGGGCTGAGTATCGTTCAAAAATGTTCGATATCCATACCGGTTCCTAAACAATACTTTTTTTGATACTTTGGTCGGAATAAAAAAAAAACACGACGAACACCGGTATTACTGCTGGTTGGATGCTAGGTGGTACTATGGGATCATTTTCGGTAAACATGGTTAGGGTTAAGCTAGGGCTGGGCGATATGGCCTAAAAATAAAATCTCCGATTTTATTTTTTTTAATTCGATTTACGATTTTTTCCCGATTTTCCCATCTACTTATTAAGGAAATCAATACGACAAAAGGCAGACAACTTAAAGCAAATTTTGCTTTTATTTAATCAAAAGCAAGACAAATGTAACCCCCATTTCTGGGATGAAGTTTCTTGGGAACAAACTTCCCACTCTCACCGGTAGCCATGTTGTCAGCTTGCTGTATGCTGTTGCCGTTTACGTGTGTGCTATGATGTTGTTGTTGTCGCTTGCCATACTGCTATGTGAAACTAACGCTACGGATGCTCCGGGGAGCCAAAAATGCGCCATTACACAAAAACTCGATTTACTTATTTTTTAAATCGCCCGCAACAAAAAATTCAAATTAATTAATTGAATCGATTTTTCGCCCAGGCCTAGGTTAAGCTTACACAATAAAGCAAGACACCTTGATTTCAAACTTTGAACTTTATTTTTATTTATTTTAACTAAAAGTTCAAATGAAACTGGAAAAAAATAAGTGCATTTAAAATGTGTTGTTCAACTTTTTGAAAGATGGCTTTACAACAGTTGTGAACATCTCCCTGGCAAAGAAGCTTCATCCGTGCATTCTCTACAGGTCGGGTATTTCGTTATCCAGGAACATATATCAAAAAGATGAAAAGAGAGCATTCAGAATCATTACCGCTTTTTGTCGCTGCGGCTCGCTTAATGATATTTTAAAGGCTCATTATTACGGTTTAGTATTTCTCTGTAATGTAGAACAGTGCAAACAATGTTACTGATAACATTCTTTCTCAGCCCTGGAACTCAAACCATTTTATGATACTAGTGTTTATCCTTGATGCCTAAACACAGCCCATCACCAGCACTTTTAGATTTGGGCACATCTAGCATGCTACATGCTTATCACTGACATTGATGAGATTAACCCCTCAGGTATCGAAATTTGGTACCGAACGACAAGACATTTTTCGATACTCGAATGTTTAGAGCCAATTCGGCCAGTGCCTAAAATGTATCGAACTCAATACCCAGCCCTATTACTGGCTGCTGAACACCTTCTTACTGCCATTGGTCTACGTCATTGGTAGGTATGACCTGGAGCTCCACCTACTTTGAAGCCAACATGAACACATTGGCCAGTAGAGTTATTAGCAAGCTGGTGCAAATGTACCTATATCTGTATAATTGTTTGCCTAGAGACATTTTCCAAGAACGTGTCATATAATTTTTTTTTGCAGAAGTATGTGTCATCATAATAAATTATAATAAAAGTGTAATCAGCGCATTTGTCTGGCCAAGTAAAGAGTGTTCACGCTTTGAATTCAAAAGGTAAACATTACAAATTATACATTATCTAATGCATATACATTACTATAAATCATCACTGAGAAGTTAAAACACTGATCTCGTGTGAATTCTACTCATAGAATGAGGCATTATGTCATGGATAACACATTTTAATGTAAATTTAGATGATGTTTGCAGAATCATTAAAACACAATAGATTTCAGTTTCCAATGCAGAAATGCACTATTAACAATCAGCCCTAATTCATTCAACCTATGAGTTGAATGAATGAATTAGGGCTGATTGTTAATAGTGCATTTCTTAAATCAGGGCAGTTACCAAGATTAAGCTAGGAGCCTATAAATGGTAATGTGATCCTAACATGGCAGCCCCCATGAGGGGACCCTCTCCATGTAGTATAAAACCGCTTCTATAAGGTTACTGATGTCCTCTTCATCTCCATGTGAGTGCTCATGCGTTTATATATATATGTTTCACATTTACTATTAATTTCCTTAAGAGTAAAACTTTTTAATGAAAAAATACCAACTGTACCTTTTTCTAAGCATTTGAGTTGTGGCACTATATTGGACTTTTGGGGTAACATAGACTTGTTTGACAATTGTATGCGTCGTTTTTATTGGAATACAAAGCCACGTCATTACTATTTTAGTTCTAAAACCCTTTCATTATCACTAACAACAAATGCTGCGACGACAGAATTGGTGGTGAGTGACATCGAACTGTGCAGTGTCATTGACGTAGAGTGATGATGAATGCAAAAATAAAGAAGAAAAGATCAGCCAGAAGAAGCCCTGCAACCTAAAGACACCTGAGAATGGTAACGTGGACCCAAGATATCCTCCTCTAAACCCGTGAAGTGGAGCGGATGCAGCTGTACGCTGATACCGATCTCCATGGTAATATCTCACGAGTGACGTCAAGCATATTAACACTAAATTAATGTATCGACATAATATTGAGATTTAAGTAGTTTTTTATTGGTCTAGAAAAAATACTACACATTTTTGTGTTAGTACAATCAACAAAAGATGTTTTTGTTCTGTTTAATTATTGTTTCAACTATTCAATATGCGTCAGATGCATCTGCTTGACTCGTGCAACGACGCTCACACACCCTGCAACTGTGCAGATCATAATTTTCTTAAGCCCGTCAATCACAACATCATTCCTGCCTGCTGACGTACATTGAAAGCCCCTTCAAAATTTGGTTTCACTGGCGATGTGAGTGGTGCAAATCAACCTCTCTTATAATATAAGAAACACGTCTCTATAAAAAAGTGGACATGAGCGGCTAAAACGCTGTCTATTTCGATTTCTGAGAGCAGAATGCAACGGGAACGCAGGCCTCGTATCGTTGCACAAGTCTATCCTGCAAACTCACCCATCTTTCCTTTTGGCTTTGTACACATGGCCATATGTCCCCCGTCCAACTTTACATCCCTCGTACTCAAAGAGATCCTCGACTCTTTCTCTCTCCCCGGTGAGCTTCTCTTTGAAATCATAGTCCATTTTCACCGTTATAAGGAGGATCCGGGCTGCGCCTTCCCTTTAAAGCGCCGCTGGGGAGGCAACTTCAAGCCCCGTTTAGACAATTAGTTGCCTTCCCTCGCGCGCTTTCAGCTTTACTAAAGAGTCCACATTTACCGCGAGCAATTACGGGCGGTTGTAACAATGTATGAACAACGTGTGCTTCTGATCTGGAAAAAAACGCAGAGTGTTACTGAGTTATAAGTCGATTTCTTCGATATTTCTCTGCAACTGCGCTGCTCTGCCGGTATCTCACCCGGGAGAGTTCAGCGTCCACGTACGGCAATGTCGCAAAACGTCGTGTATGGCACTAACAACCCAGCAATGGGCTTTGTGGCGCATGTGTATTTTAACTCTTCTCTGCCAAAGAGCACTTTTGTGTTGCACTATATTTTCGTTGTAGTTAAATAAATATAACAGAGCCACACAAATTTTAAAATGAACTATTAGGCTCCAAAAAAACATATAAAGGCAGCGTAACAGTTAATCAATATGACTCCAGTGGTTAAATCCATGTCCCTAGAAGTGACATAATAGGTTTGGGTGAGAAACATTTAAAGATCAATATTAAAGTCCTTTTTGCTATAAATGACCACTTTCACTTGCACATTTATTTCTTTGATTTTTTGTTGCAATTTGCAATGTGCATTCTTTGAGCATATTGCCACCTACTGGTTGGCTATATTATGTGGTGAAAGGTGGAGATTTATGGTGAAAGGGGACCATTGACCTGTTTCTCATCCATATCTGTAATATCACTTCTGAAGACATGGATTTAACCACTTGAGTTGTATTTATTACTTTTATGCTGCATTTATATGCTTTTTGGAGCTTCAAAGTTCTGGCCACCATCCACTTCCATTGAATGGACCTACAGAGCTGAAATATTCTTCTAAAAATCTTTTTTGGGTGAACTATTCCTTAAACACAGCATTCCTTCTAAATTCTTCATTCTAAATCTAAGGATTTGCCTCCCTGCACAAGTCACAAGTTAAATATATAATCTAGTAAATACGAATAGCTGAGAAAATAATAACATTTTATTTGTTAAAAGCTGTGAGAACAACCCTAGTAGGTAATATGAATATCTACAGAATTTAGTTTTGATTCATGTATTGCATCATAACAAATTACTACATAGACAAACTGTCAAATTTGATCTGTTATTAATCTGTGTATTATAATGTTGTTATGCATCTATGACTGTGGGGATCGTTTTTTTGCGCACATGGTGGTTGTCCGGACAGTTGTTTGTGTAGCTCCGTTGGTCCCATCTTGCCTACTTGCCTACATAGAGCGGAGAGGAAAGAGAGTCCGTCCATATTACAGCTGCTGTTTCAGGTACCTAAATACCTATAACTTGCTTTGTCTCTTTAATTTGTTCTAATTTTGCGTAGTGTTAATACAGTTCACATTTCCTGTTACATTGTTGTGTCAGTGACATTTTTCTCATCTTGTCAAAATAATGATCTAAACCTTTTCATTGGCCCACAGTTAGCTTGTCAGCAATCTGTCGACACCATCAAAGGTGTTGCGCATTTTAAATGACAGCTCACTCCGCCGCATGACTTGCGTTTGCCCGATGACAGGCGATGGAGACAGTTTAATGACAAATTTAAAATGCGAATTTCGCCAAGTATAGAGTGCTTGCCGAGGCTGTTTTATTGTCTCTCGGATAGCTTGCTAGTTGACATGGAGCCTGACTTTTTCTTGGCCATGTCCCTGCTCAGAGCGATGGTGATTGGCCAATCAATGTGTCAGTCATCGCTACTGGCTCGCTCATTGGTTGTGAAGCTAACAACGTCAGTTTTGGTGCTTCACTTGTTCTGCGGTGCTCTTGGTGGCCTACTGTGTGACATATTAGAACAGAGCAGCGGTATTGGTTAAATTACAAGGATGTTCAGTTTTATTAGTTTGAGGCGACTGTCAATGTCATATTGGTATCGTTGCTTGTTGACATGTGTCAAAGGTGTTTTTATTCGGATATTCGGATGGCCTGGCGTTCATTTTGTCATGCAATCCTCTAATGGTGGCTGTGTGAGACAGAGAGAAGTTTATGGCTCAGACTCTCTTTAAATATACACATTATTTCCGACGTGAATTTTCATGCTGTTTCATGATCATGGCTAAATAAACAATCCTGTCTTTGCTTTGTCAAAAAATAACATCCAAAGACTACATTTTGCCCTGGTTTCCATTTTTTCTAGAGTCATTGGTAAAATGCTTAGTTAACTCTTTATGTATTGTTTTTGGTAAGTCCTAGAGATTCAGTGTAGTATATTATTGTAGATCAATATTAAGTCAGGGTAAACTGACCTTTGGCAAGGAGCTGAAATTTTTGGCTCTTGTTTATTCTATGGAAGATTTTAAGGAAGCAAATTAATGGTTGGATTTCAATGGCATTTGATGGTGTAAGCCATCACAGTGGATGATAAACAGGCACCATTTGTATCTCTTTAACAACATTTCCCCTTTTTGTCTTTGGAATATCTATAAACAGCGGTTTCTGTGGTGATGGACCCTCCCGGCGGGCGAGACGAGCGTCATCGTCAGGCGGAGCGCCTTCGGCGGGAGGAGGCATACTATCACTTCATTAACGAATTGAGTGAGGAAGAGTACAGACTAATGAGAGATAGCAATCTACTGGGAACTCCTGGTGAGCACACTCTAAATACAGACACACACCATGCTTTGGGTCTAGGGCCGTTTCAGACCATTCTGGCGCCCTAGGCGAGATCCCTTTTGGCGCCCCCAGTGGCGCCCTCCAAGCAGGTGGTGCCCTAGGCAACCTCCTAGTTCAAATATGCTTAGAAACGGCCCTGTTTGGGACCCTCTGTAGCACACAGTTCAATAATAATGTAAATTGTCCTTTACTCCGGAGCCCCCAAACATTGTTACATTGTCATTGTTTTGATCATTATATATATTTATAAAGAAAAGTCAATTTACCACTAATACATTTCAGTTTTACCATTAATAAGTAATACACGTATACTATTGTCAAAACATAGAAATAAAAAAATTCAGAGCACGTGAAACTAGAAATCCTCGAACATAGCCTTTCACCCAAAGGAACAAAATATAGCTTTTTGTAAGGTGTGACTTTGTCTGAGCATAGGGGAAGTCACCGCAGAAGAGTTGAGGCAGCGTCTGGATGGTGCAAAGGAGAGAGTGTCTTCTCAGCCACACCCTGAACCACGCCCACAGAACAGTGAGGCAGAAGGCAGTAGTGGTGAGTACTTAGATAGGATTTTAAATTGAACTGGGCAACTGTCATAATAACTTTTATTTGAATAATCTGCTGGTTTTGCATGAAATATTTAAGTGAAGCATTGCTTGTAAGCAGGTGCAGACAGAATTTGCAAATTTTTCTGCAATTAAATTTTACACGTTTTAATTAGTCTAAGGCATATCAGCATTGCTCACTATGTAAATTATACTGTGTACAATTTATTCAAATTGTGAATTACAATTGTTTTGTTCTCAAGTTGTTTTGATGCATAGCCTTCATAAAGAAAATGACATGCAACTGCCCCATACAAAATAATTATTTAAATGTAAATTCTATTAATCTTTTTTTATTAACAATTTTTATTGATTCCATTCACAAAATAAATAAACATAACAGAAATACGGAATTAAATTATATACATTACCAATTTTAAATTATTATACATTATAGATAAATTATTGCCAAATTTTATCTATAGCTAGCTACACATTGTCATATGAACATTGAACAACACTGATTCAGTAAGTTCTTTCAGTCAAGGATGCAGAATTGTAATATAATACTGAATATTATAATCATCATACTAATTAAAGCTGTCGGAAAAAAACATTTCAGCAATGCAATGCATATTCTGAATCGATTCTTGAAAGAATCAGAATCGAGTCTGAGTTCAGTTTAAATCATGGCAGAACAGTGATGCGTGCCAAAGACAGATATGGAAACAAAGACGCGAGTTAAGTGCATACACTAAAGTCAAGTGCACAAACACGACTGTTTGCAGACCAGCTATTTCAAACACTTGACCATTTGTACCAAAATAAACTATGATCCCGAAATTCTTTCACAAACCCTCTCACATAACAACGAGAGAGTTTATTCAGTGATAAGAAGCCAACAAACAACATGAAAGATGTGCTCGCACCCATAATTGTACTGATTTGCATACAATGGGGAAAAACACAGAAGAAAATAATGACGAGGCAGCAGTTCAGGAGATGTACCCCCGATGCCTTTCTCTACTCTTGCGCGCTCTCCATTTCATTGGCTTTTGTCATTGCCGGTCACTCGTTTGTCAGGACAGTGCGCATACCTGATGATAAAGGTTTTATCTTCTACTTGCAGAGCAAACAGATAGAACAGTGCATACAGGACACTGAAGCAACAAGTGCACTATTTAAACCACTTTACTATCACCTGTGCAGGTGAGGAGAGTAGAAGCTGACAGCTGCACTCTCATAGAAGAAGATATATCTCTCATCCTGGACCAGCAACTTCCATTTGTGCTTAAAAATTAAAATGAATAGCATGGCATAGATTAATTTTAAATAATTATTAAATACTATTAAATGATTTACAATGCTTAAAGAAAAACCAAAATAATAATATAATCAGTTAAGTAATAGTATTAGTAGAAGTAATAGTATTCAGTGTGTTTTGATGGGGAACCAATATTTTTGTTGTGCTTCTAAAGAAAGAAACTGAAAAAACTGAGATACTCTTTTAAACTATAGAACCATTTATTTGATCTTGTGAATGTTCAATGTTTTGTTCACATGTTGTTTCATACTGAATGTAAAAGGCTGGTTTATGTAATGTGACTCGTTCTGATTTTTAAAACAGCTGTTAAATAAAAAGCTGAAAGGGAAAAAATTGAGAGTAAAAATTAATTGAGAAGAAACTTAAAGAAAGATATTGAAGGACAAGATGCATCGTGATGCATCGAGAATCATTTTATAATCAAATTTTTACCCTTTGAATTGTAATCGAATCGTGAAGCCAGTGAAGATTCACACCTTTAATACTAATAATATTTAATATTCCTACATTATGGGTGCCTGGGTAGTTCAGCGAGTATTGATGCTGACTACCACCTCTGGAGTTGCTAGTTCGAATCCAGGGTGTGCTGATTGACTCCAGCCAGGTCTCCTAATCAACCAAATTGGCCCGTTTGCTTGGGAGGGTAGAGTCACATGGGGTAACCTCGTTGTGGTTGCGATTAGGGGTTATCGCTCTCAATGGGGAACGTGTGGTAAGTTGTGCGTGGATCGCGGAGAGTTGCATGAGTCTCCACATGCTGTGAGTCTCTGCGGTGTCATGCACAAAGAGCCACGTGATAAAATGCACAGATTGACTGTCTCAGAAGCGGAGGCAACTGAGACTTGTCCTTCACCACCCTGATTGAGGTGAGTAACCTTTCACGAGGACCTAGTAAGTAGTGGGAATTGGACATTCCAAATTGGAAGAAAAGGGGATAAAAAAACGACATTAAGAAATTAATTGTATTATAATAACGACTATTATTATTATTATTATAGAGCTTTATTAATCCCATGGGGCATTTCATTCAGACTGTCCTGGTGCTTCACATATACAGACAACATTGAATAGACGTACAACAAAAAATCTAAATACATAAAATATATAAAAAGGAACAAGAAAAACAAATAATAAATACATTTTTTTTTAATAATAAATAACTACAAATAAATAAATGAATAACAAAATAGTCAATTATGTTTGTTACATAAACTAATTGCCTTAGGCACAAAAGTAAATTTGTAATGGTTTGTGAGACACCTGATTGTCCTTAAAAGCCGCCCAAGGGGCAACCACTCGAAATGAGGGTTCAAAGGGTGTGTGCTATCTCCCATTATTTTATGTGCCATCCTCAACACTTGCTGTTCATAGTAAAATTTTAAATTACGTAAAGAAACACACATAATTTTTGAGCACAAGTTTACAATACCTTGCAGACGATTTTTGTTCTTCATAGACAATGAAGAAAACCAACATAAGAAAGAAAATGACAGAATACTTTCAACAAATGAATTATATAAAGACCTTAGAATGGGTCTCTGTACATCAAAAGAATTAAGCTTCCTCAGTACAAACAATCTTTGGTGTGATTTTTTAATAATGGCATCAGTAATTTATCGAACTTCAACATGTTATCAAAAATTGTCCCTAAATACTTGCATTCCTCTACTACATTCACCTGTGTACCATTAATAATCACAGGTTGAAGTGAAAGTGTTTTCATACTAAAATTGACAACCAACTCTTTAGTCTTTGAGACATTCAAGTCTAATTTCATACTTTTACACCAAGAGATACATTTGTGTAGAGCCGGAACATAATCCTGGTCTGAATGTGAAAGCAAGGAAAGAAGAACAGTATCATCTGCATATTTTACTAGCTAACTGTTACCTTGTATACTCTGACAATCATTAGTGTATAATATAAAAAAGATTGGAGAGAGTACTCAACCTTGTGGTGAACCTATGGAAGTGTTTAACATATCTGATAAGTGTTTAACATATCTGATAAAACCCCATTAACCCTAACCCTTTGTTCCTATCTGTTAAAAAGTCCATAATCCATGACACTAATCCATGATTAAAATTAAACTGATTAATACGTTTTTTTCCCTAAAATGACAAGTTGCAGAGTGTTAAATGCTGACGAGAAGTCCACAAACAAAAGCCGCGCAAATGCTTTACTTTTTTCCAGATGTTGATAAAGAGTATTTAACGGAAACAGTTTTGCATCATCTACGCCTCTTCCAGCACGATATGCAAACTGCAGCGGATCTAAAGCCGAACTAGTAACTGCCATTATATACTTTTTGATCTCTTTTTCAAAAGCCTTCATGACCAAAGAGGTCAAGTTTATTATTATTCTAGAAGTCATATTTCTCTAAAGATTTCTTCACATGTACTTAACTTGTTGCTATGGCACCTGGTTAAAAACTGCAGGAACTTTCTGTGTGAAGTCGTTTTAACAATAGACTTTGAAAGGCCGCTTAATAATTCTAAATATGGTGAAATGCTCTCATCTCGGCTTCTGTCCATTAAAACCTGGTGTTATAGGTTTGTTTTTTATTTGTGTAGTAACTTGTAGTGGACAATTAAAGTGAATTTAGAGCACTGTAAATTAGGGATGTCCCGATCAGCTTTTTTTGGCCCCCCGATCCTATATTTAAATATTAAATATCATCTGATACCGAGTCTCGATCTGATACTTGTATTTGCCTAGATAATTTAGCTGCAGACTGTTTTTTTGTTTGTTTACAAAAGTAAACAAAGTAACTAAAAGATGTCTTCAGCTTAATGCATTTAACTTAGTGCAGCTAGCGTTTTTATAAAACTCACATATAAAATCAACTTCTACTTAGAATGGTGTAATAGCTTATTTTATCTTTAATATTCAGGTACAAAAATAAATCACAAATCCACTAAGTTCTGTATGGATGAATAGAAATCTTACGTACACTTAAATGTGGCGTAAACAGTTACACTTGAACAGGCCCAAGTTCAACAATAATGAAACCATTATTAATAGTTCAGTTGTCAGTATTAAAATGCCATTGTGACATACTGACAACAGTAAAAACCATGAAAGCATCACACACCACAGAGATACATTCAAAATTAAGAAAAATATATTCATAACAAGCTCTAAAACTGCTCCAGTGAGAAATCATTAATATCTATGGTCTGTTTACTCTCTTTGAGTTTTGCTGTAACAAATCACCAATTATTAAGCAAATGCATGAAGACGCGGTGTCATTTTTTGAAGGTTAAACAGTTACATTTATTATTAGTGGTATTGTGACCAACATTAATCTGATTTAAATTGGGATGAGTGACTGATGATGAGATATTGAGAGCACCTGAAGAGTGCACGTCTTTGATTGACACAATGAGCGCTCATGTTAAAGAGAATAAAGCTAAAAGCGCTCATGATTGCTCAAACAGTCTCTATCACTCAACACAACATCTGATTGTCACAACTCACGTCATGTATCATGTATTTGCATTTTTATTTTTTGTTTAATTTGTTTTTAAAGGGTAACTAAACCCTAAACCAACTTTTTTTAGTTAATGATCTGTAAGAATGGGGCTTTATTAGTACTGGTCATTGATTCAAGTAATTTTTTTGACATTTGTGTATAAAGTGTTTTAATTCTACAATATATGGTGTAAAAACGTCTGAGTGCTGCCCTCTTCAGGTTGAACGGTGGCTACTGCAGTTGAATTTTCCTATTGGCTGTTGCGGTACTTCGTGACGTAAGCGGTGACAGCTGATGTAAGCAGGTTCCAGCTCACCACGCCAGATTCATGTACATGTCGTCTTGCGACTGTGTGAGGAATAATAATAACATAGAGTCTGACAGCAGCTGTCAATTAATCCGTCACTACGAGTCTCAGGTGCCCCCCGCTCAGCCCCGCTCTCGGTTCGTTCCCTCTATCCCCGCCGGGGTCTGCCCACTTTTCCTGCATTTTCAAATATTTCTAGTGGGTGGAGTCAGACTCTGAGCAGGTGTTTAGTTACCCTTTAAACATGTTAGCAGCCTCTATATCCTCTTCCTGTTCACTGTGCAACAAGTCCAAATAACTACCGTAACGACTCTAGAAAATGGGCAAATTAATATTCATACACATGTAATTCTTTCACATTTTTAAAAACAAACCGGCATATTCATCTCAATTACATCATGTCTTAAAGTTTAAATTCGTGAATGCTTAGAATTGCCAACAACTCACCCTCCATAGGCCATTCTGTCATTCTTCAAGTGCTGAGAAAGCACTCATTCATTAGAGGAGCAGTGTGTGTGTTATTACCTGCATGCTGCAAAAAAGATCAGCCTTAAATCTAGGCACGATCGGCCGGGACATCTCTACTGTAAATATAACATGATCAGTGCATGTTACCAAACCGAATCAAATGCTATATATCTATTATACTGTGCACAAGATTAAATTTGTGGTGCGCGCAAAGAACGACCTCATGTGTGCTCAAAACAGAGATGCGCACTTGCAGATTGTGGCACATGCAGACTGTTTGATTTAATCACAGCCCTTTGCGGTTTAATATTTACATTAGGTCAAGTCTTGATTTCTATTTTATTTCAACGGATCAATCAGCCCTACATAATGCAATTGAAAGAGGTGTTGTTTTTGTGCTATTTCAAGGCATATGCTCTTTTTATCTCATCACATTCAATTGAGAATGCAAGCTCACATCTTGGGCATCATTCTTTTGCCATGGCACTGGAGATTCAGTTGGAAACACTGTTCTGCAAAGTTCTGCAAGGGCAGGTTGCATTGTAGATCTACTTTAAAATGCAAATTAGTTTGTGCAAAAAGAAGTAAAAGATGAATGTGCATTGTTTCATTATCCTAAGTTACATTCTTAAATATATGGTGTGAAATTGGAATAGTAAAGTTTCTTAATGTGTTTCTTTTCCAGGTGCCATTGAGCCAGGTGCGGAGACCTCTAACGGAGACTCCCTGCTGGAGTGGTTGAACACATTCCGGCGCACGGGAAATGCCACACGTAGCGGGCAGAGTGGCAACCAAACCTGGCGTGCTGTCAGCCGCACAAACCCTAACAGTGGCGAGTTCCGCTTTAGTCTTGAGATCAACATCAATCACGAGCAGCCCGAGCCTGGAGAACACAGTGACACACCTGACCCCTCTGAACTCCCAATGCCTCCACCCCCAGTGTCGCCTGCAACTGTACCCACGGCCCCATACAGCCCCACAAGATCTACACCTTACTCACTTCAACACCCTGCTCCATTCTCTACTACAGCCAGGCCCACTTTGGGAAGGAGGGCTGCAGTGCGTCGTAGTAGTAGCAGCTCGGCTCCACCTATAATGCCTCCTTTGACAGCACAGGCTCCTTCCACAGCTCTGAGGAGGAATCTGCCCCCTTTGCCAAGTCCTTCCCCTCCACAGGCTCCTCTCACCTCTCAGTCACAAGAGCAGGATAGTGGTGCTATAAGGGGTCAAATACAGGTCACAACGTCTTCAATTAATGCTGAGGAAGGTCAAAATGGGAATGAAGGCCCAGGCTGCCCCAACCCTCTGCCTCAGCCTGGCCCCCAGGTGGCACCAGCTGGGCGTGAGCCGCGAAACAGTAGGACTCGTTCACGTGGCCGTGTCCGGAGGGCAGCAGGAGGAGGTGGGGCTTCATCTCGCTCCTCAAGACGTAGCCGCTCCCCACTGGACAGAAATCCTCCCCCCAGTGTTAACCCCATCCATAGCAGCAACACTCCCCAAGTGGAGGCCAATGGAAGTACAGCTGTTCCTATGGAGATGGGTGAAGCTACTGTAGAGCCGGCTGCACCTACGGAATCTCTCCCAGAGGCAGGTGAGGAAGAGGGCGAGACACCTGCATCAGGTAATGGAGGGGTGCGGCGCCACCCCACAATCATGCTGGACCTCCAGGTGCGGCGTATCAGACCAGGCGAGAACCGTGACAGGGACAGCATTGCCAGTCGTACGCGTTCTCGGGCTCGCGCTGCTGAGAACACGGTTACTTTTGAGAGCGACAGTGGAGGCTTTCGCCGTACCATCTCCCGCTCAGAACGCGCAGGAATCCGCACTTATGTCAGCACTATACGCATCCCGCTACGGCGCATTTCTGAGACAGGCCTAGGCGAGCCCAGCTCCACAGCACTGCGCTCCATCTTGCGGCAGATCATGACTGGCTTTGGCGAGCTTAGCTCCCTCATGGAGACAGAAGCGGACTCAGAGACTGCTGTGCCCAACCAGGACTCTGCTCCAGCAGCCAGAGCCCAGGCATACCGTGTAAATAGCAATGAGGGCGTTACAGCCCACAGTGTGGTGGAATCAGCTGAAGAGGTTTTAGTGGAAGGCGAGGAGGAAGGGCAAGTACGGGTGAGTAGAACTGGGACAGAGGGACGGCCTAGCAGTAGAGACACTAACAATCTAGTGGAGAACGGCACGTTGCCTATCCTGAGGCTGGCACACTTTTTCCTACTCAATGAAGATGAAGATGAGGAGCACCCACGGGGCCTCACCAAAGAACAGATCGACAATCTTGTCACACGCACTTACGGTCAGGTCAACCTGGAGGGTGAGCAGGGCCGCGCTTGCAGCGTCTGCATCAATGAGTATGCTCAGGGCAACAAGCTGCGTCGATTGCCCTGTGCCCACGAGTTCCACATCCATTGCATTGATCGCTGGCTATCTGAAAACAACACTTGCCCCATTTGCAGGCAACCTATTCTGTCCAGCCATCAGGAATGATGTCAGGCTGTCACTTTCAATTAGTGGGTACCTGTAAATAGTGCTTCAATGTTTTCATTCTCTGAGATCCATTGTATTCAAGCTAAAGGTAGAACCAAAAGCAGAAGAATTACTATAATGCAGAGATTTAACAAAGCTTTATTTTTTTAGACTCCTTTTGTTTCCTGCACTTGTTTAAATTTTTTCCTCTTCCATTCTCTCCATGATCTCGCCATTATGGATTGTAGGCATATTATTAACAGACAGTGTGACTAACTCAGAAGGAGTTATTAAAGATAGCTTCAGCTAATTCTGTCCCACTTTAAGTTGATTTTTGGTGGCTCAAAACAGGAATTCTACAGATAGACTTCTACAAACTCTTTAAGTACATGTAAATATGTGAATGTCTGTGTTTAGAAAGAAACTTAAGCTCCTGGTTTAATTTGCATAAAAAAAAGAAACTTTACATTTATGTGCTTGCTGCAGAATTCATCATTTTGAAGCTTTTATGACAGTCCTTGTATGTTGGGCAAGTTAATTTTAAATGCGTTTTCAATCAAAGCAGGTTTTAAGTGTGACTTTTATGGGGTCGATAAGAAAAGGTATGGGATATATCTGGACAGAGATTATGTTTGTCAGTACGGTTTCTCTTTGAGTCCAGTTTTATAGGGATTAGTCCTTATGAAACTCTAATAACTGCATCTGCATCTTTACATTAAGGGTCAACTGCAGCAAGCTCCTCCACCAACACTACACAACACAGTAATTTTATAAGCGTGGTCAATATTTTCCCAACAATATTTTCATATGCTTTCCATTTTGAGTGTCATTACATTTCTGATTTGAACAAGCCATTTACTACAGCATTTTGGAGTGCAGATCGGATTATATGAAATTGTATGACCTAGGAAGTGCATGCTTGATTTGTCTTTGGTTTACCTGTGCTTAAACATGATAAAGCCCCTTCATCATCCAGCACATAGTTCACAATTTTTTTATGTCAGGTGAGAATAAATTTAAGCTTTTATCCTAAAGTGCTTGTCAGCAGCTGCCCCATAGGTCAGTACAATCAAGCCTGTCATAGGCCAGAATTACATGAGAAGTTCAATGGGCATTGAAAGATACTGATTGGTAGTTAAATATTAAAAACCTATGTTTTTTATTTAATATGTTTTCCTACTTCTTACCCCTCTTATGTAACTACCTTTATTGTTTTTATCATCATGTGCCCCATATCATACACACATCATGATCCTTCCTCTGGCCTGCCCTGATCACATTCCCTTCGTGCACGAGTATTTTAATGTACAGTGGTTTCACTTATTGGGCTTGTCTGAAAGCCCAGCTTCCTCCAGTCACCATTTTGTACCAATCATGCAATGTTGCTCGTTCCCCACATGAAGCAGAGTGTGAAGTAGGAGTCCTGAATGAAAGATGTAGTGGTACCTTATTCTCTTAAAGGTGCACTTTCCCTCAGTATACAAAAGATGTCTATGTTTCAGGATCTCAGTTAAAACAAAGACAAATCTGTTATTAAAAAGCTCTCCTCAAAGTTTTTGATTTCTTGTATATTAAAATATCCCTTTATTTTGTCTATTTGTTTTGAGGATGTGTGTATGTTATAAAAGAAGTGTGAATTCAAAAATTCTAAGTATGTGTGTTCCAAATGTGCGTGTATATGTCTGTTGAATGCTGAATGGAATAGAATGGTTTTCGAGGCGTTGTGTAACTGAGTGGGTGGGTGGGGGGGTCTTTGGCTATGAATTTTAGATATTTAATGATGAAAAAATTGCATCATTAAGCAAAGACTATGTATTATGTTATAATGTGATGCTAAAACTGAAGAATATGTATTCTGTTACTATGTAATAAAATGAAACATTATTCATTATTCCTTGGAATTTGGAAACGTATTGACTCTTCACTCTATGAATAACCCTGAGAAATCATTGTTTTAAACCTTGAATAATAGTTCCTCGAGGAATAGTTCACCCAAACAATTTTAATTCTCTAGTTATTTTCTCACCATCATCCAATCAGTTTTAGGTGAGAACAGACCCAAATGTAACTTATTTTTCACTGTACCTCTTGCCATTGCAGTCTCTAGGCATGATCATGATTTCAAGCTCGATTGCACATCCTAGTGCTTGACGCATGCCTAGAGTGCTAGAAAGTGTAAAGGCCAAAGTATACTTTGCGCATCTGCGTTGTGGATCCCTCCACTCACAGTATGCGTGACATCAATTTCATCATAATTCAGTCCACGCTGCCCAACCGCACACTGGCCAGATTTTCTCGACTTGTGGAAGCAGTCATCATCCACAAGATAAGCAAGAATTACATTAACTAGTGGATCAAATGACCCTGAAAATGTGAAGATAGTCCCTTACAAGTTCAACCCAAACTGTTGCATTTGGCCCTTTATTTAAAATATAAATAGGAGATTCAAATTTGTTGCCTTATTATTTTACATGGTAGCCAACCAAATAGGCCTACACTATGAATATATAGAAATGACAAACCATATACACTGGTGGCCAAAGGTTTGGAATAATGTACAGATTTTGCTCTTATGGAAAGAAACTGGAACTTTAATTCACCGAAGTGGCATTCAACTGATCACAATGTATAGTCAAGACATTAATGACGTGAATAATTTCTATTACAATTTGATTTTTTTTTTTTCAGAACTTCATAAACTATTTCAAAGAGTTCTCAAAAAATCCTACACGTGAAGTAATGACAGCTTTGCAGATCCTTGGTATTCTAGCTGTCAGTTTGGCCAGATACTTAGGTGACATTTGATGTCACGCTTCTTGTAGCACTTGCCATAGATGTGGCTGTCTTGTCGGGCTCTTCTCACGCACCTTACAGTCTAGCTGATCCCACAAAAGATCAATGGGCTTAAGATCCATAACACTCTTTTCCAATTATCTTGTTGTTCTTTGTCTTTGAAGACTGTAGTGTACACCTTTGTATAAAATCTTAAGTTTTTTTGGGGCAATTTCAAGAACTGTTTAGCCTTCATTCCTCAAAACAATGACTGACTGACGAGTTTCTAGAGAAAGCTGTTTCTTTTCTGCCATTTTTTACATAATATTGACCTTTAAACAAACACAAAAACAACGTTAAGCTTCATTTAACTAACCAAATAACTTTCAGCAGTGTTTGATATAATGGCAAGTGATATTCCAGTACCAAATTTGCAATTTAGCATGATTTACTCAAGGATAAGTTGCTGGAGTGATGGCTGCTGGAAATGGGGCCTGTCTAGATTTGATCAACAAAATGTTTTTTCCCAAAAAGTGATAGTGTTGTTTTGTTTTTTACATCAGTAGTGTCCTGACTACAGCCTACTTTGTTATCAGTTGAATGACATTTTGGTGAATTAAAGTACCAATTTCCTTCTGAAACAGCAAAATCTGTACATTATTCCAAACTTTTGGCCGGCAGTGTATATTATACGTTTGATTGCCAATCTTATTAAACATTTTGAGTCCAGACCATATGAGGGCGTATGGACAGCTTAAAGTGTCCAGTTGGGACAGGCGGAGTCTGATGACGGCGCGCGCGTGGATTCATTCGCCTGTACGTTCGCGCGTGCAATAATGCGACGGATCAGCAGAATGGCAGGAGCGCGTGACCGCTCCAGTGCACGCGGTTGAGGGTGACCCCATCATCAGGAGCTATGTTGTTTCCATCAAAACAGACCGCATCCCTGCCTCCTTGGGCCGCATAACCCCACTGAGTCGCAGTATGCCATCATTGCGCTCCTCTTGCTGGAAGTCCTACACATGCGTGCGCGATGTATTTCAACAGACGGTCGAAGATCCACAGCGAGGGAGGTAAGCGTGACATATTCTGTCGAGATGTGCGACATATATGTTTTTGTTTCGCAATGTAGTTTGTAAGGAACCTTAGCTCTGTTTTCGTGTGTTTGTTTCGGTGGAATGTTGTGCCATAGAATATTAATTTAATAGTAGAACAGACATATAAACAAACCTATTATAAGGATGCGGTACACAAACGGCGCAGTCTTGACTTTATTCAGTGCTTAATAATCAACATTAAGAACTGGTTGTACTGTATGCCTGTGTTAATCAGAAAAGGGAGGTGATGTAGTGATTGAAACGGTCGTAGGTTACCTGTCAATTCGGTAATCATTAAACAGATGGGTTACCGAAGTGGTGTTTTGTTTTCTATCAGTTGGGCGAAGGTGAACCGAAGAGATAACGACCATTATCCAAATCTGTATAGACGATTGAGGGAGACGTTCCATTAGTAGTAGTCACGTGACATTTAAAGCGCTCAATCTTTGTAAGCTCATGGACAGGGCCGACTCACCTGTTGAGGTCATGTGCACCTGGCTGAAGCACCCACCTTTTCATTATTTACGTAACTTTTAAGTTTAAAATGTAAGCTATAGGTGACATTTCAACTATATTCTGTCATGTAATGTCTATTACACAATGTTATAAAATGGTGTAAAAGCATTGCTACATTTGTAGTTGTCTTACATCATCAGATTGGAAAGTCACTCTATTTCTCTATAAATATTTAAATACTTAAAAGCCCATCTTTTTTTTTTTCAATGTTGCATAATGTTGCCTCCCATGAGCTTCCCAAATATATATTTTTTAATTATCGTTTGACTTTAGTAATGAGGTCCTTTATATGCAAAAAAGTTAATCAAGCTATTTTTTTAAATGTTGCTTTCATAATACATGTAATATAGGGTTCATATGGTTATATTTTATATGATTCTTTAACATTTGTAAAGGTCCATTTTATGCAAGGAAAGTTAACCAAATATTTAATAAATATTTATTTCAGTGCATGCAATATAGGGTTAAATAGTGTTTGAAAAATATATAGGTCAGGGACTGTAAATTACTGAAACATTAAACGGAATCTTTTTAAGATGAATCCAGTTTAAGAATCCAGTGTGAATGGAAATGCGCCATTGAGACAATTATTGCGAGCCTAAGCCGGATCTCATACATATCATTCTCCAGACTTCAGTCTAGCACAGAAAGTTTGGAAGCCCTTTATGTGCAGAACAGGAGCCAAGAGTACATTGCGAGTACATTACTCTTTAGATTTGAGCAGTGGTGGAGGGTTTGAGAGATTGGAGTGTGTCGTTTGGCAGCAGGTTTATTCCAGCATGTGCTTATTCTGTGGGCTTTGTGAGATGATGACACTGAGGGAGGAGTCTTTTGACTGACTGACTTAAATGCATTGTGCATTACACTGAACATTTGTTTGAGCATTTGACCCAGCATGTTCCAGAATTAACATACAAGGGCCATGTCTTTGGGAACCACATGTGGAATAGGAATATGCCTCTAGTTTGTTTTAGTTTCGAATACCACTCATTAAAGTTGTTAATTTTGGAAATATCTAATCTGTGTAGTTTATAATGGGCCTTGAAGAAATATCTTATTAAAACCTCTCATAATATGCAGCACTTTGCTGTCATTATGTTAACTGTACTGTAAGTGGAAAATTAATCCACTCAGTTCTACTCAATACGGCATATGACTGACAGCTGCTTTCCTTCACCTTTGCTCTCCATACTGTAGATTCATGTATGATGGAAATGGAATGGAATCAATTGAAACCTAAATTGAAAACAGCTAAAATAATATATAGCATGTAACAATAAAGTCAAACCAAGTGCTCTTAAATGTATTAATACTAGTGTGCTGTTGTTTGAACAGCCATTATACGGATGAAAGAACAATAAACGTCTGATGTCATAGGTGGTTTGCAAAATGCACAAACAATGATTTTGCTTATCAGAGGCCCCTGCTTTAGTGATCACGTACTGTGTGAAAGGTTTCCGTGCATTCACTTTTAAAGGCCACATGGGGGCAGCATCGAACTCATCACTCATGGTAATGTAATATACAGTACAATCTAATATACTAATATACAATAAATATGCAAGAGAGCTTCCTTTTGTCTTGTTTTAGTTTAATTCTATATATTTTCTTATTTGATTATATATATATATATATATATATATATATATATATATATATATATATATATATATATATACACACACAGTACTGTGCAAAAGTCTTAGGCACATAAGATGTTTTACAAAAGCATTTGTCTTAAGATGGTTATTTATATCTTCAGTTTAGTGTGTCAATAGGAAATATAATTGGTAGATTCCCAAACATTAAACATTGCAAATAGAAAATATTAGAATAGAAGAACAGGGAGCTCTGCAAGAGATGGCTTTGCCCCCACAAAGCCCCCCACTGAACACGGTGTCAGTCTGGATTACATGAAGAGACTGAAGTAATTGAGACAGCCTAAATAGATTGAATAACTGTGGTGAATTCTCCAAGAAGCTTGGAACATCCAATCTGCCAACAACCAAGACAAACTGTGTCCAGGTGTACCTAGGAGAACTGGGGCTGTTTTAAAGGCAAGGCTTTTTATGTTTACTGGACTTTGTATGATATAAATTGATACATGAAAACTATTTATGGCATTATATTTGAAAACATCCTAACTATGCAATATTTTTCACAAGTGCCTAAAACTGTTGCACAGTGCAGTACATAAATACACACACACACACACACACACACACACACACACACACACACACACACACACACACACATATTTATACTCACCGGCCACTTTATTAGTTACACCTGTACATCTACTTATTCATGCAATTATCTAATCAGCCAATTGTATGGCAGCAGTGTAATGTATAAAATCATGCAGGTAATGGTTCAGGAGATTCAGTTAATGTTCACATCAACCATCAGAATGGGGGACATTTTTTTATCTCAGTGATTTGGACCGTGGCAATGGTTTGAGTATTTCTGTAACTGCTGATTTGTAAAGAATGTTACGAAAAACAAAAAACAACCAGTGAGTGGGAGTTCTGTGGACGGAAATGCTTTGTTGATGAGAGAGAATGGCCAGACTAGTTTGAGCTTACAAAAAGGCTACAGTAACTCCGATAACCACTCTGTACAATTGTAGTGAGCAAAATAGCATCTCAGAATGCACATGACAAATCTTTAGGTGGATGGGATACAACAGCAGAAGACCACGTTGGGTTCCACTTCTGTCAGCCAAGAACAGAAAAGATTTGTCAGACCAGGAAATGTTTTTCCAATTGTCTACTGTCCAGTTTTGGTGAGCCGGTGCCAACTGCAGCCTCAGCTGTTCTTAGCTGACAGTAGTAGTACTCGGAGGGGTCTTCTGCTCATGTAGCCCATCAGCCTCAATGTACGACATCTTATACATTCAGAAATGCTTTTTTGCATAGCACCATTGTAATGCATGTTAATGGTTACTGCCACCTTCCTTTCAGCTTGGAACAGTCTGGCCATTCTCCCACACTGCCGTTCACTGGATTTTTTTTGTTTTTCGCACCGTTCTCTTCACACTCTAGAGACTGTTGCATGTGAAAATCCCAGGAGATCAGCAGTTACAGAAGCCCGTTTGGCACCAACAATCATGTCTTGTTCTAAATCACTGAGATCAAATTATTCCCCCATTCTGATGGTTGATGTGAACATTAACTGAAGCTCCTGACCAGTGTCTGTAGGATTTTATACATTACTCTGCTGTCACACATTGTCTGTATAAGTAGAGGTACAGGTGTACCTAATAAAGTATATATATATATATATATATATATATATATATATATATATATATATATATATATATATATATATATATATATATATATATAAGAACATATATATATAAGAACAAAAACAAGACAAAAGGGGGCTCTCTTGTTTCAAGAATAGAACAGTGCTAAAGGAACACTATTAGAAATCAGGAGATAGTGCTTTGAGCAAGAAATGTATTGCTGTCAGTAGATATTGCTTAAAATATGACTAAACTTTAGTCATTGTACATTTATTAAAATATCAATAGGAACTATGGTGTATACCATTTTCTTAGTCTAGCCATCTGCATCGTACAAATTAAGTAAAGTTTAGTCTGAAAACGTACAAGAGAAACCAAATTTCAAATATCTAATAGGAAGGAAGTCAACTAATATTGTGGTGAGTCTAACGGGATATGCTTGTCTTAAAAATGTGTTACTTATTATATAGTTGGACTAACAACAAATTGTTACATACCGTAACAGCGTATGCATATGTATCATATTATATTGTTGTATATTTTTTATAAAGCATGTTGTACATTGCTGTGTTCAGGCTAACATATGCTAACATATGTCAGTTCACATTTTTCCTGTTAAAATTTTTATCCTGAGGTTGCACCTGCATCAAAATAAATTCTGTTTGAATTATTGTAATAATGCTTTTGACAGTCACATTAACATAAACAGAGTAACACAATAGTTTCTAGCTAGACCCTGCCTCTTCTATTTAATATTACATCCAGCAAATTCAAAGACATTTCTAGGAGCAAGCCCAACGCACATCTAAAGAACAAGCCTTGCTTCATGAGCTAATGTGGGTTTAAAGACTTGATCTTGTACAGCAAATCGGTGCCCTTTTTATGTCATACAATGTCAGTGAGCTTTCTTATGTTAGACAGGAAAAAATAAGCTGAAAAATTTATGTTTCGTGTTACGTTTGTTGTGTGTGATACATTATTGAACTCCAAAACACTCCAAATGGAAGTCAACTAGATAAAGATAAAACCATTTTACCCACTTTGCGTCATAATTTTTTTCAAAGAACCTTTGTTAAGAAGCCCTTGACAATAAAAAACCCATTTCATGAAGAGAAGGTAATACTATGGTAATACTTTTACCAAGCACCATTTCTCATCTTTCAAACCCTTGAAGCACATTTTTAGAGTGTATTGCTCTTACTGACTGATGTCTTGTGTATTGTTTTTTCTTACGGCAATGCTTGTTGGGCTCCTCCAGAACAGTTAGTGTTGACCCCTCTTAGCCAGGACTCCCCTGTCCTGCAGGACCAGCCCATGGGCTCCAACATAAAGCTCCCGTCTGACAGACAGGTTTGAGAAAAGTGAGTGCCCTCCTCAAGTGGGCTGCTGCCTCTCGCTACTGCTTGGAGCCTCACAGGTGCATGAAGCCACCCCTTCCATTAGCCAACACTGCATAGATATGCTGAAATACACCCACGCATACACACTGAAACATGGAGTGGCCAAAATCATAATGTATATTGGTAAATGGTGTGAAATTTATCATTTGTAATTATATTGTAATTATAATTTGTAAAATATGTGAAATTATTAAAAAATAGATAAAAAAGGCAATTCACACAAAGCAATTACTTGAATTACAACAATTAAAATACACCTCTGCTATGATAAACATGTTTTCATTAACTGAGTTCAAAGTCATTTTGGTATGTTTTCTGGTGCAAGTGGTGTAACTGTCCAGAGACAGAAAAAAAACCTTAATAATTGTCTCTAATTTTAAAAGCTGAAATTCTTGAAAACTTAGCAGTGAAACAATTTTATTCTCTTATATTATTAATATTAGAAACTCCTTTGTCCACTAAATCAATATCAGGTGGTGTAAACAACATGCAGGTTGACATTCAGTTGTCATGTGAAGTTTGAAAAACTAAATCTGATATTTTGAAATTTTTATGAAAAGGCAGGTCAAATGACGGTAGCCCTAAGAAAACATTTTGATATTCATGGGGGGAAAAATACCTTGAAAAATATGTTTGAAAAGCCCCTTTTTTAAAATAACGATTAAGTTGCATACACTCACATGTATTCAAGGTGCAAGGAAAGTATTTTAAGACCATTTACTTGATGGTTAGACAAAATCATTAAATATTTTTTTCCTTTTGTTTAGAAAATGCTATAAATGTTTACAAAACATGAAAATGATTTTTATATAACTATTTTTTTGAAAGATTTTACCTTTTTTAATCCCCTCGGACATCCTTATTTGTCAATGACAATGTAGTTGCTGTATTTTTGTTTGAAATTCAAATAAATTATTTGATAATTTTCATTTTTTAAATGGAACATAAGGATCTCAGACCTAAAGAAAAGACTATTTAAAAATAAATTATAAGTCACATTGCAAAATCAGCACTATTACTTATTTAAAGGAATAGTTCACCCAAAAATGAAAATTCTCTCATCATTTACTCATCCTCATGCCATCCCAGATATGTATGATTTTCTTTCATCTGCTAAACACAAATGAAGATTTGTAGAAGAATTTCTCAGCTCTGTAGTTCCATACAATGCAATTGAATGGGTGCCAACATTTAAATGGTAAACTATATACATAAAACATAAAATCCAGATGACTCTAGTAGTTAAATTCATATCTTCAGAAGCGATATGATAGGTGTGGGTGAGAAACAGATAAACATGTAAGTCCTTTTTTTTTGTCAGTCTTCACTTCACTTTCACTTTCCCATTCTTCTACTTCTGTTTTTGGTGATTCACATTCTACACCCATATAGCCTCCTACTGGGCAGAGAGGAGAATTTATGATAAAAATGACTTATATATTGTTTCTCACCCACACCTATCAAAGTGTGTCTTAATACATGGATTTAACCACTGGTGTACCATGGATTACTTTTATGCTACCTTTATGTGTTTTTTGGAGCTTCAACATTTTGGCATCCATTCACTTGCATTGTGAGGACATACAAAGCTGAGATATTCTTTTAAAAATCTTAATTTGTGTTCTGCAGAAGAAAGAAAGTCATACACATTTGGGATTCTAGAAGGGTAAGCGTTAAGAGAATTAAAAAATATGGATGAACTATCCCTTTAACACTTGGGTTACAATACAAAAGCCCCAAAAACAACAAAACCAATATTACAAAAGTGATATTTCCGATTCTAAATTCTGATTGGATGAAGAAGTTATAATAGCCGATATATGCACACCTGTCATCTCTCATCGATCACACCGAGTTTCGACATTGCTCAACAAACACGATTGACTAAACTCCACTTAAAGTTGTTGTAAGTGATTTTTGCAGGTCTGGAACTTTAATGAAACTGAGCTGTTGAATTAGTCATGCCAACTCTTTCCAAAACACTGCCCTCCAAAGAAAGCATTGAGATTGTCAACGAACAGAAGAGCAGCTGTCTTTTCACAGTTAAACTCAACAGTAGCAAAGTTGCGCCCTAAGATGACAACAGTTATTAATCTGAATATGACATTTAAGATGTGATTTCAGGACATTTATTTCAGTGATATCTTCAGGGAGAAGTAACATTTTCTGCATATTCCATATAAAATTGCTTCCAGCACCTTACAACACTCCTTTCCGCTGTGTATTTTTGCATTGCTCCAGTTTTTTTTGTCACATGTGGAAATAACATAAAGCGGTCCTGCTCACTGATAGATGCACATCTACAGGTTGACACATTTGTAAATGTCATGCCAAACAGCCCTGACACATAGTCTTGCTCCCTCACAATCTCACTTTTGCATTGTCATTTACAGTATGTCTTCACATGCACACATACATATGCATCAAGGGATGCGCCAAAATGCATGCATGCATTAAAAAAAGTTGTCCTAATGTTTGTGCACTGCAAAAAATCATGTTCTTTTTCACTATTTCTGTCTTGTTTTTCGGCAAAACTATCTAAACATCCTTTAAACAAGAATATGCATAATATACATAAATGCATAATATACAGTATTAAGAGCTGCTTTCAGAAAGTATATCTTGAAATCAGTTTATTTCTTACCCCTTTTTTTCTTGTTTTAGTGAGGTTTAAAACAAGAAAAATCTATTTGCAATAGGATAAGAACAACAAACCTAATTCAAGATATATTATCTGAAAACAAATTAATGTCTTAAAGACAAAAATGCTGATTAAGAAAGCAATTTTTGCAGTGTGTCATTTAATATGCAAGGGGTCAGATTGTGATGCTTGCATGGCATGAGGTTGCGGATAGCTGGCATGCCTGGTGGTGTAAAGTGAACAATCTCACCTGGGCTCTGGGATAATCCCCAGTCAGGATCAGACACAGGTGAAGTTGTAGTGCTGACAGAAATAGAATTACTAACCCTGGTCACTGTGTCTATTGGCTTTAATTCCTTATTCACAATATCCATCGCGACCCAGGCTGCAAGCGCATCCTACATTTCCAGCCTTGGTGGCAACTGGGACCTGTGGGTCACCTTCACAACAGGACAAACATGTCACGCCGAAGGCACACAAGGTCTAATTGGGGCTCTGTAGGTAATGAGTTTCTAAACTTCGGGTGGAGTGGCCATGCCAACATAAGTGGGAGCAACAGCCTGGTAGCTAGGAGTGCGACTGTAGCATGCATGCATATTTGTTGTGTTCTTGGGTTTTGTTTAGTCTTGTGGAGCTAGACTTGACTTAATAGCATAAGGTCTGGTCCACATTACAGCTTATTTTAGCCAAGAACAGCCCATTTAGACAGAAAGAGTCTGTCAACGTGTCAAGTGACCAACTGCAGTTCTTTAGGTAATAGTATGAAAAAAATATTCTACTGTTTTTATTGTTTCATCCTCAAAAGTGCTCATTTTATTAACCCCTTTACCTTGTAAACATAACTTTGTTGATAACAAATCCTGTATGCCCTTACTCTAGGTACTTGTGTAATGTCATCCAATCAGATTAGTGCTTGCCAGATTGAGAAAGTTCCAGTTTTGTCAGCTACGTTTATGCATTTGACCGTCAGTTTATGGACTATGTCGACTGAGACTTGGTTTTTTGGGGGTTTACTGTATGATTGCAGAGACACTATGAAGATTTGCTGAGTCACTGTCCTCTTGACCCGGTTCCAGTGCCAGTGTATTGTGGCAGCAGAAAATTCCACACAACAGAGGAATTTGACACTCAATTGAACAGCATGACCAAAGTGAGACTAATCAGAGTAGTATAATACAGGCGGAGATATGTGCAGTGATATTGCATGAAATAAGAGAGGGCCGCTGAATGAATGCATGCGGTACAGGAGAATGCAGAAGGTAAAGTGAGCACGGGTACCATGGCGTTGTGATGAATAATGCAAACCAGGTCTATTCATTATTTAAAAGCAAGCTGCCTTATAGTGGTGAAAAGCTGGCGTATGGCCAAGTGACCACACTCAACCTGCATAGTGCTAAGCTTCAAACCTACAGCCGTAGCCAAAAGTATTGGCAGTGGCATATATTTTGTGTTTAGCAAAGCTTTCTGCTTCAGTTGTTGTGGTGTTGATGCACATTGTTTCTAGATTATTGTGCAGAGTGATCAGATGCATTTTAAATAATTGCAAAAAGCTTCATTGGCCAAAAGATTTATATAGCCCCCCCTGCCACAAAATGACAAGCTAACATAATTTCACTAATCATATCAGCAGCACCTGGGAAAGTGTGAATGAGTACTAGTTAGGTACTCAGTTCACTCTATCATTCTGATTGGATTATGAGCAGACTGTTTGCTATAAAAAAAGAGGGAAGAAGTGCTACCAATCATTGTGTTCTTGTCGCGATGGTTACCTCTAAAGAAAGCTGTGCAGCCATCATCGCTTTGCATCAAAATGGCCTCACATGCAAGGAAATTGCTACAAAGAATATTGCACCTGAAAGAACCGTTTACCGGATCATCAAGAACTTCAAGGAAAGAGGTTCAACTGCAGTGAAGAAGGTTTCAGGACGTCCCAGAGTGTCCAGCAAGTGCCAGGACCGTCTCCTCTTGAGGAGTCAGCTACAGAATCGTGTCACCACCAGTGCAGCGCTTGCTCAATATTGGCAGCAGGTTGGTGTGAGTGCATCTGCACGCACAGTGAGGTGAAGACTTTTGGACAATGGCCTGGTGTCAAGAAGAGCAGCAAAGAAGCTACTTCTCTCCAAGAAAAACATCAAGGACAGACTGAAATTCTGCAGGAATTACAAGGATTGGACAGCAGAAGACTGGTGCAAAGTTATTTTATCTGATGAAGCCTCTTTCCGACTGTTTGGGACATCTGGAAAATCGATAGTCCGGAGAAGAAAAGGTGAAAACTACCATGAGTCCTGTGTCCTGCCAACAGTGAAGCATACTGAAACCATCCATGTGTGGGGTTGCCTTTCATCCAAGGGAGTGGGCTCTCTCACAATTCTGCCTAAAAACACTGCCATGAGTAAAGAATGGTATTAAAACGTTCTGCAAGAGCAACTTCTCCCAACAATCCAGGAGCAATTTAGTGATCCGTGCATTTTCCAGCATGATGGAGCACCATGTCACAAGGCAAGAGTTAGAATGAAGTGGCTTGGAGATCATTACATTGAAATTTTGGATCCGTGGCAAGGCAAATCCCCGGATCTTACATAGAGAACCTGTCTGTGGTCAATCCTCAAAAGGCGAGTAGACAAGCAGAAGCCCACAAATTGTGATCAACTCTGAGCACTAATAAGGCAAGAATGGATCGCCATCAGTCAGGATTTGGCCCAGAAGCTGATATCCAGCATGCCAAAGCGAATTTCTGAGGTTATGAAGAACAAGTGTGAACACTGTAAATATTGCACTTCATAACGGCGCTGTCATATTGTAATGATGAGGGAAGACAGACAAGAGTGCGGATCCAAACGCAGGCTTTTATTGGGATAAAGGACAAAATAAACAAACACTAGAACAAAGCAAAGTCCACGATGGGAAAACAGGCAGGAGCGAGAGAACAGCAGGGGAGCCTTGGACGGACAACAGGGTAACCATGAACGAGTAGACAGATTGACAGGGAACACGGACAGAGGGCGTTTAAGCAGACATCGGAACTGATACACGGAAACATTATACTAACATTAACGAACGACAACCACAGAACAAACAGACAGGGTTTAAATACACAGACAGAGCGCAAAGGAACCAATGAGCAAACAAAACCAGTGACAGATTAACGAAGACAGGTGATAATAATGAACAGTGAGCGGGAAAGCCAACAGAGAGACAGTGGAGCTAAACAAGGGACAGAAGTGAACCTATGGAGTGCAGAAAGTGACAGAAGCGGAAAACAGAGAACACGGGGATCGTTACATAGCCCCCCCTCAAAGGGACCGGATTCCAGACGGTCTCAACAAACTGACATACAAAAAGACAAAAATATTCCAGGCGAGGGGAGCTAGAAGAGGGGAAGAAAAAACAGACAGAACGGGACACAAGGAACACAAGGACAGATCAAGGAGGTACAAGAGACACAGAGACGGATTCAGGAAGCACAAGGGGCAATTAGGCAGACCACGGGGAAAAAAAGTGAGATGGGACTGAACACTGGGGCAACTAGGCAGTCCATGGAGGCACAGGGGCCAGACAGGCAGACCAGGGAGGAGAAAAGGGAAATGAGACAGTTCACAGGGGCAACTAGGCAGTCCATGGAGACATGGACAGGTCCAGGGGGCCTGGGAGGTGGCCATCGGACAGGGACAGGTCCAGGGGGCCTGGGAGGTGGCCATCGGACAGGGACAGGTCAATGGGGCCTGGGAGGCAGCCTCAGGACAGGGACAGGTCCAGGAGGCCTGGGAGGCGGCCTCAGGACAGGGACAGTTCCCGGGGGCAAAGCTGCGAGGGGCTCTGGAGACGAAGCTGAGGGAGGCTCTGACGGCTCAGGAGGCGGAGCTGAGGGAGGCTCTTGAGGCTCAGGAGGGGGAGCCGAGGGAGGCGGAACCATGGACACCTCTGGAGGATCAGGGGGCGGAGCCGTGGGAGGCTCAAGAGGCAGAGCCGAGGAAGGCAGAGCCGTAGGAGGCTCTAGCGGCGGAGGCCTGGAAGGCTCTGGAGGTGGAGCCAAGGGAGGATCAGGAGGTGGAGCCGAGGAAGGCTCAGGAGGTGGAGCCGAGGAAGGTGGCGCCGTAGGGGCCTTTAGGGGCGGAGCCGTAGGAGGCTCAGGAGTCTCTGGGAGCAGAGCTGTGGGAGGCTCGAGAGGTGGAGCTGTAGGTTGCTCGAGAGGCGGAGCCCTAGAAAGCTCTGGAGTCACTGGGAGCAGAGCCGTAGGAGGCTCGGGAGGCGGAGCCGTAGGAGGCTCGAGAGGTGGAGCCGTAGGATGTTCGAGAGGCGGAGCCCTAGAAAGCTCTGGAGTCTCTGGGTGCAGAGCCGTAAGAGGCTCGGGAGGCGGAGCCGTAGGAGGCTCTGGAGGTGGAGCCGTAGGAGGCTCGGGGAGAGGGGCCATGGAAGACTCGAGAGGCTCTGGAGGCGGAGCCCTGGGAGGCTCGAGAGGCTTGAGAGGTGGAGCCCTGGAAGGCTCGAGAGGCCTGAGAGGCAGAGCCCTGGGAGGCTCGGGAGGAGGAGCCCTGGGAGGCTTGAGAGGAGGAGCCCTGGGAGGCTCGAGAGACTTGAGAGGCGGAGTCCAGGGATGCTCGGGGAGCTCGAGAGGTGGAGCCCTGGAAGGCTCGAGCGACTCGAGAGGCGGAGCCCCGGAAGGCTCGAGAGGCGGAGCCCTGGAAGGCTCGAGAGGCTTGAGGGGCAAGGCCCTGGGAGGCTCGGGAGGAGGAGCCCTGGAAGACTCGAGAGACTTGGGAGGCGGAGCCCTGGGAGGCTCAGGAGGCAGAGCCCTAGAAGGCTCGAGGGGCACTGGCTGTTGGACGGTCCTGGCTACTGGCACTGGCCCTTGGACGGTCATGGCTACGGGCGTTGGCCCTTGGACGGTCATGGCTGCTGGCGCTGGCTCTTGGACGGTCATGGCTACTGGCGCTGGCCCTTGGACGGTCATGGCTACTGGCGTTGGCACTGGGACGGTCATGGCTGCTGGCGCTGGCTCAGGGACGGTCGAGGCTACAGGCGCTGGCTCAGGGAGGGTCGAGGCTACAGGCGCTGGCTCAGGGACGGTCGAGGCTACAGGCGCTGGCTCAGGGACGGTCAAGGCTACAGGCGCTGGCTCAGGGACGGTCGAGGCTACAGGCACTGGCTCAGGGACGGTCGAGGCTACAGGCGCTGTCTCTCTGACATTTGGGGCATCAGGCTCTAGCTGGTGGGCCGTGGCATGCGTGGGCTTGGGTTCGCTGGACGCTGGGGGCCGAGCCACGGGGGGTTCTGGGGACGGAGTTGTGGTAGACGGAGGCTGAAGAGCAGAGACCCTTCCCTTTCTCCTCTTCCTCCGGGCGGATGAGGCTGACAACGCTGGAACGCTGTTCGTGGTTGGCGTGGCCTCAGGCTCGCTGGCCGTGGCTGGAGTGGGCACACGCTCGCTGACCGTGGCTGGAGTGGGCTCAGGCTCGCTGGCCGTGGCTGGAGTGGGCACAGGCTTGCTGACCGTGGCTGGAGTAGAGAGCCCAGAGGCGGGAGCCGGGATCGAGAGAGGAGGTTCACCGGCAGCGAATTCCTCCACGACGAGACTCACGTATTCCTGCCAGGTGTAGTCTCCAATCTCCGGCAAAACACAACACCGGTGTGTAGGTACCCCAGTCCTGTAGACGGTCTTCAGGAGGTTGTCATCCCAACCGGTGTAGCCGGCCATGCAGGAGAAAAAATGGGAGAACTCACGGATGTTTAGCTCCATATGCGTCAGTCCCACGAAGAAAGCCGCTGGATCCATTGTGGTCGTTCGTTCTGTAATGATGAGGGAAGACAGACAAGAGTGCGGATCCAAACGCGGGCTTTTATTGGGATAAAGGACAAAATAAACAAACACTAGAACAAAGCAAAGTCCATGATGGGAAAACAGGCAGGAGCGCGAGAACAGCAGGGGAACCTTGGACGGACAACAGGGTAACCATGAACGAGTAGACAGACTGACAGGGAACACGGACAGAGGGCGTTTAAGCAGACATCGGAACTGATACACGGAAACATTATACTAACATTAACGAATGACAACCACAGAACAAACAGACAGGGTTTAAATACAAAGACAGAGAGCAAAGGAACCAATGAGCAAACAAAACCAATGACAGATTAACGAAGACAGGTGATAATAATGAACAGTGAGCGGGAAAGCCGACAGAGAGACAGTGGAGCTAAACAAGGGACAGAAGTGAACCTATGGAGTGCAGAAAGTGACAGAAGCGGAAAACAGAGAACACGGGGATCGTTACACATATCTCATTCAAACATATACATCACAGCATATGTTGCAAATGATCACAAGAAACTAAGAGCCAATGAGCATTCGACATCACTGCTGTAAAACCACTGTTCGTAATGCTTGAGACGGCAATTTTGTAATTTTGAAAATGAAACCAACTTGGAGCCTGAATGAAACCTGCGGTGGATGGAGACGGAGATCCTTAAATAAAATGCTTGAATTTGGGTCTATTCTTCACAGAAAGCAGTCTGAAGATTTGGATTATAGCTAACAAATGTATGGATTAATTTTAATGAATTGTTTTATGGTGCTTTTTGTGGTTTATTTAGTTTTTTGGCATATTCTGAAAACATTATTTTGTTTCCTATGGCAAACAAAAATAAGATAAATGCTTAATAAACGATTAAATTGTTTTTATTCATTGTAACGTTTTAAAGTGTAATCTTGGTTAAAGTGATATAATAATTTAATATGTTGTATAGGGCAGCAGAAATGCCACAGAACTGAATGAAACCATTAAAATATCATATTATAATGTCAGCTGCATTAAATAAATGTGATGCATTTAACTAATCTCACTGATTATAAATTAAATGTATTTAACTGATTAATTCTATGAATTATTCAATATTAATCAATTCGAACAGTACACGTAAACATTTGTACATTTCTATAGGTGTTAATTCGTAAAATGATGACGTTTACATGCTGTCAATATGTAAATATTGTACGTAAACATATTGTATGTTTCAGTGTCTATGCAAATGTAAGAGAATGTATATTTGCTTGAGCCAAACTTTATATAAGAATACATACAATTAATCATAAGATTACATTGAAATTGCCTCTTCCGGATAAACCGAAGCCACTGTGACTCTTTTATTAATAAAATACTTACAGTTTAGAACACACAGACAAAACACTGTCTGGGCGTGACAGCATGCCACACAGTTCTGTGCACACAGTGTGTGTATTCCTCCTTTCTTTTGACTTTCTGTAAGTATATTTTTAAAAGTGTCAATGCTCTTCGGCACAGATCAAGTTTGTATTCGTCTTATTTGCTCTGCAAACTCTTTGCAGGCTTTGGATTTTAAAAACATTTCAGGTGACCCAATGCCGCATTTCAGATGCAATGATGCTTGTATTTCTAATAAATTCAAAAGGAGTTTATTAAGCAAATGTGTTTCCATGATAGTTTATGCCCATTTCTTTTGATCAAATAAAAAATGTATACACCTCAATGGAGCGCACAGTAGGCTATACGTATTTAATCCAGTTTTGGAGATTTTATTCGCATCTTGGTGTTTTCATCCAGCGGTTTTTATGTGATATGCACATAAAAATATGTGGATGGAAATCAAGCTACTGTAGGCATATATCATTTTAAACATGGTAAAAACAGAGCTGAGAGCACTAAACTCTTTTGAAAACTACACATTTTCTAAAATCAATGAATATGCAAGGGACAGGGTTTGAGTAGAAATTTGTGAATGACAGGTGTTTGAATTCTGTGGAATTTTATGGAATTGTCTGTGATGTTCTTTGGGCATTCTGTGTGGGCCTGGTTAGCAGGATCAGACTATATTTTGTTTTGAGAAATATGTACTCATCAGGATGGTCATATCAAGCCTTTAGCATTCACCTTTAATGATAATAAAACAATTGGATGTCTTCTATTTGCCAAGAAATAATGCTAAATTAATACATTTAATATATTGTAAAAGCAGAAGACAATAGTGGTAAATTAAACATAGGTGAGACATTTTTGCTTGAGTAGGCTATGGTTTTATTTTACAATATTAACAATGTTTCTATTTGTATCAGTTTTGTATCAGTTTTGGCTGGGGACGGTGACACACATGATTTATTTGCTGCTCATGAAAACTGAACAAACAATTCATTTTTATTGTTCTTCATTTGAGGGCAAAATCAGCTTCATAGTGTTATCAGCACAACTTAAAAATAATCAGAACTGAAGCCTCTGTGTCCATAATAAAACGAGTAAATTGGTTATATGCCCAGTCAGTGTACTGCAAATCATTAACCAACATGATGCTGATTCCACAGTTCTGTGATGTTAATTAGGTACTAACTGTCTGTCTGCCTGGCCGTCTGTTAGTAACTGAGGCTTTCATCTGTCCCTGAAAAAATCAAAGCCGCACCTCATGGGATTTGTATCGATCATTAGGAGTAAATAGTCGGGGAGAATAAGTGGAGGAAGGAGAAAATAAAAGTGTGAGAAGAAGAAAGTGATCTTTCAGAGTGGGATGTGAGGTATGTGGTGAAAAGTGGGTTATATCTGATTCCTTGATTCTGGTCCAGAGTTGATTCTACTAAGGAATTCTCTTTACGTGCACTTTGTTTTTTGCTTGTGAGGCAGGCCACCAGCTCACTTTTGTAGTTTATGTTACAATTAAATGTAATCTGAAGGAGTCCAGTGCCATCTTGCAAAGTACATTAGCTATATATTATAACCAGATATCATCACATTTATGTCTTCAGTGCTAAAATATAATAACACTGTATATAATTGTAAGTTTATTGATAGCTTAGTTAATGGCAAGATGGTTATCCGTGGCCAAGATCGCCTTTGACACCAAAGAGTTGGGTGCTTGCTATATTTACATGCTGCACCTCAAAACTTAGTCATGTTGTTTACAAGTATATGACCCCCCTGCAGAATGCAATCTCATAAAAACCTGGAAGATCTGATGGAAATATGTCCCTCCTTAGAATGAGAGATTTTGTGTGTTTGTCTATAGGTGTGTGCGTGGGTCTGTGTTTTATCTGATCCCTCTTGATTATGGTTTTGCATAACTGAACATGCAGTTGAAATGGTTGATATGGAGCGAGAGGAATCATGGAGTAATTTTTTTTTACACCATATTGAGCCACACCTCTTTTATAGTACTTCCTGCTTACCTGCAAGTGCAAGTTAAATAATTATTTGAAAGGAAATATAGTCTTGCTCGCTGTTCTAAAAATGCTTACTACAAAGATCTGCAATAAGTAAGGGATAAATGTACAGTCAGCCAGCCATTATAACAAAAATAACTAACGTGTGAATGAACAGCTGACTGCGCATTACCCCACTTATTACACAGATACAACTAAATAAATAAATATTAAAATTTGGAAAATTAATTAAAATTTTTTAATTAAAATTTTTAATTTTAATTACATTATTATGTGAAACAATAAGTTGCAGAGTGATATGTGAGACATTGAAATTGGTTGTCTGGAACAATGCTCAATTATGCAGTTTAGAGGTCATTATTATACAGATATAGATCACCACACAATGCTGCAATTTACCAATCAGAATGAAGTATTCCAGAGATCTGTGTAATAAATTTATGTTATTGGGCTAATTTCTTATTTAATTTATCATAAAATATGCAATTGTTTCCACTGTTTTGAGTCTATATTGGCAATTTGACTTATAGGAATTTTGTCACTTTTCCAAATAACAAAATATCTATGGCCTCAGGCAAAATTTCCATTTCATAGGAAAAAAGAAGGAGCATTTGAGCAGGAAGTGACTCCATTGAGCGTGTTTAGTGGGTTTCAATCCATAATAGTGAAGCCCCTAGACAGCTGCATCCTGCAAGACTACTACAACACATGCCCACAACAAGACACACAAGTGAGCTAACTGGAGAAAACATGAACATAACAGAGACATTTTTAATTTACAGTATATCTTTATATACTGTAAATTAAACAGTATATCTTCGGTTTAATTTAAAAGTCTCAACAACAGTTAAAACAACATGAATCATACAGCAATTGCATATGATTGTAATAGTTATTTTAGCCTATAGATCACAACAGTCTGGTGCTAGAAGTAAAAATCTAATTAAATTGATTTTCAACGATAACTTTTCAAGTTTTCAACATTTCAACATTTCAAGACAGACCTACCTTGAGCTCCGAGGTTTTTCAAAGATGTTATATGCTTCTGTTGAAGCCAGCCATCTATGTTATTTCAACTTCATTGCTTAAATAGTGTGTTTGTTAGTGGAATTCCTGGAAAAAACTACATTACCCATGGTACAGCAGATATCCGTTCACCAATCAGAGAACCATGGCCAACGAAGCTTGTGAAATTTGCTTAGGAGCAACCCCCACTCCCATGACGCACTGGGAGTGACATAATTGAGTCTTTCTCCCTTGACCCTTAAACTACTTATATAATTGACCCTTCACTAAGCTCTGTCCTCCTTGGTTACAGTTCTGACACTCTGACAAGCTCTGCAGAACTTCCCATCGGTATTAATGGGAGATTGCCGTGGACGGCGCGGTTTTTGATAAAATATTCTCATTAACGGAAGCAATAATATTTTTACGTGGGCTAAAATGAAAAGTGATATTGTAATGCATATTTATCTGAAGTCTTTTGTCAAATAAATTGTTAAATTACACAGTAATACAGTCTACACTCGCTGATGCGTCACGCAGAGTGAACGGATTTCCCGTTCTATTTTTGACACGCTGCAGAACTACTCCAGCCACTTTATTAAACCGTCCATCTTAAATGAAATATTTTTGCACACCAAATATCATAGGTGTGATTTTTTGTCATGTATTTTGCTTGTTTATTTAAATAACCATTTCATCGAAATCAGCTTGTGGTGTTTCTGCTCTCTGATCTACTCATTTAAATTATATTGTTTCAAACCATATGTATATGCATTTATTGCAATAATAACATTATAAGAACAATTACAATTTATAAATGTATAGGTTATTCACCCAATTAACTCAATCTCACCGGATTGGTCCGTTTGCTGAACGTCATTTAGAACGTTCACTTTGACACGTATAGTAACTGTTGCGTCACGTTAACGGACAATCAAATGTGCCAAGTGTTGTCTAGGTAGGCAGCTCACTAGGTTTTGAAACACAACCACTCACCATTCTGATCGCTGCGATTCTCTCTCAAATGTTGTCGCAGCAGAGAGGCGACTTCAAAATAATATTTTTTTTTCCACATATAATAAATAATGTAAGCTAGGTAAATAACAGCTGTTTGGATGTGACAGGAGAGTTTACTCAGCTGGTGTATGGTCGAAAGCGGGTGTGGAGAGATGGGCTACATGTGTCACTTCTCCCATTCCAGTCAGTCTCTCAAACAGACGAAAGCAAACCCTCTCCCACGTTTTGTGTAACAGGTTCACCTCTGCTGTGTCTCTTCAGTAAGAGAAGTTGGTTTCTTTCCAGACAACGAACCCTTTCTGTCTCATGTCAGCATTCACTTCACAAAAAATACAAAAGCCTTTCATTTAAAGGCACAGGCACTGCTCGAGGGCCACAGCTGTCAAGTGTATCTGTCTGCATCAAGACGACAAGGAACACCCTTTACACAAAATGCCCACTCCAAGTATCATGCGATTCTATTGACCTGTTTCATGAGATGTCACTGTATGACCGCACCGCCATGTTTGTGTCCAAAATTCCATATCAATGTGCTGCAGAGTGGGATGCAACAAGTCATCTTCAGGAGTTAAAAGCAGCTCTTACATTCATATTCTGTAGATGGGATCATAACAGACGTTTTGTTATAATGTGACCAAATCAGACCTGAAAACAACACAAAACATTTGTACCTTATGAATGAAAGATGTTTACGGTGTTTGCTGGTGTGCACGTAAACTCATTGGTCACACATCAGACTTGCCGGCATATGGAGATGAATCATTTATAAAATATATTTAAATGTCCGCAAAATCCAATCTGGCAATATTTTTGCTGTCTTTAGACCTGTATGAACCTTTCCTGGGACTTGCCATGGATCAAAAGAAATTTTTGGTTTGAAATTGAAGTTTTTCCAATCACTGCCAATGTTTCCTCACACTGATGGTCACAAATATGGTGACTGCGGGGAAATGAGGAACGAAAACGTTGGGCGCGGCGCAGACTTCAAATGATGATTGCACACATTCATTATGGCAATACTGAGGCTGGGTAAGCAAACTTGTAATAAATCAACACTGTTTTTACATTGTGGTCATTCGTAAATGAAGCTGGCATCTTTCCAACTGTAATCGCATATGTATAAAATTGTATTATTGCATGTGTATTGAAAACAACAATAGACAAGACGCAATGGCTTTGCACATTACAAACACACCCCAAAGTGGCAGTTCTCTGGCCTGATATACAGCCTAACAAAAACTAACATCAAAAAGCTCTGGTTCTCAAAGAAACATGACTGACATCCAAGAACCAATGAGGTTTTATGGAAAATAGCATGATGCCATTTTTTATTTAGGTTGTGTATGCACAAGATGATCAACGATTTGATTTGATTTGAGACTGAATAATGACCTCACCCAAAGTGATCGCACTTCGCACGATATTGCAATAGAAGTTTTGGGATATACAACTTGAGTCACATGGAGAGCTTTTACAATGCTTTTATGTCCTTTTTGGAACTTAAATACATTGCCTTTCATTATATGGAGAATTTTTTTCAGTTATCTTAGAGGGGTCATGACATGGGGATTCAAATTTTCAACTATTAATTCAAGTATATACAAACCGTTATAACTTCAAGACAGTAATCCTGTGCTTTTAATTGTGCTAATATTTATATTATTATACCTGATTGTTTTACCTTAATGTACATTCATTTATAATTTATCATTATATATCATCATATATTTAGTATAAACCTATATTATTTCAACCACATCAAAGTGGATTGATATTTGTATAATTCTTTCTTTCATTAAAAATTACACAGTGTATGTTACAGAGACGCCTTAAAGGGGAAATGGCTTTCCATGTCCTCCAGCATTTATGTTTAAAAATGTATATCCATTTATAAAAAAGCAAACATGTCTTTGAATGTCGTTTGTGGTCTATCTGATTTGTTTGTGTGTGTGGTTGTGTGTGAGTGTGAGCACTGGGCTACAGAAAGAAATTTCAGTTGGTAGGTCAAACTCAGGTATTGTGAATGCCACTGCCAAATTTCACAATAGAACAAATGTAAACATTTTAATCTTGTTAGCCATCATATCATTATTATTAGTCAGTATTACTGTTAGATAGCTAAAGGCAAAAAATATGGACTTTGTATTCAAGAAATGTGTCATTTATGACAGTCAACTAAAAACTCAGTCGCTTCAGTTTGCAAAGCATGAGCAAGCAATCTTGATTTATAAACTGGCTGGATGATTATTAACTACTGTTTGCTCATTTGAGAGAGAAAATGTCCTTAGACAGTGTAGACATTGAATGCATTGATGCAGGTTAGCAAACAAGTAAAAAATCATAGAAAATACATTCAAGTTTGCCACCTCCTATGACATACATGCAGCACAGCCGCTTCTCCGTTCAAATGAAGCAGGTAGCTGGCAACACACGTACGAAGGGTTACCACGCATATGCAAAATAGCAAAGAGAATACAAATTTTTATTCTGAAGCCCCCCTAATAAGGTCTAGAACTGCCCAGTGTGTACTTACCGTCTTTCATGAAGGAACATGCTACAATTCCATGAAGCATTGCGAATGATGCAATTGAATAAAAAAAACATAGGAATATATCAAACAATTGGTTTTAGGATGTTGATTATAAGCATTCTTGATTATAAGCATTATAATCAATTATATTAAGCATTCATGATTATAAGCATGTTGGGTGTAATGCATTACTAAGTAATTAATTACTGTAATTAAATTACATTTTAATTGAAAAGTTAAAGTATGGGATTACTCTTAATTTTCAGTAATTTAATAACAGTTACTTCTGATGTAAATGTATTAAATACTGTACAGACTATAGAACAATATATAATAACAATAGTGAATTTAAAATCAAAATGTAGTGTCGAAATGGATGTTTTCTAATTAAATGCAGCCCCCTTAAATTGTTTGGCCAGTTCATGAATATTTTATTTGTTTGATATTATTATATATTTGATAGAATTAAAAGAACAATTTCATGTCTATCCTTGTGTTTTTCATCTCGTCAAGGTTGACAAGGGGTTTGGAATGTAATTAGTAATAAGTAATGCAATTACTTTTCAGTCATTAGTACAGTAATCTAATTACACCATAGAATATGTAATTAGTAATGCTAGTTAGTAATTAATTACTTAGTAAAGTAGTAATTAATTACTTTTTTAGAGTAACCCAACACGGATTATAAGGATAGAAACAATATAGTTTACGTTTATTGCGAAATATTCTGAAATGTACAACTGGACCTGCCTTAAAAGCGCTTCTGACCAATCCTATTTTAGCAACAGTTGCCCTGCCGCCATTACTCTGACCCGCCTCTGCTATTTTCCAATGACAGTCTATGAAATTATTGTGTGTTTGAGTACTTTTAAGTGGGAATTTATAAAAAATAATCCAAAATATGATAAACACGTTTCTGCCGGGTCACTTGTAATACACGAGTCAACCAGAGAGGATATATTCAATGTTTTTCTTTCCTTTTTTAAAATAATCTTTAAATAAATCTGAAGAAGAACATGTTCTGGATTAAACTGTGTCAGCCCTCATTCCCAAATTGATATATAACATCTGCAACGACACCTATAATTTACCTATAAGGTAAATTAAAGTTAATAACTGAACGTTAAAGGTGCTGTATGTAATATTTGTACTGTACTTAATCATAAAATTACCCTAATAAGTAATTAGAGAATTGGGAAACATGCTAAGTAAGTTGAAATACTGGCTTCTTTGATAACAATGCTAAAGCCAGTATATTCTACTTTTAAGTTTCAATTCAAGGCCGGAATTTCTGATTATGTTTTGGCCTGTGTGATCCCGCCCATTGCCCACTTACCATAGTATTTTGACACTGCCGGGTTGCCAGATATGACCTCTCTGCTGCAGCCATGGAAGCCAGCAAACGAACTGGATCAGAGATAACAGATTTAATGCGACCTTAAAAGCCTCGCCATCCGTTTAAAACCACCATGTCCAGCGGCGTAGTAAAACAAGGATAAATATTGGAGATGCCTGTGGAAGATGGAGACTACTTTAAGCCCAGATATCATTTAAAACGTATGCTGAGTTGGCTAATTTGCGTGGCAACATTCTGGCAACCCGCATGAGCTTGGAGTCTGGGGAGGGGCCACAACTCTCCAATATTTTGAATTTGAATGTCAAACGCTTGTTGTCAGTCTTACATATAGCAGCTTTAATGAATTTATGGGTTAATTCAAGTCCTAGTAAAAGCGACAGAAGGAAAAAAAAAAAACGTTCACAGCATGAAAATTCGAGTTTTATTAGACGTTATAAATAGCTCTGGGCGGCTGTGTTTCAAAACCTAGTGAGCTGCCTACCTAGACAACACTTGGAACGTTTGATTGTCCGTTAACGTGACGCAAGACTAACACTCGCAAAGTGAACGTTCTAAATGACGTTCGGCAAACGGACCAGTCCGGTGAGATTGAGTTAATTGGGTGAATAACCTATACATTTATAAATAGTAATCCTTCTTATAATGTTATTATTGCAATAAATGCATATAAATATGGTTTGAAACAATATAATTTAAATGAGTAGATCAGAGAGCAGAAACACCACAAGCTGATTTCAGTGTAATGGTTATTTAACTATATAACAAGCAAAATACATGACAAAAAAAAATCACACCTATGATATTTGGTAAGTAAAATAATTTCATTTAAAATGGACGGTTTAATAAAGTGGCTGGAGTAGCTCTGCAGCGTGTCAAAAATAAAACGGGAATCCGTTCACTCTGAGTGACGCATCAGCAAGTGTAGATAATATTATTAATTGCAATGTGGACGATTTGCTTTTGACACGACGCGCCGCTCGCGTCCGGTGTAGACAGGGTTGTCAAACGCTGTCTAGGAGGTATCCAGCTCGATAGGGTTTAAGACACAGCCAAAATGTCGCTTCGTAGCCCATTGCATTTTTCCAGCGCATCGTGAATAACCAGGTGTTTGTCGGAGATGTCCGCCGAAAAAAGGCTTTTATAAAGAGAAACAAATGCACAAGGTTTCCTACAAAGGTGACACGCCCGTGGTGTTTGCTGCGCCATTGTGCACCCATCAGCACTTTCTATAGAGGGGGTCCCGTGGGCGTCGCGCGCAAGCTGTATTGGTGACGGATCTTGTGGATGCTGATGAAGATGATGTGCAGAATGAAAGGAAGGGCGGTGCATAGAGGGGAACGTCATGAGATAGGGGCGGCTTGCATCAGCATACACAGTAGTAGTGTTAGTGGTCACCGCACTGAACTATAAACGACATTTCTGTGTCTTTTCTTCCTCCTCCTGTCTTTCACGCACACTCACGCTAGCCTCGCCTCTCTCCCATCACTCGAACGGTGCAGGACCCGCGTGCTCGTCCACCGGCTACCGCAAGACAGAGGATGAGATGTCCGGAACCACATCCCAGGCGGACCCGATAGATGCCACAGCGCGGACTGTGCTTCTCAACCGGCCCCAGACTACCAAATATTGTGACAACCATGTCAGGTAAGTCATTGACGGAATGCTTAAATAGAGGAATCTTTAAGACATTGATTTATTGAATAGGAAAAGGTTTAATTGAATGCAAATTCAGTTGTATTCTTTGTTTAGAGTGTGAAAAGTCTCACAATTTACTTTGATTTAAATATTGTAGCCTCTCAATTGGTTTATTGTTGCAGTTAAAGGCATAATCACTGATTATTCATAGTGAATTTGTTATTTCCTTATAGTACATTCACATTATTTTAGAGGCTGTAAACAATCGTATCTCTGTTATAAGCAATATGTTAGAAAGGTAGTATGTTTTAGTACGACAGACTTATAGTTAGTGTACACAAATTATAAAAATGATCTTAAACATCTATATTTCTACCTATTTGTTTTTGCATTTTTAGAGAAACAAAAACAAAAAAAATCACAACAAAGTTCTTCAACATCTTATAGGTTTTTAGTTGTTTAGCTGTATTTTTCCATGAAAATGGCTTAAGAAGCTGACATGGTGTTAAAAACTAAATTTTTGCAGCCTGATCAGCAATTTAGAGAAGAATATGTTTTGCATTCTGTCCCATGACTATATCCTCCTATAATTTGCTGCCTATAACCAAATTTCTGGCTTGTGATTTGTAAAAGATGAAATAACTATATATGGTACTTGGATGTATCAAGTCATACAGAACAAATGAAAGAAGTGCTTAATCCGTCTCTTGTGTGATTATGTGCACTACCTGCCATTCATGCACTTTTTTTATGCATCTTTTAGGAAGTTGTTTGTTTCCTCTTTTCAATATCTTATTGCGTTTTATTGTACCTGTTATTGAATTAATTATTAAATTACACACAATATTCGAACTGTGTTTTATGCCACAGCAAGGACGGAGTTGTTTCAATACAGATCTTAATTAGTCAGTATTACTATGAGATTGATTGTAAAATACTTTAATCAGGCTAAGAAAAGCATTGCCCTCAGGGAAATTCCATGCTAACTTAAAGCAAGTGCGTCTTGAATGAGACATTCAAATAGCCTCCATTAAGTGAAGTACTCCATCAAAGATTTCCTGAGAGTACTCCAAGGTCATGTTCCGAGATGTGCTTGGCTAGAGTTCATCTGTAGTTCCTGAAAAACAGGCTTTTTGGACGTCATGAGGTCTATAAGTGGACCAGTCCATGAAAGACTCCAATAAAGACCTGTCATATAGACCAAGGCCACCCATAAGGGGTAAAAAATGGAAGAGCTTTTGGGGCCCAGCAACGAAGGGGGACCCAAGAGAGATAGTTCAACACCCCCATAGTGTTACGACGTCTGGAGATCGCCCGCCAGAGATAGTGAGCACTTGTTGCCAGCGACAAATACCAGCGCTCCAACATATACTGGCACACGCATCTCTCAACCCCACACTGAGGAGGGGGGCCCATTACCTATAATTTTTCAGGGGCCCAGTCTGAGTTTGGGCGGTCCTGTGTGTACCAGCCGTTCAATCAGTTTGTTTTTACCTGACGTGTAAATGGGATTAGTTTCTCAAATAGGAATCCAGTGAAATTGTGATGATGACACTTCTTCCACTTGAATATGATCATGTTTGATGTTAGCTAAATACTCAGACCATAAGCCGGATAGATGTGGAGATCACTTTCATAGTCAAGGGGTGATTGCCAGTCTATAATAGTGCCCTACCCACACACAACACTCACATAGAAGCTCAAAAAGAATCTCTCAGTATCGACACACTCACTAACACACACTTTATTGATCTGCCGGTATTAGCTGAAGCTCTAAAAGGCTCTATTTTGGTTCCTGTAACAACATTAACATGGGCCTAGGACCCCAAATCCGCTTTGTCATTGGCTAATTTCAAGAATCATCTTTCATGACCTTCCGTTCATCAACCTTTCTGCATAATGCCTCTCTTTACTGGAGCAGTGGAAATTGTTATTAGATTTATTCAGATCTCTTTCTTCTTCCTTTATCCTCATGTTTTATTTACAAACCGGTTTCTGCTTCCCATGGCATTGGCATCAACTGGTCAGCTGTCAATCAAAGAGTAACCAGAGCGACAAATCCAGCAGTACACAATAGCGCGGGTCAGTGCCAGGGATCATTCAGGCTGGCATGGTAGTTATATCATCCACATCAGTCTTTTAGGGTATCCCCAAGTACTATGCAGCATGGTCACTGTGGTGTGGGTTACTGTGTGTGTGTGTGATTAGGCCACTGAATGTTAATGAAGGGGATCGTATGAATGGTCTCAGGCGCTCTTTGATGTCAACGATAGCCCGCCATACTTCCAGGTCAGCTACTGAGCTGCTGTTTGAGGCCATAGTGTGGGTTGCAAGGAGTGTGTTAGGCTGTGAACTCGTTCCCAATGAACCCAGAAGGGTGTAATGTTTACAGAGAACACCAAAACATACTTGCGCTCACAAGTATTTTATTGTTGCATAGAAATGGTGCATTTAAAGGGTTAGTTCACCCAAAAATAAAAATTCTGTCCATTTCCTCACCCAAATGTAATTTCAAAGCCGCATAACTTCCTTTCAGATGTAAATGGTGACTGAGATTATCATTTTGCCTAATATCTCCTTTAGTGTTCCACTGAAGAAAGAAAGTCATACAGATGAGGGTGAGTAAATAATGACAATTTTAATTTGTGGGTGAGCTATCCCTGTAATGCTGTGAAAGTCCTTGGAACGTGCCTACGCTTGGACTTTATACAGTACATGCCTCCCATACAGATACAAACACACTCCCACACAAACAGAGTCATACTGACACTTGTTAATATTTAGTCTTGGGATGGAAACAAATGTGTAGTCCCTGAAGTTATTTTTAGTGTTTCTTCACAGCTATTTTAATGACTGCAAATCCTTTACTGTCACAATCAGCTATTCAAGAGCTACTTAGAGATTGATCAATACAGTTATTTGACTGACAAGGAGAAAAACATCCATCCGAACAGCCCAGACACTTATTTTGGGATTGTTTATCTACATTTAAATGCTTTGGCCAGTAATGTGTCAGGCATTGAAAGCAGGTGGGTGTTGGCAAAACACTTGCGAATGCTTTTTCGCAAAACCTAAGTGGAGCCAATCCTAAATGAGTGCTGTAATGGCCCAGGCTGTATATATAGACATTCTAAAAAAGTCAAAAGTGGGGTGAAAGATGACTTACTAAAGAGATATATCATCAATTTTCCCTTTTACCTCTCTAGCACGGCTAAATACGGGATCCTTACCTTCCTGCCGCGCTTTCTGTATGAACAGATCAGACGAGCAGCTAATGCTTTCTTCCTCTTCATTGCTCTCATGCAGGTATGACAGTTGTGGCACACACAAATACACTCGCACCTGTCCAAACTGCCTTTGTTTTGATCTCAAAGAACATTTATTACACATAGGTGCCACTTTTGAGCTGTTGCAGTAGGATATCGGGGGAGCTGAACAGCTTGTACAGACTTTTCAGTCGTTTGCCAACATATCCATTTTTGTAATGGATGGATTCTGTTTGGAAGTGTTCCACTATGATACTTTCATCCACTTTGAGTCACTAACTCTCAGTGTTGGATATTGATCTAACCTTTTAGGCCAGTAATGCATCAAACAGAATGCAATCTAAATGGGTTAATCTCATGAAAACTGTCAAGAAAAGTCTTGGCCATATTTCAATCCAAAATAAAAAAAAAAGAAAAGAAAATAAAGCATATTTATTTATCACATTATGCATTATGACAGTTAAATAAGGGATAATGTACAGTCAGTTGTTATCGCAAAATAAGCCCCGACAGGGTGATTAGGACCCTAATGTGAATCGGAGTGGACTGTTCATCATTCTGCTTGTTACATGGCTAAAACCAAATAAATAAATGAATGGACGTGAAACATTGATTTGCAATGAAATTATGTAATTATGTGAGAAGAGAGAAATCGCTGAACAGCTGAAATCCACCTCCAGTTTGTGTTGGTTGACAGCTTGTTATCCAGCACATTACAAGACTACATGACAAATATGATATGATATGTGGATATGCGGTTGTTCATCAGAAATACCAGACCACTAGATGTGCCATTGACTAATCAGAATGGAATATTCCAGAGAGCCATGTAATAAGCACATTTAAACACCCTTTCCCCAATTCTAAGTAGCTTATTGTAATTGTAAAATTTTCATTCTTATTACAGTAATGTGAAAAAAAAATGATTTAAATTGTAAACTACTTATTAATGTAATTTTATTTGTTGTACTGTATTTACGCAGATTTTGAAAAGCCATTGTCTCCAGATACAATTATATTCGCTTCTGTATTACAAAAATGACAATTACAGAATTTCTAATTACAGAAATGAAAATAATTTTTTGCTATAGATTTCTGAGAATTTGTGGGGGAAATGTGCTCAATTGTCATGATAATAACAATGCTAAAAATCTATATGGTCCTAAAAACAGATTTCATATTATTTAAGCAAAAGTTTCTGTGTTTTGATTTTAAGATAAAATATAACCCGGGCACATCTTTGTGAGATTAAATCAAATAGCTAAAAAAAAAAAAAAATCACCATGTTGTTTTGTTTTACTTATTTATTCAGACATTCTCTTATACCTGTCTAATAATTGTTTGTATTTTTAATATGAGATGCAGTTATCCATCAGCACTTGAAACATAAAGCACGTCATTTCAGCATCTGAGTAAAGTACTTAATTTTATGTAAGTGATCTATGTACATTTTCAAATATAGCAAATCCCTGATGTCTCACCAACGGGTCGCTACACAACGCTGGTGCCGCTCATCTTTATTCTGACAGTGGCTGGGATCAAGGAGATCATTGAGGATTATGTGAGTATTCTACTGAATGGTACACTGGATTGACTTTAAACTGTATATACCACAGACTAGACTATGTTTTGCAAACATCGGATAAGTGCTTTGTCATTGAAATGCACTTGATATTTTGTATGATAAACACTGATGAGGTGTCACATGTCTTGTTCTTACAGAAAAGACACAAAGCAGATAACACAGTAAACAAAAAGAAGACAACAGGTTGGCTATTAGAATCATTTAGCTTGCATGTAATTGTGTATGTTATGGGAAGAGTTTTTCTGACAATGTCATTATTTTCCAGTTCTGCGTAATGGATCATGGCAGACCATAATATGGAAGCAGGTAACCCTCACCTTCTCTCTCTTTCCATCTCTTCTTTCTTATCCCACTTCTCTTCCTTTTCATTCCTTTTTGTTCAATGATGCTTTCATTTCTGTCCTCATGCAAATTTTGGTAGCATCTGCTTATTTTAATTAATCTCTCCCAGATCTTTTTTTACTTTTTCCTTTTGATTTTTGTTCATCCTCCTTTGTGTTGCAGCACTTCTCTTTGTTTCATGCACTGTTGTCTCTCTCTTAATCTCATTTTCTCCTTTCTTATGCTGTTGCAATGCTGCACCTGTCCACTAGGTGGCAGTTGGAGACATAGTCAAGGTGACCAATGGGCAGCATCTCCCAGCTGACATGGTCATAGTGTCCTCCAGGTCAGCACCGCTGTCTGTGTTTGTGTGTGTGTAGTGGGGTTTGTTGTGTTGTGTTTGTGCTGTTGCTATATTTATACCTGTGTGAGATATGAGAAGTATGTTAAGTGTGGTTTTGGTGATGTTTCAGGGATTCTGCGGCTTTGTTCAGACAGGCAGCAAAAATAAGATATTTTGGCATTTCTGACTCAAATCCATGAAGTTGTTTGATTTCTTAACAATAAAATACACTTTTGTATGTGGTTTGAAATCCAATTAAATATTTAGGTAATTCAGTGATTTTCACTTTTAGTGAATTATGTGGCATTCATTATGTAGTGAATAGCGAATGAATGAACTAGTATGATAATGTGTAAAATGCTGTAATGTCTCCATTGTGTGCCTCATGTGTTGCCATGGTGAGAGACCAATATTTCCATGTTTTCCCTCATCTCTTTCTAAACTCACAGCTATTAATTTTTTGTTGAAAAAAATCATTTTGATTCATGTTGGCAGCTATGTCAGTACTAATGCTATCACTGTACATACTGTGTAAACCAGATATTGATTACACTGCATAAACAAAAGAATCAGATTTCATCACTTGCTAAATGTCATTGCGGGTAGTCAGTCCTAAAGAGCGTAAGCAAATGCAGTGTGAACAAAGCCTAACATCAGTGTGTGTTTAATATTTATGATTGTGTGCTACGGTTGTGTTTAAATTAAACTGCTGTTGTTCTAACAGTGAACCTCAGGCCATGTGTTATACTGAAACATCCAACTTAGATGGAGAGACCAACCTGAAGATCCGACAGGTAAACTACATGTCACAAAAGTGTTTCTTAATATGAACGTGTTTTTAGCTGTAAGTTTTGTTATAATACTTGTGTGTATATGTATGTACAGGGTCTCTCTCTCACAGCAAGTGTTCAGTCTTTGGAGGAACTGATGGCTTTATCTGGTCGACTAGAATGTGAGGGGCCAAACAGACACCTGTATGACTTCACTGGAACACTGCACCTAGACAACCACAAGTACGTTAAACCACAAATAATGTCTATGCACACATACACATATACACACACACTGATAATTTGCTGTTTTATATTACAGCCCAGTTCCACTTGGGCCAGACCAGGTGCTGTTACGAGGCGCCCAGCTCAGGAACACGCAGTGGGTTGTTGGAATTGTAGTCTACACTGGACATGATTCCAAACTCATGCAAGTAAGTGACATCTAAAAAAAACAAAGTGAAATTTTACCTTTGTTTAAAATCATATTCATCTGTAGACTTTAAGGTTGTTGAAAGCACAAATTAATTACCATGTTTTTATGAACAGTTGTGCCATCGTAGTATCATGTATTGAAGTACCTTGGATTACCATGCAAATACAATGTTTCATGAATATTCTAGGAATTCTGTATTATCATGGTATATATCAAGTAACTGCCATGGTATTACCATCAGATACCATCAGTACTGCCACAAAACTCAAAATCATAATCAGATCTTTGGTACATGAATATAATTGTAAAACCATCTGAAATTCCTGAGACAACACTATTTTTATACCTCAATAGATTAAAACTAGGGCTATCGATTTAACACCATAATTTGGTGTGATTAATTCTATAAAAAAAATAACACGTTGAAAAAATGAATGCAATTTCATGCACCCAACATGTACGTAAATTCTGTAATAAGTAATGTTTCTACCATCAGAGCAATTCAAGCTTGATGAACCACATTGTTGCAGCAGGTGGCAGTCAGCTCTGGCTGTACAGGCTACATGCCTCGTCAATCCAATGAGAGCAACAGGCAGGAATGCGTATTTGAGCTCAATAACCAAGCACAATAGAATGCCGGAATCTCGAAATGCGTTGTTGTAAAGTTTCAAACTATTGTGACACAGCGTCCCATAAACACAGCGCTCATGACTGGAGATGCTGAAAACTAGTGAGATGCAACGCAACCAAAGTGCGATGCTACAAAGGCATCTGTCAGACACACAACTACATAGACCAACAATTAAAAGTTGTGCAGACAGAAAAAGGCCAATATTTGGGTTGTTTAATCATATGGAAACATAACAATATTTTGACTTTTAAAAACTCTTTTTGTATTGTATAAATGCTTTACTTGTCTGTTACCACAATATGGTCTAATGTATTTAAATTATCTGAATTATAATATTTATTTATTTATAATTATGATATTGTAAATTACCTTTATTTGGGGGCCTTCTTAGTAAATATTTATATGTAATTCATTTGATTAATTAATCAGCACATCATGTAATGAATTCGATAATTGATTTTTACTGGTTGACGGCCTTATTAAAACATTAGTGGAGTCACTATACAGTATATGAAAATAGTCATATGTGTCTGTGTGTATACTTAATATAAACAGGTTGCATTTGTGGTTACACTCTCTTTTGACCTGTTATTTTTATAAGGGTCACAAACATAATATGAGCATTAAATATTAAATCTCTATTCTGTAGAATTCCACTAAAGCTCCACTGAAACGCTCCAATGTTGAACGTGTGACAAACATGCAGATTCTCGTTCTGTTCTGCATTCTTTTGGTCATGGCTTTGATCAGCTCCATTGGTGCTGCCATATGGAATAAAGAGCACACAGATGAGGCTTGTTGGTACCTTTCACGTACAGGTATACACATGCAAAAAAACACTCACTTGCCTCTGCTTTTCATTTTCACACCTTGTAGATGTGTGTTAGATGTTGTATTTGTGAGCACCTTTTCAGTTTTTAGCAAAGGTGAACTAAATAACAACTAAATCAATTTGATATATTTGCATTTGTTATCTTTTTTTAAGTTTGTCTGGTTGTATTTATATGTGTGTGTGTGTGTGTGTGTGTGTGTGTGTGTGTGTGTGTGTGTGTGTGTGTCTTGTGTCTGTGTGTTTAGGTGACATCTCCCTGAACTTCTGGTACAATCTGCTGACATTCATCATACTCTATAATAATCTGATCCCCATAAGTCTACTGGTCACACTGGAAGTGGTTAAATTTACACAGGCTCTCTTTATCAACTGGGTAAGACTGATGCTTAATGTGTGTATATTTAGCTAAAGTTTGGGGACTTTTGTCTCCAAAAGTGCACTAAACCTAAAAAAAGTCTGTCGTTTGGGACGTTCGGGGCATCCTCAATTGAAAACCTGATTTATATTACTGTAAATTATGTTTTTAATTATTTTAAAATAAGCATTATTAGCATAAAAGCAGTAGAAGTTATGTAGATAACTAAGTAATGCAGTACAGTATGTGTATGAGAGGTAATGTGTGGTGAGCATCAAAATCTTTTTGTCTTTGCAGGATGTTGAGATGTATTACTCTGAGACAGATACGCCTGCCATGGCACGAACGTCCAATCTGAATGAAGAACTTGGCCAAGTACGGAAAACCTACCATTAACGTTTTTCTATCTTACTAATGTTTTTTTCTCAGCTGCAATACTCTCTCAGTTCTCTTTCATTCTCTTCCTCACTCTGTTTTTCTCAGGTGAAATATCTATTTTCAGACAAGACCGGCACACTCACCTGCAACATCATGCATTTTAAGAAGTGCACAATAGCTGGAATTACATATGGGTAATTATAGTGTTCAATTGCTGTAATACCTCATTGAACATGCATTATCGGTGTGCTCTGCATGGTTCTGACTCTATTAGCATGCATTGATCTGTTGCTTTTTGTTGATATTTGTGTGTGTGGCCACTGATCTATAACTCTGTCTCCAGGCACTTCCCAGATCTGGACAGCGATCGATCCATGGAGGACTTCAGGTCAGATAAGGCTGATTCTATCTCAGTCCTGTAATTTAACAAATGCTTCTCAAATCTAAGAGGATATTGTGTGTCATTCTATTCTATTATATGTTATATCTCATTTTTATATTTCACTTTTTTCAGTCACCTTCCCTCTACAAGTCATGACTCAACAGAGTTTGATGATCCAGCTCTTATTCAGAACATTGAGAAGAACCATGTGAGTTTTTAAAGCAGTTCTCTCTTGTATCTTAGATTTTAAAATGCAATATTTCTGTGTATTATGAGTGTTTATGGTTAGAATTTGTCCTTCGTTCTTTCTTCATAGCCCACTTCCCCTCAGATTTGTGAGTTTTTAACCATGATGGCTGTTTGTCATACTGTTGTTCCTGAGCGAGAAGAAAACCAAATTATCTTCCAGGCCTCCTCACCAGGTTTCACATCTTTCTTCTCATGACCTATTTGCTTGTGGTTCAAACTGAAGGTGCAGCTTTAAATATTTATAAGTTTGCGACCATTTAATTGTCAAACCTTTAAAGGTGCGCTCAGTAACTTTTGTCTTCGTGTCATCTTGGATTTACACTGACACGTAGCGGCTTGGATGCAGCATCATTTAAAATCAGATTTCAGATGCCACTGTTGAAATTTAGTATTCACAGTCAGCTATGATTACTTTAAGCATTGAGTGTGAGTCAAATAACAGGACGGTCATGTGATTCTAACATGGCAGACCCCATGTGCAGACCCTCTCCATATAGATTAAAACAGTGCTCATGATTTCCTACATATATTGCAAAATTCATGTCTTTAGAAGTTTAGAAAAAATTACAGAGTGCACCTTTAATTTTCAGACACCAAGAATTAAAAACTGGGGGGGGTTTGTGACTTTTATTCTATTAGATTTTGAGGCTATGGCCATCTATATATAACATTTTACTAACTTTTAGCAGTTGTCAAACCTTATCATGGGATCTTTAAGACTATTTAAAAGACTTTATTAAGACTTGTGCTTTGTCATTTTCACTCAGTACTCAACTTGAATCATGTGCCACAATGCTTATTACTACAAGTATTAATACAAATCTATATTCTCAGACGAAGGAGCGCTGGTTAAAGGTGCCAAAAGCCTGGGTTTTGTTTTTACTGCAAGAACACCCCATTCAGTCATCATAGAGGCGGTTCGTGTGTTTTCATTTTAAATAATCAACCAAAGCTCTGAAGGTTTCATTGTTTAATGTGTACATTTCTTGTGTCTGTTCCTCAGAGAGGAAAAGAACAGTCATACGAGCTGCTTAATGTTCTAGAATTTTCCAGGTAGGCATCAGCTGTTACATCCCACCCATGAGAAGGAGTTCACAAATAACACACGCAAACTAAAAGTCTATAATATAACAAGCTTTCGCTTTGTTTCAAATGTTTTGCAGCAACCGTAAACGGATGTCAGTAATTGTCAGAACACCTACAGGCAAACTGCGACTGTACTGCAAGGGAGCGGTGAGTGTTTCATAAACACACATACACACACACAAATATTTAAAGCAAAGTCAGAAATAGGCACAATATACAGTGCATACACATCTTAGGACTTTCCCATAATTATTATGCCTTGTGATGTTATTTCTTATACTAGAGATGCTATGTCAAATGGATACAACTATATTGCAATTTGATGATGTCATGCATGTATTATAGGATAATGTGATATTTGAGCGTCTGCATGAGGCGTCGCAGTATAAAGACTTGACTGTGGTCCACCTGGAGCAGTTTGCCACAGAAGGTGAAGAGTTCCTCAAAATTGTCATTTGTTTGAAGGGTTTTTATGGGGTTTTTCCCCCCTCACCTACTTCCTGGATTGACATGTATTTTTCTATGATTGTGCATGTGTAGGGCTGCGGACACTCTGTTTTGCATATATGGATCTAGAGGAGGGGGCGTATCAGGAATGGCTGAGAGAGTACAACCGTGTTAGCACAGTGCTAAAGGACAGAGCTCAGAAACTGGAGGAATGCTACGAACTCATAGAGAAGGTACTTGACCCTATAAAGCCGTGGGTATTATATTTGATACATGATTTTCTAAAGCCTCAAAATTATAAATACTTTGCTGAGCTACCTATTGTATGCAGTGTACTAGATGTCTACTGCCTCCTGGTGAAGGTTTATGTTTTTTTGAGGGGGTAATAAACCTTCCTATTGTGAAGCACATGTCTTTTTGCTGTGAAATCTTTGCTGATTTTGATAAAGTAAAAGTGACCATAACTTTAATATTTTTAATGCTATTTCAAAATGAGTATTTGCTGAATTGAAGCATCTTGTGCTTGGTTAAAATTACATATATATATGAGAGAGAGAGAGAGAGAGAGAGAGAGAGAGATTATTCATATTTGATTTGATGTGCTGAATTGTAATGTCATACATTTATATACACCAAGGAGAGAAAGCTTCCAAATATTTGGTATCTCTAAAAAGCCTAGGGAGTCCTCTTAAAGATAGCCCAAGATTTACTACTATGGCATGTATCGGATAAAAGGAACTTAAAAACAAAAATCCTATATATGTTGGATGTCAGGAGGAGAAAGACCTTTAAAGCTTTATAAAAAATAATAAAACAATTTTTATTTCATGTCAGAATTTGTATAGGCTACACACATCACTATCTAACAGTTATTATATTTGAACAAGGGCCGATAATGTAATAAGCACTTTACACTGCTGAGGAAGACCATCTGATACATATTACACACAAAAATGGTAATAACTGTATGAAATAGGCAGTTCCGACTTGATTTTGAGCTGTCTGTTGAAGGAACATCATTAGATTTGCCAATTCGTGAGGTTTGTGGCATTGAATCTTTGAAATCTTTGAATGCCTAAATAGTAAACAATAAACTATTCCACTTGGTTCTCAGTTATATCCAATTTCAATTGGTGCTGCTTCACCAGAATAAACTGCAATGTGCCATAATTCTTGCCAATAGACAAACATATTGCTACACAAGAGTCAAGACTAAGGTCTCTTGTCTGAGCCAGTGCCCCTGCTGCAATGCTCTGATTGTACAAAAGGAGGCAGTGTATGATTACATTTTAAGCAGGTAGCTCATACTGGTATTGTGCAGAAGGTGACTTGTTATTCTCAAGCCATAAACTCTCCCATCAGACTGGAATACACAGTACAGTGCTCCAATCCCACTTACTGGCTACAAACGCACTGATCAGAGATCTGAGCCCCAGGACACAGACACTGTTATATGGAGCAGTGAAAATGGAGTTTGTAGGGTTTTTGTGTGTGTTTCAGGGCTCTGGCCCAGATTAGTAGTTTGAGGAGGGGTTGGTATACCACTGCGAGGATAATTACCTTCACTAGTCTGCCAAGAGCCCCATAAAACCAGAGTCAACATAACTACTGTGTTACCTCTGCACATACACATTAATACACACACACACTCACACACACACACACACAACTTTCCAAATATTGCCCCTTATACACATACTGATGCTTGGGGAAAAATATAAATTATTGGAGAGAGTGGGAAAAGAAATGGTGAAGTGAACGATGGAGTGGGAGATTATGGAGAGGAGAGATGAAGGATGGGTTATTTTGTCATACTTATTTGGTTTCATACTAATTTTGTTTCAGATTGTCAGTTGCCTTACCTGTATGTGGTTACTGAGTTTCCGTATCCCTGTGTGTGTGTGTGGCTGCTTTAGATTTGCTTGCTAAGACAAGCATCACTATTATCATTGCTCATAATTAGAGGCAGGGATTTGAACATCTACTTCTACTACTTAACCCAAAGTAGTAAAGCAATAGGTTGCCAAAAATGAATATTCCGTCATTATTTACTCACCCTCATTTTGCTCCAAACCCATATAACTTCATCCGTGGAACACAAAAGTTCATTTAAAAAGTCTTCACAGGGTTTATTTGCCGTTCTGTAAGTGTATAGTGACTAAAGTGCTTAAAATAAATATTGATAATTTGAAAGATGTTACATCTTGTAACCAAACATGCATCTTGATGTCATGACCTTTGGTCATGAGACCTGATGAGAACCAATGAGGTTTCATGTTATCAACATAGCTGCCATATTTGATTTAAGCACTTTACTAAAAAGACATTTCAGAGTGAATAATGACTTAAATTCTGTTCGGTTCATTGCACAAAGAAAGTGATCGTATTGCATAAGAAGACTTGGAATGAAATGCATGATGAGGCGTATCTATGACTTTTGCTGTAGTTTATTTTGTGTATTTCTGTACTATTTCAAGCTTGACAGACCAGAGCCACTATTCACTTACAAGTAAAACCTGCAAAGACTTTCTAGAAATTGTAATTTTGAGTTCCGTTGAAGAAAGTCATATGAATTTGGAGCGACATTAGTGTAAATTAAGTCAATACTAAAAGGGTGTTCATTTTTGGGTGAACTATTCTATTAAAATTCAACACGTAACTCATTTTGCATAATTTATGCTATAGACATGAATGACACTTGAAATAATGCAGCTTATTGAGGAGAAGTGTGATATTTTTTTAATTGACTAGTTCTGCTAGTTAGTTCTGTCTCTTTTGATTTGGGCAAATAGGCAACCACCTAGCAACACCCTAGCAACCATTTGGAACACCATAGAAAGCACATAGCAATGCACTAAAAACAACAACACCTTTATAATCACATTGCAATGTCAACCACCCACAACACCTTAGCACCATGGCTGTGAGTTCACACTCATATTTTCTATAGAAAATGTTCAAATATAGTTTGATATATTCAAACATTATTCAGTGTGTCATCTGTGTTTCTCACACACAGAACCTGCTGTTGTTGGGTGCAACTGCAATAGAAGATCGCCTGCAAGCAGGAGTCCCAGAAACCATTGCAACACTCATGAAAGCCGACATCAAGATCTGGGTTCTAACCGGAGACAAGCAGGAGACAGCCATAAACATTGGTGTGTGTTTGTCGTAAATGTATATGTACTACACAAACATGCAGGAGTCAATCATTAAAGCAGCAGTGTGTAATATCTGTGCAACTCTTGCAGCATCGAATGGAAAAACTAAAATAATGTTTAAAAACAGTGAAACACTCCCCCTTTCTTAAATTGGTCAACAAGCAGATAGTCCCACCCAAGTTTGTGGTGTCAGGATGCTCAAACAAGCAGATCAATGTTTTAATAATGACAAAGTCACAGTATTTACAGAGAAATCAATCTATGAATGGCTACGGGTATTTGTCTCTGCACGTCAATGATGCGTTCCATTCATCTCGTAAAGTTTAAATATTCAAATTCCTCCTTGGAAAAGTACAATTAAACACTACTTGAAGTCAGAAATCCAACTTGGAAATTTGTGCTGCAATCTGCACATCACCAAATTGTGGGTGTATAATGTTACGTGAACATGGTGGGGCACAGGACTGGGTCAGGACAAAAACGAATGTTGTTAATGAGTTAAAGTTCTTATGAAACAAACAATAAAACAGTAAAGGAGCTTTTATACCTGCTAAACAAATGCTAGCACTGCATAGCATAGTTTATCCTCTGCAATTTGGTTTGGTTAAAGCTGCATTTCGTTCTTTGTATGTCATCTTCCAAGCGTCGGGCAACGGAACACCTTCATGATCGGATGTGGGAAATATCAAGTAGGAATCCCACACATCCAACTTTGAATGGAACGCAGCATAAGCTGAAAAAGGAGGAAGTATTTTAACATCGAAAAAATGACCAAAAGGAGCTTGAAAGTAGCCTGAATCCAGACAAGGACATACAATATGACAACACAATATTAAATAGACACTGATTGAAAACACACAAGCAGACTCCGAGATTAATAGAGAACACAGAAGACAAGGAAGAACAGACAGATATGCAGTCAGACGGGCACTGCAAACAGACAGCTCAAAATAAAGTGGGTGTGAGTGGAGATGAAACAGTGGACAGCAGAGCACAGCTCGGTAGACAAGGATTAGTGGGTAATGACAGATATACAATGAGGTTAAGTTGTTGTTGGGGCGTGTATGTGTGGCATTGTGTAACGCCTCTTCTGTAACTGTCTCTCTGTGTCTCAGGTTACTCCTGTAGGCTGGTGTCACATGGCATGTCCCTCATAATCGTCAATGAAGATTCCCTGGATGTGAGTACATATTGTAGATATATACAGTGTGTGTATGTGCGTGTGTTGGTTAACGTTCTCATGATGTCTCTGGAGGAATTTGGGTGTGGTCAAGTGAGGAAAGTGTGTGTCTATGTTCATGTACAGGTGAGGATAATTAAGGTGTCTGGTGTCATCATTGAGGGCATGATGAAAGCCGTAATGGATCATATGGACATGTACTCATTATGACAAAAGCTTGAGAGAGACACATGAAAAACTGAACATGCACATAAACTAGGGCTGGGTTATACAGTTAAATATTTCTTTTGGTTGGGGGGTCTGGGACGCCCAACGAGAATTGACGCTGACTACCACCCCTGGAGTCGCTAGATCGAATCCAGGGCATGCTGAGTGACTCCAGCCAGGTCTTCTAAGCAACTAATTTGGCCCGGTTGCTAGGGAGGGTTGAGTCACCTGGGGTAACCTCCTTGTGTTCGTTATAATGTGGTTCTCGCTCTCGGTGGGGAGCTTGGTGAGTTGTGCGTGGATGCTGCGGAGAATAGCGTGAAGCCTCCACGCACGCTACGTCTCCTTGGTAACGCACTCAACAAGTCACTTGATAAGAAGTATGGATTGATGTCTCAGACACTGAGGTATCTGAGATTTGTCCTCTGCCACCCGGTTTGAGGTGAGTCACTACACCACCACGAGGACTTAGAGTGCATTGGGAATTGCTTGGTGTGAAGGAGTCCATAGGGATGTGCTGTTTTCATTTAATGTGAAAATGAATGCTCAGTGTGAATAGACCTTTACTCGCACCACAACACAATGCTAACGGTCAAAATAGACAATGATAATAAATTAGAGTTTATGCAGTTTCTCTTCTGCCACTAATGGGCAGCCATTTGTGGTAAATTATATTGTAGTTTTGAAAATTGTCCAACCACATTATGGAATTAATTGAGTGAGTGTTTAATGACCTTTTACTTTACACCATTTTATGTAGTTAGCATATGACCGATGTTTTAAGGAGGTTGGCCATGCAGGTCGTAGTTAAAATCACTGAAAGAATTCTTTCTTATCTCACAGAACACTTAAAATAACCCACAATACCTCTGGCACTGCAGTGATGTGTGTGTGTGTGTGTGTGTGTGTGTGTGTGTGTGTGTGTGTGTGTGTATACGAGAGTGTAGTATGTGTGTGTGTATGAGTGAGAGAGAGAGTGTGTATTGTGTGTGACAGCTGCTGAACCCACAGTTGGGCCAACATATCACAGTCTTTCGTGTCGTCCGCCTCATGACTCTATCTATTTCTCTCTCTCTCTGTCATTTATATAATGGAAAAATTAGCTCGTCATTGTTGATGGTGTGGTTGATAGATTTTCTCTCCATCTCTGCTGTCAGGCATCTCCTCCCCCGTCTTTCAACAGCTTCCAAATTTACAGGAACCGTGTGTGCATTAGAGTGTGTTCAAGAGCAAGTGTGTGTGTCAAGCAAGGAGTAACGTGATCTCATTTTGGCACTCCATCTCGTCAAAACAAATTCTGGCAGCAAAGCCTCCTGGGTAAACATGATGGCTTTTGACTGTGACAAGTTCCATCTGTCACTCTGCTGTGACACACACACACACACACACACACACACACACACACACACACACACACACACACACACACACACACACACACACACACACTGCCCCATTCAGATAGCTGGTCCTTGTGATACACACAGAGTTATTCTTGTCCAAACATTTTCTTTCCCTTCTTCCTTTGTCACACATAGTCTTTCCATGGCCCACACATATTCCCTCTTACTTTGCCAGACACACACACACACACACACACACACACACACACACACACACACACACACACACACACACACACACACACAGAGGGGCTGTCTCAGACTCCCTGATCTGTGTGATAGGCTGAGTTCCACATTTCATCAGTCACACCAACAATCCCCTCTGCTGTCACACTGCCAGCATTTAATGAGCAAATATATCACAGTATCACAAATGAGCAGGTGACAGCGCTTTACTAGATTTGTATTGAGGAACAATTTAAACTCAACCCAAAATAAAAGCTCAAGGTGAAGAAATGTATTACTTTTGTATTAAACAAATATAATACTCAAAATAATAATAATGTTTCATTATTATATAATAATAAACTTGACTGGGTCCAACAATAATAATTCAGTATTATAATAATGTTCGACTGGGTTCCAAAAAATTGTAAAGTTATAGTTTTTGCACACCTTTCACAAAAATGTTGCGATCTGGTTTATTCAGCTGACTGTACATTTATCTCACTACTAGAATATAAACCATGATCCTGTCCCCTGTGTGTGTGTGTGTGTGTGTGTGTGTGTGTGTGTGTGTGTGTGTGTGTGTGAGAGAGAGAGACCTCACTGCATTGTGTTGCTTAGTGCATGCAACACTGCTATGTAATAGATAAGATGACCTGTCATGTGTCACAGCAGTTGGCCTTAACGTCTTACTTACTTGTGTGTATGTGATTTCTCTATGAATGGAGAATGTGATCTGTCACACCAAAGGGGCCATTCTCCTCTATTCTAAATATAAAAGTGATAAGATCCCTTTCGCTGGAACCTGAGAACACAACAAAGCTGCAATGTGTGTGTGTGTGTGTGTGTGTGTGTGTGTGTGTGCGTGTGTGTGTGTGTGTGTGGGCGTACTGAAGTGTTTTCTATATACAATATTTATGTGGGTTTGTGAGAACATGTACTTTATTCAGTTCCCAGCTCAAAGACGTACAGAAAATAACATTTGTATCGGATCATGAAATTCATTTACTACTGACATCTGTCATAGAGGGACAAAGAAAAAATATCTACAAATTATTTGAAATTAATTGTACAATTTTCTAGTAAGTCGCCTTCATCTTGTCGCTTTTTTTAAGGAATGATGTAATTACTGGATCCCTTGCGGCCTTAGATATCCTACAATCCTGTGTCTGCAGTTCGGCAGGTTGTTTGGAAAAAAAAGGCATCTAAAGGAGCGGTTTAAAGGAATTGAATTATAAATGTCTTAATTGTATTAAATTACTTAAATTGTAATAGAACTACTTCTAATATATCTAAATATTTGCTTGGCAATCTCTAAAGTTTTGTTTTAGATCATTACACATGAATGAATTAAATGAAAACAGACCTTTTCTATGTGGATGGTGCACCAAAATGATTATGCAAAGGCACTCAGAAGGCTGCTTTCTTAAACAAATATTTTTATCAAAGAATATTTGACATTATTATTATACATTGTCAACAAATTCTAGAAACGAACACTGAGAAAATAAAGAATAAATAAAAATACAATAAATAGCTAAATAGACATCAGTACTTCAGAATCAGTCAGTTGCTGACTATTCTAATACTGCCAGTCAATTAGTGGCCGAGGCATTTACACCTGCCGAGTCAAGAGATAAACAACGGCAGCTGTGTTACATTTTTTAAATGTAACAACTGGAATTCTTCGGTTGAAGGGGTACCAAACTGCGAGTTCTGAACAAAACATTTTACACATTAGCTTCCACTCAGCTGACATGCAATGAAAGTAACTATGTGGTTAGCTAGTTAGCTATAAGCTCGTTGTCACGGAGAGCAAAAGATGGACTTTATTTACTTCCCAGCATTGCGTCTCAGCAACTAGGTAACAACGTAGCATGAAATCAACACTCAACAGACACAATCCACCACCACACAGTTGTCTGCTAAGCTGCAAAAAGATTCTCTGAAAAATTATAGTTGGCTAACATAGCAAACAGATCTGATAAACATGAGTGACATGGTTGTCAGGGACAGAGATAAGATTATAGTAGTTATATTGAAAAGGGAATATGATTCAGTCATTGATTATTGTGACAGGGCGAAGGGCGGGGCCGGGTTAAATAAGCCTCCAAGAGGGATAAAGGCCGATTACAGACGGTGGTGCGGGAGAGATAAATCGTTTATGGACATGTCCGACATGTGTGTGTTTGTGTCTTTTTAAGTTTATCATTAAAACTATTATTTATATGGACAAGCCAGTTCTCGCCTCCTCCTTTCCATTGAACAGCTTTACAATTATTAACTTTTCAGTATGTATGACGCCAATTTTAAAGCATTGTTTTCTGCATTATATGTTCTAAAAAAGTCTGTGCATATCGGTAAACATATGCTGATACTGATATATCTGTGAAAGGTAAATATCGTTCGGCACTATTCCTTACTTGGGCTGGGTAAAAATATAACTTTTCTTATTAATCACAATCTTCATTTTAGCAAACCTGATAACATTCTTAAAATCCCAAGATCTGCATTTTACTGTAGAGTTTACTTCAGTTTTCCCGAGGGATAATTTTTTGCATTTTAAGCAAAATGGACATAATTGAAATATATGCAAATTAATCACAATCGTATCAAAATCGGAACTGAATTGAGAGCTTGTGAATTGGAATTAAATCAAATCAAGAAATCTTTATCAATACCCAACCATATATTTCTTACTAGGTAACAAGGCTTGGTTTAGGTTTGGACACATCCTGTCTGAAGTTCAAGAGTTAATACTAAATTGAAGCAGTCATGAGTGTCTAATGTGTGTGTGTGTGTGTGTGGGGGGCTGTCTTTAATAATAAACTAGTTAGCTGGGAAATTTCTTTCCATTGGTAATGAATTACCATTAGCAGTTTTCTTAGGCCACTGTTTATACCCAAACACACAACGACCCCACTTTTCCATAATCACTCTTTTTCCACAATTCTTTCATTCCATTTGTGTTGTTTTTTCCCTCTTGTTCTCCTGGGTAAGGTGAAAGCAAACAGGGATTCCTGATTAAAAAGATAAACACACACACACATACACACTAACAGACAAAACATGTTCGGGTTGAGCTGAAGAGAGGAGATGAGCTCTGGTTACTAAGGAATCTTATTGGCTGGTCTCAGCTCTGCCTGTTTTTATATAGTCTGAGCACCGAGACTTGTTTACTCACTGATTCAAACCAAGATGTTGATTGGAGTTGTTAGTTTAGAGTGAATTCATTTGGACACAGCCATTGACACATCCTGTCTGAAGTTCAAGAGTTAATACTAAATTGAAGCAGTCATGAGTGTCTAATGTGGTTTTTAGCAACACAAAGAATGTCATAGCACTGACAGGGACTTTCTACAGCTGTGTGAATGTATGTTTGTGTGTGTATGCGTGTGGCCACCAGCGCCGTGCCTTGTTGCATGCTGTGTCATCCACATGGTTCTTGTTAGAGAATGAAGAATGTTTGTTTCCTCTATTAGTGATTCTCTCCCCATTATCAAGATCACAATCAAAAACTGCCTCCAACCACATTTAAACAAACACACATATGCACATATTTCACATTCTCTTTTTATCTCTCCATGTCTTTTCTAACTCAAGCATGCACGTGTGTACACACACATACACACTAACATGCACATTTACTTGGGAGCTCTAAATGAGGGCTACTATACCATAGACCTCATTCATACAAAATGTATTAATTATAACGACTACAGACAAACTAAATAGATCCCATCCATTCTTTCTCTTTCTTTCTGTCCATCCATCCATCTTCCTATCTTTCTTCATTCTTTTTCATTAGTCCTCTTTTATCCATCCAGTCATCCATCCATCCATCAATAGTTAGTTATTTAGGTACTTAGTTTGCTAATTAGTTAGTTATTTACTTAACTCATGTGCATCAATACAAAAAAAGTTACTCAGAGGTTCTTCGCGGACAATAATGTCCATGTCAAAAAACTGCCATAATATTATTATATATTAATATTATTTTCCACTTTCAGTTAGTTTTTAACCAACATCAGTCCTGATCATTACTACCAAATATTCATACATTTTCAGGATTTTAGCCTGCATCATTTCTTCAATTGGACTGCAGTGCTCTATAATACAGCAAACAGAAAATAGGAAAAAAGCATGTATTTTCTCCATAGGCTAAACATGCTTTTCTGGTGGAAAATATGTATTTTTTACATTTTGAAGCCAGGGCTCTAGAATGAAAGCATAAAATCATAGGATTCATGATTTTATGCTTTAATGGCATTGGGATCAAATATTGCAATTCAGATATTGTTTTAATTGGTTTCAATGGGGACATTTTTGTCCTGAAGGTCAATAGTGTAACTATTTTGTGTACACAGTGTATTATAGATGTATTTTAGGAATATATGTATAAAGTATAATATAAACATAATATAACATTATAAACATTTCCCCAAAATACAGACCTTTGGGAAAATGTATGTCGTTGGCATTAACAACCAAAATGACCGAAAAAACTAAAATGAAAAAGACAAAAATGTCCCGAAAATCGCACAAGGGTTAAAAGTACATAGGGCCTATTCTGCCATCAAACTTCAAGGCTGTTTAACTTTTTTAACTTTCAGAAAACTCTTTAAGTCAACATCAAAGTTTGTCTTGAATTTTCCTTCTACTTTTCCTTATCCTTCTCTTTCCTTCCTCCATCAATTATCACATTTCTCTCTCTCTCTCTCTCTCTCTCTCTCTCTCTCTCTCTCTCTCTCTCTCTCTCTCACTCTCTCTCTCTCATTCTCTCTCTCTCCCAATATAAAGTTCTTGTTGGCCAACAGTTCATGCTTTGAGTCCTTTAAGGGCTTAGAGTGTCTTGGGTGACAGGATGATGTGTAACAGGTGTGTGAGAGTGAGTGAGAGATTGTGGTGCGAACAGCCCCAGTGACACCACTTAAAACATCCACTTTAACTTCCTTTGGCATTACACTCTTGCTCTGATATGTGTGTACTATCCACGTGTATGTGTGAGAAGTATGTTGTTAGGCAAATATAATTAAATGTGTGCTGGCATATTTTCTCATGAAGAGATTGGGAATGGTTTCATGCAGTTATAGACGTGTTTTAGAAATGAAAAAGACACATGAATGTATTGTACAGGACAATAGCATTTCTTTTTTTTCTTTCTTTTTAATTGGTCGTTTTGATTTTTTTAAATGTGCCTTTTTCTTGTATTCAGGCAACCAGGGCCACACTAACAGCTCACTGTTCCTCGCTGGGTGACAGTCTGAGGAAAGAGAACGAGTTAGCGCTCATCATAGATGGACAAACTCTCAAATACGCCCTCTCTTTTGAAGTGCGGCAAGCCTTCCTTGATCTCGCCCTGTCCTGTAAGGCCGTCATCTGTTGCAGGTATACACATAAACTTTACCCATAAATATATGCACATCTCCATCTCAGAGCCTATACACTCTAAAGATTAATCATTTATTGCCATGATTTAATCATCCACATGGTGTTCCAAACCCCTATGATTTTCTTTCTAAATTAAAAAAATAATAAACCTCAATGTGTAGGAGTTTTGGACAACTTTCATTGCTTGGAAAAGAGCATACTGGATATTATGTGTTCCACAGAAGACAGAAAATAAAAAAGGTTTGGAACAATATGAAATTATCACATATTTGCAGGTTTATGCCTTGTGTTTTGAAAGCTATAGTCTATTGCATATATATTTTACATGTGAACAGTATGCGTAAACAAAAATACACTCATTACTGAGTGTGGCTGTGTTTGTGTGTGCATGCTTTTTAGTAAAAGGTTATGTCTTGCCCTGGGTGACTAAATAAGTGGTGAAAATAGGAGCTTGGCTCCCAGAACAGAGGGGCTGTGGACAGGTAATGTAATATACTGAGCTCTGTGCAAATGTCAAACTAATGACTCACTTATTGTCATTATATGCATGCACAAACTCTCATACACACAGGTAGACAATATAGTCATTCATATAGTATTGTTAATTGCTGAGAGTGTTTATCTAAATATAAATAAGCGGTCTGTGCGGCATGTTGTAAGCATTTTAGTTTTGATGCAATAATAAAGTGTCTTTCCATCTGTTGTGTGTGTCAGAGAGGGAGTTATTGACTTGCTGTTGCATAAAGCCCATATCCGGACTCTGGTCTCCAAGGCCCTACAAACTGGCTGAACCAAACTTTTCTCCCTCTCTGGCACCCCCACACTGTCCCAGACCTGCGTGAATTCACACAAATCCTGAGACAGACAACAGAGAGAAGCACAGTGTGTGTGTGTAGTTTAGCTATTGTTAGGGGCCATTTTAGAAAATGTCCTCACAAATTTAGGGAACAGTGCCGAAAACTGACTTGTGAGGAAATTTGAAGTGGTCTTCACAATTGAAAGTGCTCATAAATTTACCAAATCATGTTTGACTTAAAAAATCTTAATGTCAGATGGTTTCTGTGAGGGTTAGATTTAGGGGTAGGGTATAGTAAATTTCACTATTTTATTATAAAAACCATCCTCACTAATTCAGATGTGTTCAAATCTGGTTTGATTTTTTTTTTTTTTAGTTTTAGGATTTAGAACAATGTAAATCAAAGAAATGTTATGACGTTTGAACATTGAAGATTCTACATTATTTCTTGGTTAATAATTGAATAAGCACATTTATGACACTGAACATGTTAACTACTATTTACAAAAGTTTTTTTTGGCTTCCATTGAAATTGAATACAAGATGCTCTTTGGAAAATTCTCAATCATGCTGGAATGCAATGGATCAATAGGCTTTGCATAAACTTGTGGAGTCCATGCCACATTGAGGGCATGTTGTTATTAAAGCAAAGATGGAACAGATACTAAGAAATTCTCAAATTCAATTCAGCTTTTCACTCAAATTGTTATGCTGATAAAACAATTTGTAATGGGGGAATTTTTTTATTAAATTAGAAACATGCAAAAAATAAGCATTTTCACATATGGACTCTTGAACCTTAAAGTTTTAAAAGTGTTTCTAAGAGAGAGAAAGTTTGCAGGGAAATAATCTGCATGTGTGTGTATGCCCCATGCATGGTGTCCAGAGTTCACACTGTTTGTTTAAAGTGCTGCTTTAACCTCCTTATTTTCTGCTCAATTCCACCATGAAGAACATTAGCCCGCCTTTCATCTGCCTGCTGCCTCAGATCTCCCCAGCCCGCTGGGATTGTGTGAAGGATAGAGTTATAGTGGGAAAAGGGTGGAATCGATCAACACAATGACAAGAGAAAGCAGTTTGCTGAGGATTTGTCTTTTCACTGCAAATGTTAGATTTTTTGACCATACCATGCTTGCACCATTAAGGAGATCAAACATCTCTGTATTAGATTGTCCTTTTCTGGCCAACTCAAACTTTGCGTTGCAGCACTTCTAATATTACTGTCTACTTATGATGAATTATTTGTGTTATAGTATTGCTCATGCTATGTCACTTTGGATAAAAGCGTCTGCTAAATTAATGCATGTAAATGTATATCAGTGGTCATTAATTTTCTTTAGAAATCCAAATCATATACCACACCTGCCATAGGGGAATTCCATAGAGACAAAGAAGCACAATAGTTTATGATTACATGTCTGCTGCAGATAAAAAAAAGTACTATGGTGGAACCATGGTACAATGATGGTACTAAATGGTAATACTATGGTACTTTGATACATATTGTGGTACATGAATATGGTAATTAATAAAAACCATAGTTTTTATTTTATTACCAGGGTATTACCAACTGAAACCATCACTGAACCATTTACATTTATGCATTTGGCAGACACTTTTATCCAACAGTGCCCTTATTACATGGACAATCCCCCCCCGGAGCAACCTGGAGTTCTGTACCTTGCTCAAGGACACAATGGTGGTGGCTCTGGGAATTGAACCAACAACCTTCTGATTACCAGTTATGTGCTTTAGCCCACTATGCCATTTTCCTCATATGTAATGTGACTAAATGAAAACTTTGTATTGTGTATCCAGGGTATCTCCTCTGCAAAAGTCGGAGATTGTGGACATGGTAAAGAAGCATGTAAAGGCCATCACACTGGCCATAGGAGATGGAGCCAACGATGTAGGCATGATACAGACGGCACATGTGGGAGTGGGCATCAGTGGAAATGAGGGCATGCAGGCCACCAACTCATCCGACTACTCTATAGCGCAGGTATGATACAACATTATTACTTGGCTAATTCACACACACAAATACAGTCATCTCAATGTGTCATCTTTACAAACTTAGACTACCACAACACAAAACACAGAGCAGTCTTCTGCCCACAGCGCTGTTGTATCCGGGTAGCTGCTCCTGCAGTAATGGTTCACGTGTACATGCGGGCAAACTAAATCCTTTCTCAACCTCTCTCCCTCTCTCTGTCTCTTTTAGTTTTCCTACCTGGAAAAGTTGTTATTGGTTCATGGGGCTTGGAGTTACAACCGGGTAACCAAATGTATCCTGTACTGTTTCTATAAGAATGTGGTTCTGTACATCATAGAGGTATGAACATTAACCACAATCAAGTGTATATGTGTGTAACACTTTTAAAGTAATATTAGGTCTCACCTCATGTCTTTCCAAAACCTGTATGACTTTCTATCTTTCATGGAACACAAAATAAAAGTTTGGAAGAATGTTTACGATGCTCATAAATGAATGTAAAGCTAAAAAAATACAATAAACATATCTCAAGTAACTTGTGTGCTATATTCCAAATCTTTGGATCAAATCTTTGTAAGGAACAGATTGAAATTTAAGTCGCACATACAGTGCATACGGAAAGTATTCACAGCGCTTCACTTTTTCCACATTTTGTTATGTTACAGCTTATTCCAAAATGGATTAAATTCATTATTTTCCTCAAAATTCTACAAAAAATTCCCCATAATGACATTGTGAAAGAAGTTTGTTTGAAATCTTTGCAAATTTATACAAAATAAAAGACGAAAAAAAATCACATGTACATAAGTATTCACAGCCTTTGCCATGACACTCAAAATTGAGCTCAGGTGCATCCTGTTTGAACTGATCATCATTGAGATGTTTCTACAACTTGACTGGAGTCCACCTGTGGTAAATTCAGTTGATTGGACATGATTTGGAAAGGCACACACCTGTCTATATAAGGTCCCAAAGTTAACAGTGCATGTCAGAGCACAAACCGAGCCCAAGTCCAAGGAACTGTCTGTAGACCTCCGAGACAGGATTGTATTGAGGCACAGATCTGGGGAAGGGTACAGAAACATTTCTGCAGCATTGAAGGTCCCAATGTGCACTGTGGCCTCCATCATCCATAAATGGAAGATGTTTGGAACCACCAAGACTCTTCCTAGAGCTGGCCGCCTCACCAAACTGAGCAATCGGGGGAGAAGGGCCTTAGTCAGGGAGGTGATCAAGAACCCGATAGTCACTCTGATAGAGCTCCAACATTTCTCTGTGGAGAGAGAAGAAACTTCCAGAACAACAACCATCTCTGCAGCACTCCACCAATCAGGCCTGAATGGTAGAGTGGCCAGACGGAAGCCACTCCTCAGTAAAAGGCACATGACAGCCCACCTGGAGTTTGCCAAAAGGCACCTGAAGGACTCTCAGACCATGAGAAACAAAATTCTCTGGTCTGATGGAACAAATATTGAACTCTTTGGCCTGAATGACAAGCGTCATGTCTGGAGGAAACCAGGCACTGCTCATCACCTGGCCAATACCATCCCAGTGAAGCATGGTGGTGGCAGCATCATGTTGTGGGGATGTTTTTCAGCGGCAGGAACTGGGAGACTAATCAGGATTGAGGGAAAGATGAATGCAGCAATGTACAGAGACATCCTTGATGAAAACATGGGGTGAAGGTTCATCTTCCAACAGGACAATGACCCTAAGCACACAGCCAAGATAACAAAGGAGTGGCTACGAGACAACTCTGTGAATGTCCTTGAGTGGCCCAGCCAGAGTCCATATCTCTGGAGAGATCTGAAAATGGCTGTGCACCGACACTCCCCATCCAACCTGATGGAGCTTGAGAGGTCCTGCAAAGAAGAATGGGAGAAACTGCCCAAAAATAGGTGTGCCAAGCTTGTAGCATCATACTCAAAAAGACTTGAGGCTGTAATCGGTGCCAAAAGTACTTCAACAAAGTATTGAGCAAAGGCTGTGAATACTTATGTACATGTGATTTTTTTCGTTTTTTATTTTTAAAAGATTTCAAACAAACTTCTTTCACGTTGTCATTATGGGGTATTGTTTGTAGAATTCTGAGGAAAATAATGAATTTAATCAATTTTGGAATAAGGCTGTAATATAACAAAATGTGGAAAAAGTGAAATGCTGTGAATACTTTCTGGATGCACTGTAAATGGCTTCAGAAGATTTAAATATGGAAGACGCACAAGTTGTATGGACTGCGTTTATGGTGAATTCTTAAATTTCACTTTTGTTGTATGCAAATGAGCACCAAGGATGTTCTGTTAAACTTATCTTTGTGTTCCTCTAAAGAAAGAAAGTCATACAAGTTTGAAACAACATGAGGGTGAGAAATTGATGACAGAATTTTCATTTCTGGATGAATTACCCCTTTAAATAACATAATTTAGCTTTTAAAATGTGTTGAATTTACATGGCATGAGTTCAGTAAACTTTGAAAGATAGTCCATAGCACAAGTCCATGCGCACATACATTTTGTCTCTATCTCTCTCTACTCTTTCTCCCACATTCTTTTTCACTCCTTTTGCTTGCGTCTCTTTCACACAGACACACTTAAGTACATTAAGTAGACTGCTTGCAGCTGTTTGTGGAAATGTTTGACAGTGATAAATAAGATGCCCCCTCTGGTCTATATGAGATCCCCTGGCAGCAGGTGCAGAGATATGCCCCCAAAGTCAGCACCCATTGCTCTGCTGTGTGTGTGTGTGTGTGTGTGTGTGTGTGTGTGTATGTGTGATGATGATGAAGATGTAGTTATGCATGAATGTGTGTATTGTGGGAAGAGCTGGGTACAATGTACTCACTTGGGGGCTGTTAAATGTTTAGATATCTCTATATTTTTGGAATGTGATTGTTGTATGAGCACATCTGTCCATGTGTCAGGGGACAGGGGTGGTTTTTGGGTCATACCAAGGATTAGCTTCCAGCAAAGAAGAGCTTTAAAGGTCAAAGTTCACAGACTGTCTTTGTCTTTATAGAAGATACATGGGGGATAGACAGCAAGTGTGTGTGTGTGTGTGTGTGTGTGTGTGTGTGTGTGTGTGTGTGTGTGTGTGTGTGTGTGTGTGTGTGTGTGTGTGTAGGCTTTTGTTTAAGTGAATTGACCTTTGCCTTGGTTTGTGATGTTGCCGAAAGCAGCATGACACACAAGTTTCCATGTTAAGGCCTTTGCACACCAAATGCAAATTTGTGGCCTGATTTATCGCTTTGATCAACATTTTGAATTGAAACAATAGATTCCTAATAAGCCATTCTCACCTGGAGTGACCATTCATGCTGAATCACGCACTGACAAAGCGAGGCTTTTTTGTCTGCCAGTGTGTCATTTTTTTTTCTTTGCCGGCTGATGAAATAACCTGACCAATAAAATATGACCTTTTGATCACGTGGCAGGAGCTGCTGCAGTTAACAAAACCAGCGCAATATGTGGCACTAAAGCACAGAAAGATGTGTTGACCACTGACTTTAAACGCTGAAGGAACTCGAGGAAGTAATCCTGATCCAGCCGTGAGGATGTGTGTCATTTGCAACAAATGCCTTAAAAACTGAAAAACAAAATCCTCATATGGGTATTCTTAAAATGTAAATGGTATGTTTGCCTTGCATGTCCTTTAAAAAACTCTCTGAATTTTCTGGATCGTAAGAGTTTTTCTTCCCCAAATATTAACAATATTAATACTATTGCTGTGACTTGCAGTCCAGTCTTTGTATCAAAATGCCTTTGTACACCAAACATGTGGTAGTGTCTCCACAAAATTGTCTGCTGTGCAATTGTTAGTAGACATTAACAGCTGTGCTGTCATTGGCAAGTTTTAAAGTGTCTATAAAAATGGTTCAGATTAAAGATGAATGTGTGAATGTCCTAACGGTCATCATTCGCGTCGCTTTCAATATACAAGGGCCGTTCTTCAGTGATTCGCCTCTCATAATTACATCGTCTTTGGTGGGCAAAGGCATTTACTCTTGTCTGTTCATGTCTCTTTTCTTTATTCTTTCACTATTTCACTATTCTTTCGTCTTCACTTACTGAAATTTTTTACCACATTTTACCCTTTCTGTTGTCCTTAGCTTTGGTTCGCATTTGTAAACGGTTTCTCTGGACAGATCCTGTTTGAACGGTGGTGCATTGGCCTGTACAATGTGGTGAGTGTATTTCTCCCACTATCTCAATTTCTCAGTTGTTTTATTATTTTGAAGCATTTTAATGGTCATAAGATCTGTTCCTAAACCTAGTAAGCTGCTTACCTAGACAGCATTTTAAAACATCATAGGTACACGTCCAACACAAAGGCTGTTCCGAAAGGTTAAGCAGCAACATTAAGAGATCGCATTTTGGTCAAATCTAGGGCAGGATCACATGTATCCTTAACGGAGAATGCAATCTCTGAATGCATTGTGACAAGCTCAGTAAAAATAACAGCAGAGATGGTCACCAACATATGTTGTGTTTTAAATGCTGGTCCACAACTTGGGATGCTGGTGCACTGGTGTTCCAACAATGCTTTTAATTAAATATGTTAACCAGCTTAACTTCTTTGTTTAACCAGAATTACCAGAAAAACCATACTGGCTTGTTGTGTAGTGTGTGGCGTGCCTACACTCACCTAAAGGATTATTAGGAACTCCTGTTCAATTTCTCATTATGCAATTATCTAATCAACCAATCACATGGCAGTTGCTTCAATGCATTTAGGGGTGTGGTCCTGGTCAAGACAATCTCCTGAACTCCAAACTGAATGTCAGAATGGGAAAGAAAGGTGATTTAAGCAATTTTGAGCGTGGTTGTTGGTGCCAGACGGGCCGGTCTGAGTATTTCACAATCTGCTCAGTTACTGGGATTTTCACGCACAACCATTTCTAGGGTTTACAAAGAATGGTGTGAAAAGGGAAAAACATCCAGTATGCGGCAGTCCTGTGGGCAAAAATGCCTTGTTGATGCTAGAGGTCAGAGGAGAATGGGCCGACTGATTCAAGCTGATAGAAGAGCAACTTTGCCTGAAATAACCACTCGTTACAACCGAGGTATGCAGCAAAGCATTTGTGAAGCCACAACACGCACAACCTTGAGGCGGATGGGCTACAACAGCAGAAGACCCCACCGGGTACCACTCATCTCCACTACAAATAGGAAAAAGAGGCTACAATTTGCAAGAGCTCACCAAAATTGGACAGTTGAAGACTGGAAAAATGTTGCCTGGTCTGATGAGTCTCGATTTCTGTTGAGACATTCAGATAGATGGTAGAGTCAGAATTTGGCGTAAACAGAATGAGAACATGGATCCATCATGCCTTGTTACCACTGTGCAGGCTGGTGGTGGTGGTGTAATGGTGTGGGGATGTTTTCTTGGCACACTTTAGGCCCCTTAGTGCCAATTGGGCATCGTTTAAATGCTACGGCCTACCTGAGCATTGTTTCTGACCATGTCCATCCCTTTATGGCCACCATGTACTCATCCTCTGATGGCTACTTCCAGCAGGATAATGCACCATGTCACAAAGCTCGAATCACTTCAAATTGGTTTCTTGAACATGACAATGAGTTCACTGTACTAAAATGGCCCCCACAGTCACCAGATCTCAACCCAATAGAGCATCTTTGGGATGTGGTGGAACGGGAGCTTCATGCCCTGGATGTGCATCCCACAAATCTCCATCAACTGCCAGATGCTATCCTATCAATATGGGCCAACATTTCTAAAGAATGCTTTCAGCACCTTGTTGAATCAATGCCACGTAGAATTATGGCAGTTCTGAAGGCGAAAGGGGGTCAAACATAGTATTAGTATGGTGTTCCTAATAATCCTTTAGGTGAGTGTATGTTCAGCATTCTAAATCACTTATGAGATCTAAATCACATTATGTTTTGATTGCTGCCTCTGTCTCTAATCAGCCACCTGTTTACTGGTTACTGCTTAATTTTATTAATCATTCTCTATTTCAGAGCTGTTCATACTGTTATATTGTCATATTGTCATATTGTATATACTGTATACCAATCTACCTACCTCAAGTCACAACTCTTGCACAAAATACCTATACTATTTATTCTGTATACCAATCTACTGTGAGTTTTTTTTTTTTTCTTTCTTTTTTTTGTGGTTTGTCATTGTTCCTTACTTTATGTACTGTTCAGCATTTTGGTCAGCCTTGTTTGCTGTTTTTAAATGTGCTATATAAATAAAAACAAACTTGAAACTTGAAACTTATTCCAGCATCCTTTGCACTATGCTTCATCGCACTGTGTACATGTATGCATGTATGTGTACCTGTATATCACATCCACCTCCGACATGTACATAATAATGATAATAATAACTTTGCTCCTGCATTCTTTGCACTCTGATCACTGCACTATTTGTCAATATGTCTATATTGTTTTTGTTCATAGTGTGTATATTTGTGTTGTCTACACTGTAGCCTGTGTCTGATTTTATTTTATTATTGTGTTAGTATATAGGAATGATATTCTACAGTACTTGAAGATAATTGACTTTAATAATTGAGTGTGTGCATATGTGTTTCAGATCTTTACAGCACTTCCTCCTTTCACATTGGGGATATATGACCGGCCATGCAGTCAACAGAACATGCTACGATTCCCTCAGCTCTACCGCATAACACAGAATGCAGAAGGTTTTAACACCAAGGTATCTCACACACACACACACACACACACACACACATACACACAAACACACACAAACAGGCAATCATGGGCATGCATAACAACAAATACTATAAGACTCATAAATCTGTCTGCAGTAGGGTCAGACTTGTGATAGGCATGGTATGCTACAGGTAGACCTGTAATTGATTATCACGGTATGATGTTGTTAGCAATGACATCATGTTGTTTTGACTGTTCATTTTCTGAATGCAAGAAGAAGCACTGTTACCACAGAGATAATGTAATAATGAGATTCAAGGCTAGAATAAGGAAGTCTTTCATTTATGACAGAAGATCTGTGTTTATTTGTGTTTGTGTGCGTTAGAGGTGATCTGGGGGACACTGCACTAGCTGTGCAATTGCAGAGAAACTGTTTGTGTGGGCTATGTGTATCTTGGCATTAGACTGTCTTAACTGACTCTCTCTCTCTCCCCCCTCTCTCGTTCCTACTTTCTGTCCCTCCTTTCTCTCTTTCATTCACTCTTTCTCTTTTTCCAGGTCTTTTGGGGTCACTGTATAAATGCTCTCATTCACTCCATTATTCTCTTTTGGTTTCCACTCAAACTACTGGAGCACGGTAACTACCACAAGCACTCACACAAACACACACACTTAAAACACTTAAGCTTGAGTGTGTAAATTGTTGAGTATCTTTTCATCAATCCCTTTTGTTTCTTCAGACACTCCCTTTGACAACGGCAACAGTGTTGACTACCTGTTCGTGGGGAACATAGTCTACACAGTGAGTCGTCAGCCAATCACAGCATGGCATTTATCGCATCGCTGCCCTCCCTGCCAATGAGTAGTCACACATCATTTCCGTGCTAGTGCTTTTTCTCCATTCGTACTTTAGCCGTCAGTGTTTACTCAGTAAACTTTTTAATGTCTCTTTTCACAGAAAAAAAGTCCTTATGAAATGATCGGAACTCAAAAAAATGACAGAATCGCCAACTGTTAGAACACTGACCAGAACAGAAAAGACAGCTTTCCATTAGCCAATGTGTGCACTTCATGGCTGAGCTACTACAGTTCAAGTCAGCTATTTAGGGTTGTGACAGTAACTGGATTTTTACATTTTCTGAAGTAATTGTCAGTGGTGGTTCTAGGTGGTTGCCAGAATTTTACTATGCGGTTGCTAGGGTATTCTGGGTGGTCAAATGTTGTTTTGTTGTGCTTTTGGACTAGGTTCCTTTATAGAAATGAGGCCATGTGTGTGTGTTTGTGTCCCAGACTATTAAATACAGTATGTTGGAAATCTGGAGGCGATACTAGACTCTTGCCATTAAAACAGTAATGAATGAGTCCCATGGTGAGTGAAGTCTTTGTCTGCTGGTATTTCTATCTGTTCCTTACAGGCTTCTGAGTGTGTATGTGTGTATGAGCGATTACTTCAAAGGGTGAATGTGTAATTGTGTGTATTTTAAAGCTGTATTTGTTGCTAGAGGCAGTAGTAAGTTGATGCCTGTGTGAAAGCCCTCATCTGGTTTTATGTACTCAAGTGTAGTGTGTGTGATACTGTACAGAACGTTTTACCAGGATGATGAGTGCATATCATTACTGTTATTTATGGCCACTCTCTTTCTCTCTTTCCCCCTGCTGCAGTATGTAGTGGTAACTGTATGTCTGAAAGCCGGTATGGAGACCACAGCATGGACAAAGGTAAGTCAGTCATTATCCTCCAACACACACACACACTCCTCGCAGATGGCCGTCTGAGCTCAAAGTAATGAGCATCTCTGGCAACAATTATGAAAGCCCCATATAAAACATCAAATTTATTTCAAAGAATGTGTTACATCTGGAATGAAAGGAAATCACATAATAGAACATTCTCAAGTTTTCAGATGAAATATTTTGAATGTGTCCGATTCTGTAGATAGGTCATGTATATTCCAGGAAGTGCCATTGCTATAGATAGATGGAGAACATGTACTGGTGCTATGTCAGGACATTTCTCTTTCCCTCTGTGGTGTGTGTTGAGGAGACGTCGACACTCCCTGTCCGTTCAGCTGTCCACGCACCAGCACTTGTGATGAAGTAAAGCCACCTTGGAATTCACACGGTGTCCATTACAGACAGAGAGGCTTTGCTGATGTGTTGGAGAAGTCTATATTCAGTGCGTCAATGCATGGTTTGAAATTGACCATGATCCAGCTCTCTCTATTGCTCTCAATGTATAGATTAAAGAAAAATTTGACACTATTTTTTGTAGTGTCTTACATTTTATTTATTATATGTCAAAGCTGAGCTGGTGCTCTTGGTACTAGTTTCTCTGTAGACATTATAATCTTCGTTCAAAAGATAGTTAGGTCTGAGCTGGGAATACAAGTGTGGCAGGGCGGAGGTCGGGTCGTGATGCTACACACCCGGCCCCTTATCAGGCTAATCAAGCCCCTGATAGTGATAAAGGCCAACTGGAGATGGCAGTGCGACAGAGAGAGAGATTTTCAGGCATCTTTCTCTCTCTCTGTCACACTGCCATCTCCGGTCATCCTTTGTGATGTAACATCACGACCTGGCCCCGCCCTCCGCCCTGCCACAACAAGGTTTAATGCTCAATGCCCAGCAATATTGAATACGTACAGAAAAACTTAAAACTGACTACACAATATGACTACACTTCTTCCATTGGCTGAATTTATGGCACTTGACCTTGAGATTGGCCATTGTTTTGTATTATGTTCTGCTTGATTTTAGTTTTAATTTTACAAATAGACTTTAGTTTTTCATATATTACCATCTAATTGTATTTTTTTCTGCCTTCTGGACCAGCTTACCATTACAAATGTGATCTCAATGAGTGCTTTATCTTGGTTAAATAAACGTTACTTACTAACTAACTCTCTTGCTCTCTGTCCAGTTTTCTCATCTGGCTGTTTGGGGCAGCATGGTGCTCTGGATGCTTTTTTTCACTGTCTATTCTGCTATCTGGCCAACCATGCCAATAGCACCAGATATGTTGGGCCAGGTAAGTGCATATACACACACAGACCTGCTCATTCTCATACCTTCTGACAGGCTCATGAATCTGACTGCTGTCCGGCACCTGGACGACTTGCTCTCTGTGTGTTCCGTGTCAGATTTATGGCCTGATGTCCCACTCCGCAGTCCCACTGCACCTGCCTTGTAGTCACCCGTGCCCCAGGCTTTTATGGCCTGTGGGGGGCAGTGTGGTGCAGTTGGGTTTGGGATGGAGCTCTGTGAAACCCTTTGGCCTATTAATTCAATTTGTGTCAGAAATCAGGAATGTGGGGTCCTGGGAAGCTCAGCAAGTAAAAACGCTGACTACCACACCTGGAGTCGTAAGTTCAAATCCAGGGCGTGCTGAGTGACTCCAGTCAGGCTTACTAAGCAACCACTTGGCACGGTTGCTAGGGTGGGTAGAGTCACATTGGGTTAACCTCCTCATGGTCACTATAATATGATTCTCGCTCTCAGTGGGTCGCATGGTGAGTTGTGCGTGGATGCCGTGGAGAATAGTGTGAGCCTCCACATGTGCTAGGTCTCCGCGGTAATGCGCAGACCTAGCGCATTACCGCGGAGGTCTGCGGTAATTGACAATCTCAGAAGCGGAGGCAACTGAAATTCATCCTCTATCACCCGGATTGACGAGTCACTCCACCACAAGGATTTAGAATGCATTGGGAATTGGGCATGCCAAATTGGGTGGAACCCCCCCCCCCGCTTGCTCTTTACCCGAAAGTATAGGCTTTTCTTCCTAGATGCTCATTTCTTAATCTCTCCATGTAGGCCAAACTAAGAGAGCATATGCATGTGCATGTTTTTCCATCATTGTATATCAGTGTGTGCATTTTTGCACGTCGCCTTGTCTGAGAATTCAGGAGGGTTGGCGGTCTGGGGGTGTATGTGCAGCTGTCGTAAGGGATACCTCCTAATGGTTTTCGGAGTCCAGCAGAGTCCGCCGGGAATATAATTTGTGGAGGATGCTTAACCCTCTCCTCATTGGGATCACTTGATTGCACACCGTGAAGTTGCTCCAGTCTATGCGATTAACATTAAAAGTTACCCCAGGAAAAATGTATCCTGTTTATCATATTTTATTTCAGAATGCTCTGAATACAATTTGGAATGGATTTTATGTTTCTCTCATACTGAAAAGACAATAGTTCAGTCATACCAATTAAGCATCTTTTATTTTGCTATTTTAAAATCTGCAAATAATAGTATAGAATAGAACAGAATAGAATAAAAACTGTATAGAATAGAATAGAAATTTTATTTATCCCCTTAGGGATATTGGTTTTGCAGTGTACCATTAGCAGTTCACAATACACTCACACAGCACTTGACAAACAATGCGACAACACTTTTTAGACAAGTTATAAATAAGTTAATAAAGAATTTACACAGCCATAATTAAAAATAAATACATACAGTGAATGAATACAGTTTCTCACAAAAGTGAGTACACCCCTCACATTTTTGTAAATATTTGATTATATCTTAATTATATCTGGTTTTTATACATGCTGTACACTCACTACATTACATTGTAGCAAAGTGTCATTTCTTCAGTGTTGTCACATGAAAAGCTATAATCAAATATTTAAAAAAATGTGAGGGGTGTACACACTTTTGTGAGATACTGTATATAAATAAATATATGTGTGTGTGTGTGTGTGTGAAAATCCCAGTAGATCAGCAGTTACAGAAATACTCAAATCACCCCATCTGGCACCAACTATCATGCCACGGTCCAAATCACTGAGATCACATTTTTCCCCATTCTGAAGGTTGATGTGATCATTAACTGAAGCTCCTGACCCATATCTGCATGATTTTATGCACGGCAATGCTTCAGTACGATTTGCTGATTAGATAATCGCATGGATGTTTGTTGGTGCTTCGTAGTACTCAGATAACCACTCTGTACAATTGTGGTGATAAGAATATCATCTCAGAATGCTATTCTGAGATGGGGTTGGCGCTACACAATATTAGGCAGCTGGTTTTAATGTTGTGGCTGATCGGTGTAAGATGAGCTCTATTAAAGAGGCTACTTCAGATAATTGTATAGTTTTAATCAATTCGTTTATATAGCCTAGTGTTAGCTATTATACTTGGCCTACTGATCCATTTAAAATAATGTTATTAAAGATGACTCATAAGAGATAAAGACAGTTTATTCGAGCAAATAAAAGAGATGGTGGGGGAGACAAATAGGTAATTAACCTCTGCCATTAACAGGGGTCAAAGATGACTCAGTCAGTCGAAAGCTGCTTTTAGGAGAGAGAAATCCTGCATTGATTGAGTGTTGTAATGTTTGCTGAGCATTGATTTCAAATTGATGATTTGTTTATCTTTGTTTTAGGCTGGCAGGGTGATGCAGTGCTGGAGCTTCTGGCTGGGCCTTATACTGGTGCCAACAGCATGTTTACTCAAAGATGTGGTGTGGAATGCGTAAGTAACATACCACACACACTTCAGTGTATTTATGGAGAAAATATAGTGTGATTTGGCAATGTATATTAGCTACTCACATAAACAGACTGACAATTTCACACTGTCTGGCTTTGTGCGTTCAGAGGACGACGCACAGTGAAGAAGACTCTGCTAGAGGAAGTGCAGGAATTAGAGGCTTGGGCTGTGGACCCTGGAGCAGCCGTCCTCAGAGATGCCAGCGGCCGCAGGTATGTCCTTAAATTTGACTTGAAGCCAAAGCAAACAACTGTAAAACTGTAAATGTGTCTTCCCCTTTAATACCTCAAATTGATTTACCAGGCATTTTATCAAGGTTTAAAATTGGTCTCTCTTCACACAAATGCATAATTGAAACATAAGTTTACAAATTGGTTTATATCATTCATTTACATATTTTAAAATCCTTATACAGAAGTATAAGGGAAGTACATATGACTGGAAAGGTCATGGGAATGAATTGGTCAAAAAATATGGGAACCCTGTTTTTATCTCTTTATGTTATGTTTTATTTATCACCATATTGTGTTATGTTATCAACATATCATTTGTTTATGCCTGCATGTTAATTGCAAATTATAGTTTCTGGATGTGTTTGAGAAAGAGACATTATTTAAGTTCATTGTGATTCTCTTACCCTTGCCTGAACAATCACAGGCCCAATGCTGAGGATTCATAGACTACAGAGTCAAAGGCAGGAATGTATGCAGGTAGAACCAGTCTGCCTGAATGTCACCAGCTGTTGGGATGTGGAGTGACCTCTGTTTCCCTCTCTCTTTTCCCTAAACATTTAATTCTATCATCATTATATCTTTTGACTTTTCTTTTCCCTCTTCTCTTTCTGTTTCCATGTTTTGCGAGGTCAGGAGGCCATGAGCTGGTCAGCTGGTTTGCATAGCTATAAAGACTGGGTGTGTGTAGCATCCTTCAAAAGTAGTTTAAATTACCTCTGTGCATGTGTTTGTTTCATACTGTTGTAGATTTTGAGGCTGACTGTGTGGAATAATTGTGTGGACTAATAGTTTTTGCCCAGAGATATTACAGGATATTGCACTACATATTGAGTTTGGTGTTTGGGCCTATGGTCCTATATGAGACAGGAACTTGGCAAATGTACAGTATGTGTAGCCTCATGCAGTTTTTCTAATACCTTGAAGTGATTTGTGGTCTTTAGGCCACTAATTTACATGGCCAAGGAGTTGACAGAATGGACTTCTAATCAGAGGGATGTTGGCCGTAAACCCTGTTTGGGTTTACCCCCTTATTCTCCCAGAGGGGAGTGCTTAACATCATTTGTTTCAGTATATATCCAGCTGAAATGATAATGGGTGCAAGTCATTCTGAAAGAGTCTCCAAAGTCTGCCGAATGATTAAAAATTAGTTTTGAATTCAGCATTTTGAGGTGGAGGCTGGGACAATCGAAGAGTATATGTTTCGACTTGCAAATCTGTCGGCCTAGGAAGACCTCAGCTAGCCGTACTGGACATGGGCGAAGTATTTTCCACCAGTCTAATCCCAACCTGGACTCGAAGATGAGGGACAATCAAGGGGAAAATAAGTTGTAGCCATATATTTCCAAGATTGTCCTCAGTTTCAGAGAAAGACAGCTCCAAAATGACAAAGCAAGAAAGAGCTCTGGTTACAAGTCAGCCTATGCGTCATTCCATCCTTTTATTTCTTTATTTATACATTCATCATACCGTTCTTTCAACCGGTCATCTGTTTTGCAGACATAGTTTTTGTTGGCTGACTTTCTGCCATTTCTCATATACTGTTGCTGAATTTTTTTACAGCACAGCCAAATGAATGCCACGTCCTTCCCAATGATAACAGTGCAAACGGTCCCCTTCATAGCGCAATAGGATTTTGAGCTGTAACCTTGAAAAGTTTGGCCATCCTCCATGACAACTGGTTTTCGGATCACTCTCTCTCTCTGTTATTGATGGGGGGAAATTTTCTTTTATCTGATTTACAGGGAAACATCATAGACTGATTCTTCAACTTGTTTATTAAAGATGAGGTCAGGCTTGCTCAATTTCTCTACATTTTGAAACTGGCCACAAAATGGCATTGGAATTCATTGCTATTTTGCCATTTAATTTAGTAATTGGAAATGAATTTATTGGGTACATACATTTTTATGATAGAGAACTTTTTTATGCTCTTAGTATTTTGTAATTTTTTTATTTTGAAGGATGAGAAGCTTGAGGATTTAGGGCTTTGGAAATATTTGAAGAGATATTTGAATCGCTGTGCTGACTTTAATGTTTTTAGGAGTGCTTTGGAAAGCCATTTCTTAAAATTGTTTGGGTGTGTGTTTTCTGCTCGACTGATCATCGTTAATGTATCTGTTGTGTGCCAAGACTGCCATGCAGAAGAGTAAAAGTCTGTGTGTTATAGAAATGGTGGTGTGATATCTTAGTTGTATCTCAGCATGTGATTTGATCTCTAGTTTGTCAATTATTCCTATGTGCCTTGATTATAGCATATCAATCATTAGCTCTGCACCTTGATTGGTGAGATTACCTGTCAGTCTCTCTCTCTCTCTCTCTGTCCAGTCTGAACGAGCGTGCCCACCTGCTGACACGGGTCTTTAGGAAAACGCCCTCCAGCGTGGGACGCTCAAACTCTGTGCAGCAGACCGTGTCACGTAAGTTAAAGTTCCTCACACACACCCATTTTAACACACTGAATACAGACACACATCTGCACAGCTAACTGAATACAAAACCTATGTGTGCCCTGTTTAAAAGACCTACATGAATTTCTATGCTGGTTCAGGGTGGATAGTGCTGGTTTGGTCCTGGTCAATGAGGTGGACCTGCATAGCAATACTAAACTTAGCTGGTGAAGCTGAATGATCAAGGAAGTCTTGCTGTTTAAAATAGTTAAGATGCCTGGCGGGGACACAAGCAAACCCTAGAGGAAAAGATTTATTGATCTTTTATAGCTCTCAAATCTGAAGGTTGTCCTCCATTATGTTGCATTAAAGCATCAACCTTGTCTCCAATATTTCTTCTAAAAATTCCTTTCAAGAAAAACTAATAGCCACAAATGAAACAATTGACACCCAGAAAAATATGAGAAGCAGGGGACATAACCAATGCAGGAGACCTAATAAAGATTTTCTCTTTTAATCTCATTGGTGTCTAGCAGAAGCAATTGTGGTACTTAAGAGATCTCATTTGTGGTTTTTCGTTCCTGTGGGACCAGCATCCAAAGCTGGGTGACCAGTCTTGCTTAATCTTTTCAGCAAAGTGTGCCTTGATTAGCATACATGTGAATATGCCTTTTCTCTTCCTTTTCCCCATAGATGGATATGCGTTCTCACAGGAGGAGCATGGTGTGGTGTCTCAGTCCCAGGTTGTACGCTCCTACGACACCACCCGTCAACGGCCCAGTCTATAGCTGGACAGCTTTCTGCTGAGGGGTCACCACAGCAACAGCTGGTAGAGACTTTAATGACACACCTGTGCTGGGTGATCTTGCTTTGGCCTTTTTGGAACTTTAACGTAAACTAACTGAACTGGGAACAGCTAGCACACTACTGGACCCAGCTACATTTCACATGGCCCCCCACAACGAGGCTGGACTTCTTGGAGTGAGTGGATGTTCGGAAACAGAGGGCTGTGGTGGGCTGGGAAATTGTTGCACTGAAATGGCCAGTCAAAATGCACTACTCATGAACGAACAGACAAAAGGAGCCAAGTAGCATCCAGAAGTGGAAATGTTTCATAATGTTTCATCACTATCATGAGTTACAAAACTGCTGCATAACCACTCTGTGGAATCTGTCTTTTGTCTGCATTATCTGCATTATATATTGTGTGGGTGCGCGGATGCATCTGGACGTTTGTTTGAGCAGTGAGCATATATATGCACTCAGAGAGATCTCAATTTTGTTGCGTGTATGGCTTGTCTGTTGCAATTGCTATATATTTTATTGGTTGGGGGCAGCTGTTGTGCACTTTTGTGTGTCTGCAAGTGTTTGTGAGAAGGCGGTTATGTGTGTGTGTGTGTGTTTTTTTGATGAGTCCTAACATCCATGTCTCCAGAGAATGGAGTTTGGTGTATTCATCATCACCACATTGATGCAGATGAGGGGAGGCCACTCTAAATAAACACAAAACACCCACACACAGTGACACACCCACCCACACATGTATGCACACTTTGGGGGAATTCCTAATACAGACCTGAGATGGAGGAATTGTGTGCGTTTCTGAGTATGTGTGACTTACAGATGCAGGGCATTGCTTTAGACCCATCTCTGTCAACAGACTTGCTTCGCACACATGCACACACACACACACACGCATCGTACCCCCTCCCATCCAACAAGGATGCCAAAATACACAGAGATTCCTCTGAGGCGGAACCCACACTACTGCTCCCACCCTGAGGCATGGAGCTCCCAACTTACCACACACACACACAAAGACACACACAAATACACCTTATCACACTCTTGCTCTCTCTTTCATTCTCTGTCTTGGTCTATCCCTTCCACTAATCTTCTACTTAATGGCAACCTTTATACAGAGTCTGTAACTTAGAGCTCATGTTCTCTCTACCCTTCTCTTTCTCTGTCTCTCTCTCCAGATCAGCAATCTCCATGTCTTCTTGTTCTCTTGATCTAGTTAACCTTTCAGTCCCCCCTCTGTATCACTCAGTGGTTGCTGTGGATCACAGCTGTGGCTATGTTTTGTCCACTTTCACTCAACCTGTCAGGTGTTTGGACTGTTGTGTCAAATAAACTGGACTTGTGACTCTGTGTCATTCTCTTTTTAAGGCTTGTTTTTGTCATTTTTTTTTTTTTTGTTAAAGGAATGATTTGGCCAAAAAATAAATTCTGTCATCCTCATTGTTTCAAACTTGTATGACTTAATTTCTTCAATGGTACATACGTCTGGGTTCCGGAAGTAATTTTTCCATTAATTTTTTTTGCATAGGCGTCTCATAAAATCTTCCATAAAAGATTTGTAAGCCATGAACCAAACCAACCAGCTCTGAGGTGAATGAATCACATCATCCAAAACTTTGTTTTAAGACAAAAAAAGTATTTGAAAATCTAACAAAAAGACTAAGGGACAAGGCTGTGTTCTTACTGTATTTCCCGAGGGTACAAACTACATTCCAATGAAGCATTGCAAATTATGTAATTAAATAAGAAACAATGGGATATATCAAACTGTAAAATTTAGGTTGTTGATTATAAGTAAAGAAACCATATATTATAAGTTTATTGCAAAATAATCTGATAAGTACAATTATATAAGTAGTTTAAGGGTAAAGGGAGACCGACTCGATTATGTCACTCACAGTGTGTCATGGGAGTGGGTGGTCGCTCCGAGGCAATAATTACGTTGTAGTACTTTGTTGGTACTATAGATATAAAGTGACTTAAAAGGTGAAAGCAAACGTTCACCAGCGGGCTTAGAAGTGCACTTTTAGGGTTTGATTTGTGCTTGCTCTGGCCGGGTTTCTTAGAAGTGCACTTCAGAATTGAGTCAGAAATACACAGGTTAGGAAATGATCTGAGCTGGAGTGTTTTCTTAGAATTAAGGACAGGAAAGAAAGGAGAGGACTAACACATTTAGAGAATGTGTAGATCTTACCTTGTTTAAACACTCACTCAATTTGCACACTGTCCAAAAAAACTAATTTAGAGTACTTTGTAAGTGTGTGTAGAGAGAAAGACTATGTAAAGTGTAACTCAGCCAGATCAGCTCAAATGGATTCATAATGTATTAATTATGCGACGACCAGAGATTGAGTATTACTGAGAATAATCACATATGAGTTCATTTAAGTGTGCACATTATCATGAGGGTGTGTGTAACCCTGTCACCTCAATCATTCCGATGATTCCTCATTGCTAGGAAGTCCACTCCTACATCTCAAAATCTGATCCAGCTCTATCCAGCTCCAGTGTTTCCAATATGGGGAATCCATTCCTGCAGTATGTTCCACCTCAGCAGGAGACACATGGATCCTTTTCAACAACATCCAAGGACTCACCCCTCTGGAGTTTCCATAGAAGCATGCCAAAAATTTAAGAAGGCATATTTAACTCACTGCATAATAGTGAATTATTATAATTATTATTATTTTTGTGCATATTATAGTGGCAGCCTGGTCCAGAGTCCATTGTCTGGCTGGAAAGTTTGACTCAAGTGATGTGTGGGGTTTGTGTGTCAATCTAGCATCAAACTGAATTTCACATACTAAATTTTAAAAACAAAATCACTCACAATTTTCCATTGGTTGTACAAACATATAATCCTGCTCCAAACTCACACCATTGGTCAAGCCAATGTAGCTGTGTCGGGCTGCTGATACAAACAGAGCAATGTTTTGATAGCGCCACAGAACTAGTTTTACACTTTTAGGTGAAATTAACCTATGAAAACAAATTTGAACACTGAAAAAGTTACACTTTGCTCTGTGAGATTTATTCTATCAAGTTATAGTAGCTATTCATGTTTTAGCAGGTTCAAATTATATTTCTATAGTCTGTGTGCGAATGGGGTGGCCAGGCTTCGGTCCCCTAGCCTCTGGCCTGAGTTCCCAACATGTCACACACAACACTCTGAACCTTCATCCAAAACCCCTGGATCTCAATACACCACAAAAACATGGGCTGTGTCTCCATCCTCCGATTGGCATTGCCAGCAATCCGGTGTGTCTTTATATGACCGAGCCTATACAATCTAGAGGGGATCCAATCGAATCGATATATAATCTATGCACACACACACACACACACATATATATTTTAAATAACGTCAAGTCTGCTTCTAGAGCTGCAAAAAGATATATATATATATCAATGTATAATAATATAATGCATAAGGCACACCTTTGCATCTCTAGAAGCAGACTTGACGTTATTTAAAATTCTAGACCACACTCCTTCCTCCAATACCAAGTTTAAATATTTCTCCCATAATCTCTTGATAGAAGTTAAAGCTCCGTCTCCCAGACTCTGAGTTAACAGGGAGTAATACACTGATGCCTCATGATCTTTTCCAATAGCAGTAATCACCACTCCCAGTATCTGCTGCTTTATGGGGGTGTATGCTACTCCCAAAAATAGTACAGAGCAGGTGGTGCAGCTGTAAATACCTAAAAAACTGAGATATAGGAATCCCAAAATGCTGAATCAAATTTTCAAAAGATCTCAACACTGCACTCTCATATAGGTCACTACTGGAGTGTAGTAACCCCCCTCACAATTCACTCTGATCAGCAGAAAGGGGACTTATCAACACATAATTTAGGGTTCAATCATATGCTTGAGGAAAAGTTTAAATAAATGCCAGAATTAGAAATTCTGGACACTTTTGTCCATACTGAGTGCAAATGCGAGATAACGGGGTGTAACTTCTCTGTTTAGTTTGATCGAAAGACTGATCAATGGCGAAATAAGGGCAAGAACTTCCCATTCAATACAAAACCAGGGTGGGGCTCTCTCAGGTGGAAGCGACCAATGAGCCAAATGTCTGAGACTGAATGCATGATAAAAAAAAATCTTCAGCAGGCCTAGCCCACCTTTGTCAATCGGCCAATGTAATTTATTCAAATGTAATCTAGGATGCTTACCATTCCAAATTAAGGACTTCGCTATACTATCATATTGCTTGAAATAAGATAGGGGGACATCTACAGGGCGAGACTGTGGCAGGTAGTTTTGGAATACAATTAATTTGAATAACATTAACCTTCCCAATCATAGATAAATATAATGAAGCCCATCTGCTCACATCGCTTGAAAACCTTTTTATTAAGGGGTCACAATTAACTCTTAACTAAATCACACAAATTTGTTGGGAATAAAATGGCCAAAAACTTAATGCCCTGTTTGGGCGACTGGAAGGCCCCGGCTGGAAGGCCATTACTTGGCAGTACACTGTCAGAGCCAAAGCTGCGGGTTCAGACCAATTGACTCTGTATCCTGAGAACTTAGAAAAAGTATTATTAATTTTGTGAAGGCAAAGGCATACATCTAATGGGGTTGGAGACAAATAATAAAATATAATCTGCATAAAGCAATAGCTTATTTGCCAGACCTCCCACGACCACCCCTGAATAGCCTCCTCCTTTCTTATCGCAGCATGCTAATGGTTCCAGGGCAAGACAGAACAATAATGAGGAAAGATTGCAACGATTTTGCAAAAGGGATCAATTAAAGCAGCAACTATATGATTTATTTATCTCTGTATGTGGCAACACCTCTAAACTCAATAGGGTGTGATCTGAGAATAAAATGTTTCTAAATGACCAGTCAAATACTGATGAAATGAGGGAAAGTTTCTTTCAAGGAAGTCTTCCTTTACTCCTTGCCTCGTGTAACACAAAATCTTTATCGGATGATCTCAGAATTTTTGCTAGAATTGATCGGGGCCTTTCTCCATTTGCAGATCTGCGAGCCGGGACCCTGTGTGAGCTCACTTGTTATCCAGTTTATGGCCTGTTATTTCGAGCAGACTCGGGAAGAGCCCGTCTAGGAATTTTACCATATCTTGGCCTTCCTCATGCCGTTGTTTTGTCGATTACGATTCTCCAAATCTATCTTGGTTGCTAGCGGACAGGGCAGGATGATAACTGGGCTCTCTCACCCCATCTGCTGCTGTCTCCTCTATTTAAATGCTCCTGTCACTTCTCACTGAAACACAAGACAGGTGTTAAGCACAGGTGGAAATCATTCACCACTCATCTCCCTCTGGCCTTACTCACCACAGCATGGTGCTCGACCATGCCTCCGCGTCCACACACCCCCTCTGCCGACTACACCCCTCACCCCCCTCACCCCCCGGCTCCGAGAGAGTGCCAGATACCAACGAGTGATCCACACGTTGGCATCCTTCATGGAGTGGAGACATTGAAGCGGGGCAGGTAGTACCGGAGTGTGAGGACCGCCCACTTGATGGTCAGACACACCTTTTCAATCTAGCTGCATCTTGTCTCTCTTACGAGGCATTCGGCTAATGCTACAGGATGGGGAGCTCCTCCCCCACCAACACCTGGGACAACTCCCACTATCAACTTCTCGGTAGCCTTTTATAATCTGTAGCTTACTACAAGCTGCCTACTTTGAGGGTAATGCTAGCTTGCTAGTTATTAGCATAAGTGGACTAGCAAACCCCAAGCAGACCAATTTTTCAACTGATTTGATTTACTTAGCCTACGAGAAAAACCCAGATAAACCAAAATGAGAGACAGGTGTCACCCACTGGCTATGGCAATTATAATTATGATGTAGGCTATTTCTCAATTAAATTTACACTTATTTCTAAATACATAGCATAACGTTATATTTATTTCTTATATTTGCACGTCCTTAACCAGCCCAAAAGCTTAAAAACGTTAAGCTAAACATGTAGGTAACATTAATAAATCTTCACCATTACTTTTCTTTTCGATAAAGTCCAAAAGGCTGCGTTGCTTTTTTCTTGCCGTTTAATTTTTCCTCCAGAGTTACACTAGCTGCCTCTCTCTAGTTTTCGGTGGTGGGGGGTCACGTCACATCAAGTGAACTTCAAACAAAATGTAGCAATATTATTGCCAGTCTCCTACGTTCTTCGAAGACATGCGAGACAGGCTGCGTCATAAAGATTATTGCATATTCATACAGAAAATATTTTTGTTGTTGTTGTTGAGCTGCACCTAAACTTTGTGTAAAAAAACATTTTAAATTACATTCGGGGCTACAGTCAAAAAATTCGAGGCTGAAGCCCTGGAAAAATGACCTGGCAATGCCGATGGTCTCGTTCAAGCCACAATGGCTGCTGTCTTATCGGTTTGGGGGCACACTTGTCCATGACCCAAGTGGAAGCCCTGATATAGTAATTCCACCTGCCCAATTTCACACTTCTTCAGATTTGCCGTGAGCCCCGCTCGCCTCAGCGATCTCAGGACGGCCCTCAGATGTTTACCCTGCAATCCTTTCTTCTGCGTTGCAAACCCCGGAAGTGTGAAAAGAGTCAATTTCCGTTATGCTGTAGCTTAATTAAAAAAAAAATGTTTGTGGCTTAATTGTGTTGTGGCTAATTTCCTTTGTGTATCAAGCTTTTATTTTATTTTATATTTTTGTTATGTTATGCACACCTCGGCCACCATAATAATTAATTTAAAACGTTGAAACACTGCAAAATGTGCAGCTTCTCTTTCTCGCTCTTTTTAATTTTGTTTTTAGACACAAGGCCCCTGGTCTCAGTTTCATCATGATTCGTGAGTGTTGAGAGTGATGAAAGATGGAGCACTCAACCTGATCTAGAATCAGCCACTTTAAGTCCATGTGTAACAGGAGCTCTCTGGTTTAATTTAGCCATGGCAGTGGTGCAAACAGGTCCAGCCAGGAGCAGTTTGCCTGCCACCCCCCGCCCCACCTCCGGTCGGACAATATGACACTCTCACCCCAGCACAGCAGCACTCTTACATCTCTTACAAGCAACCCTGCAACATATCACAGTCTCTAAAAATATTTATTAGAACTAATATATTTTCATATGTAAAACAAACATGGCACCCTGCTCTTAGAGGGAGAGGAACATTCAACCTCAATTAGACATTCAGTTTCACACACATGTAAATGTATCATACTCCGAAACAAATCTGTAACGTACATGTCATTTTGTCACATACAATTGAAACAAAAATGCTCTCTGTCAAATCAGACTTTATGTTATTCTACCTATTAGGGGACATGGTGGAAGTCCAGAAGTCAGTCCTAGTTATTTCTCTGCCATGGTGAGTTCTAATGCTTGAGTTTTAGAAGTTTTATATTACAGCAGTTGATGGGCTTCCGCTAGAGGAGTCTGGGACTTTTCTTTCCTTGCTAAACTGCTGTTTTTTGTGTGTGTGTGCTGAAAGAAACCCACTCCAAATGAAATGCCCAGGAACCCTATGGTAGTCATTGAGTGTGCCTTATGCTAACAGAAGGAGAGGGAAAGTGGCACACACATAAATACAGGCACACACATACACTTCTTTCACAAGGCAGTGACTTAGTGAAGGGGAACAGTTGGCAGACAGTTTTTACTGCGTAATTGACCCAGCTGCTTTCAGAAGACCGCTGATTTCAACTACACAGAGGAATACCATTAAATACACCTTCACGCACATACCTTTCCTAAACATGTTTCTAATATAGCCCTTTTATATTGGGATATTTTCTGTTCCTTGGCACTGTGAGATAATGAGTTTGGTTCTGCAAAACGGGCTCTGTGGCATGTGAGTGTGTACAGGATATGTAAAAGGGCAAGTGAGTGTATCTGTGTGTGTGTGAGTGTGTGTGCTTGTGTATCTGCTTAGGCCAGTGGACAAGAGGGTGGAGCGTCACAGTCTGTGTCCTATGTTAACTTCATTATATTTTAAGCATTCAACAGGGAGCCAGGACTGCTTTTCACATTACAGCACCTGTGATTCCCATTACACGCAACATATACAGTTCTAAACTGCACACACATATTCACATGTACTGTATCACACCTATACAGTCACACACAGAACACATAAGCAGGGTTACAAAACCCAGATATACATAGCATATGTACACATGTACGCTTCATTTACAACAGCACAAACATTTACAGGCTACACATTCATTGTGCATCACCATTAGCATGTTTCAAGGCACATTACACAATTATTTTTTCAAGCATATATTGACTGTGTCCTTTATATCACAGAAAACATTTTGGGTTTGAAAAAATACCAGTCTCAGGGTCTCATTTGGGTTGCAAGTAATTGCACAACTATGCAAGTGAGTGTGTTCAGTGTCCTAGGTGAAAGCAGGGCCATGCATACTTGTGAAAGCACGTAAACACAACTTGTCTGCTTGTTGGTGTAACAAGGCATTCCATTTTCGCCATGAAATGACCCATTGTTGCGTGTTCCCCTTGTGACTTCAATTCCAACTGATTTCCAATGATTGCTCATCATGATCGCTATTGTGGTCCAGTATTCCAGCATTCCATATGACTCTCACTCCAACATTCACATGGTTACAGGAGGATACTTCTGATCACCGGTCACACTGGCCATGCTGGCCACACTGGTAGGTGGGGGGAATGGAGACTGCAAGGGGCGGTAGCCAGCCTGAGCGGGGTCTAAGAAGGCTGGGGGCGGAGAAACAGTGTGGGCAAAGCCAATGTACTGAGGATGCAGGAATTGTGCTTGGTGAGGAAGAATCTGAGTGGCCTGCTGGCAGTTTAGTACAGAGAAGTTGGTGGGCATGTTGACATAGACGCTGGCATCTGGGGGTAGGCAGCAAGAGGCCTGTGCACGTAGCAGGGGGACAGGTGCAGGGCGGGGTGCGGTGGGAGCAGCCGAAGAGCTGGAGGAGGTGGCAGTGCTTGATTGGCGGGACGAGGAGCCTCGTGATGTGCCCGTGCTGGCTATCATGGGTATTGTCTCTAAAACACGGGCACTGGAACCACCTCCTGACCCACTGCCTGAAGCAGGCTCCTGTTTGGGGCGGAGACATTGGCAGCAGCAAACAGCAACCACAGAGCCCACCAACACAAATGCCACAAAGACTGAGCCAACGATTAGGAAGGGCACATAGATGGGTACTGAAAAATAAAAGAAGAACAATGGTGACCAACTCAAACAACAAAGCATAAGTTCCAAGTTACACTAACATAGTTTGGTAAGAAACAAAATTTTTACATTTTCGGGAAAACATGTAAGTCACCACTGCATAGGGCTGGTAGATTACCATTACAGAACATTACCAATATATATCACAAAAAAATACATTTTCGATATCAATGATAAACTTTAGTTTTGTTCGATTTTTTTGCCTAGGTTCTACATCTGGACGGTCGGACCAGGTGCATGTCGCTAAGAATGTAAGCAGTTTGGCAAAGTTATACTCGCAACTAGCAAACTAAATCATAGTCATGAAATCAGTCTATTTTTAGGAAGATTTAGCAGGCTAGCATTTACATAGCCCTGCTGTCATGGAAACCAGCAATAAGGCCTAGCCTCATAGGCACTTGCTAGCTATCTGACTAATATGATATCATTGTGTATCGTACAAGACAGCAATGACAATGCAATACACAGCTATCGAATGAACACAATAGACATCAACATCATTGTTGTTTATTCATGTACTATTTTGTTATTTAATTTTTTTCATGATGCATAGTGCTATCACAGGCAAGATAGCTTCTTCTTATGATGTTTACTGGTGGTTGGTAATCCAGCTTATGGTGCATACCGCCACCTACTGAGCTGGAGTGTGGAGTGTCACAAGAATGTCTTTCAGCAGAGTCAAACATCCGCTGAATATGATGAAATTGGCAAATTGCATTGAAAAGAGATCACACACCTTATGTAGCGATCCTAAACATAGTACAGTATACTTAAAAGGCTGCTTACTCACTGGAGTTCACTTGTAAACAAACAAGTCATGTTTATATTCATTCTTGAGGTCTAACAAACATGTGGAATGCATTACCTCCCCCATTAACAGTATAAAATTATTACTGTGATAAATATCAATATCAAATAATATGAAAAATCTATATATATTTTGATAATATATTTGGCCACGTCACCCAGCCCTAGGTCATTCTGGGTGTCTTTCTACACATTGCTATGGTGTTCTTGGTGGTTGCTAGGGTGTTGTGAGGTGGTTGCTACAGTGTTATGTGTGGTTGCCTAATGGCCCAAGTCATAACAGCACTCCCAATACTGCTGCCAAGTCTCTATCACCCCATTTACACCTGGTGTAAAGCTGCTGTTTTTGTGATCCGATCACATGTGGTCAGCGCTAAATACAGGTCAAAACGGGGTCAAAACGTTTTGTGATCGGATCACAAAAACCACATAAGAATGTGGTAAAAAACGCATTGAGGTGTAAATGCTAATCCGTCCTGTATGCATCCTGGCATAAGTGCAGCGAAGCTCACCTCACCTGTCAATCAACTGCATCGCGAAAACAAGGGTTTAAACTTTGCCGGTTATTAGTGGCTTTGATAGAAACAAAAAAGTCAGATTGGTAAATTTCAAAACACGTATATATACACAAGCATGAGAACTTCACGAATCTTCCTCAGTGTGTCTGAAATCAGCATGCAGGTCCACTTATGAGAAGCATGAAAATCTGCAGCTCAAATTAATACAAGTAATTCAATAAAATAACAGACAATTCTGCTCAAAATTTTGTTTTTGTGCTTAGATTAAATTTCAAAATAGCACGCTGTATTTTTCGCAATTTCTTTGTCTTCTCCGGCTTTAATGTCATACAGTAACACACTGACAGAGTGATTGATGTATGTCGTCTCTCCCCTCCAAATCTTCAGACAAGTGGTGACAGGAGACACATTTCAAAGAATAGTTCAACCAAAAATTTAAATTCTCTGATTATTAGCCCAGATGTGTGTCTTTCTTCAGCAGAACACAAACAAAGATTTTTAGAAGAATATCTGAGCTCTGTAGGTCCATACACAATGCATGTGAATGGTGATCAGACATTTGTAGCTCCAAAAATCACATAAAGGAAACATAAAATTAATCAATATGACTCCACTGGTTAAATCCATGTCTGCAGAGGTAATATAATAGGTGTGGGTAAGAAACAGAACACTATTTAAATAGTGCTGAAATTTTTAACCTCAGTGACTTCCATTATATGAACAAACACACATCAAATATCCATTAAAAATCTTTGTGTTCCCCTGAAGAAAGTCAAATGAGTTTGACAAGGCGTAATGGGGCTTTTACACTGCACGGTACAACTCGACTCTGCATGCTATTTTGGGGTTTTCCACTGTGGATAGTACCTGGTACCTGATACTTTTTAAGTATCGCCTCGGTTGAGGTTCCAAGAGAGCCGAGCCGATACTAAATGTGACGTCAGAATCCTGCAGATCACTGATTGGTCAGGGAGAATCGTCACTACTAGCGTCACTGGATTTCCATCATGCCCGCTAGTTTTAAAGTTAGTACTGGCGATAGCAGTATCATTGTTCACGCGACTTTGTAATTGTGAAAAAAGAAATGGCTGTGCGCAAAACCACGCCGTGGTCAATAAATGAGGTGCAGACGGTCCACTTGTTAGCGATGAGCGAAACAATAAAGTCTCTCAGGATATGCCTCAGCTGTTGTCCTCACACGGCTACCACCGGACCTACCAACAGTGTAGGGAAAAGTAAAAAACACTTAAGTGACTACAGAACCATCAAGGAAAAGTGAAAGTGGTTCGACCAAATGACACCATCTAAACCGGCGAGTAATGGGAGGAAGAGTGCCTTGAACACCCTTGATCCACGATGGATGATGGTATGTTAACTCTATACTCTGCATGAAAGCGATTGTGTAATTGTTTTGGTCAGTTTGTGTCGTGTTTAAGATGATGTCACGGCAGTAGAGGCGGCACAACTATGATGATCAGCCTATAATCCCACCCATGCTGAGGAGGCACTAAACTGCAGTGGAAATGCAAGCTCAGAAAAGTAAAGCGAGTAGAGTTGAGGCGAGTCAAACTGTAACGTGAAGTGGAAAAGTGCCATAAAACTGTGTAAATTATGAGAGAATTATCATTTTTGGTTTGCCTCAAGGACATACCCTGATATCAACATGTGTAAGTTTGTCTAACAGGATAGGACAGGTATACAGCTATAACTGAAAGAAAAGTTCAGAGGTTTTCAAGGCAAAAAAAAAAGGAAGGAAACACATTTGGATTACTTTATTCATATTTTTATAGCACCATTTTAACATATCCGCTGACATTCATATAAATTTATAATTTGGTACAGTGGTTGAATAGTGAAAATTCTGAATAAAATTAATTGTTTACTCACTCTCATGCCGTGTCCTGCCGACTTACTTTCTTCTGCTGAACACAAACTAAGATTTTTAGAGGAATATTTCAGCTCTGTGGGTCCACACAATGCGAGTTAATGGTGACCAGAACTTTGAAAGTACAAAAAGCACATAAAAGTAGCATTAAAGATATGAATATGACTCCAGTGGTTTAATCCATGTCTTCAGAAGCAAAATGATAGGTGTGGGTGAGAAACGGATCAATATTAAAGTCATTTATAATATGAATTTTCCTCCCTGCCCAGTGTGAAATGCACAAAGAATGTAATCCCAAAAACAAGAGAAAACAAATATGAAAATGAATGTTGAGATTGACAGAAAAATTACTTATATATTGATCTGTTTCTCAACCACACTTATCATATCACTTCTGAAATGGATGGATTCAACCACTGGAGTCATATGGATTACTTTATGCCACCTTAATGTCCTTTTTGACCACCATTCACTTGCACTGAATGTACCAATAGAGCTGAGATATTCTTCTAAAAATCTTTGTGTTCAACAGAAGAAAGTCCTACACACCTGGGATTGCATGAGGGTGAGTAAATGAGAGATTTATTATTTTTGGGTGAACTAACCCTTTAAGGATCACTTTTCTTTTTACTCTGTAATTATTGAGTTTGAGGATATGTAATTGTGCAAATAAATACAATGGAAACTGTTAATATACATTTTGACAGATTATTTCTATCAGTTTAGGAAGAGGAGCTTGACCAAGCACAGAAAGGAGCAGATGCCATCAATGCTTTGGAGCAGGAAGAGCGATTGTTGCCTTTCAACCCACTGGATGTATTGGTTGTACTTGAAAATGAGCTGGGGACATTTGTCAAAACTTGTCAGTGCACTGAATTTTTGGGCTACTTTATGCCCTTTACATCAGCTACCCAAAGAAGCTTACACTTTTTCTTTCCTTTTTTGAAGTCATACAGTAAATCTTGATGATGGCATGGTCTAGCCAAGTTGAAAAGGTCTTTTGAATGAATGGTTTCATTTTATAAATACAAACTGTTTCTGGTGTTTTTGTTATAGTATTAGTTCAGAGAGTTTTCTCCTACCTGCATATATTTCTGCAGTGTGCAGTCTGCTTTACTGAAGTCATTGCATAGCCCACTTGTTTTTATGTTTTTTGTTTATCGTCATGATTTTGTTACTATTTTTGTATTTGAATGTATTTTGGTTCTATGAGAGCATGAATATCTGTTAGATTGTAAATTTGTAAACAACAATAAAAACATTCCACATTCACTAGTTGTCTGTGTAACGATGTGAGGAAGAGGCAGACGGGAAGTGCGGATCCACAAGCGGCTTTATTTGGCAATAATGAGACAGATAAAGAAATAAACAATTTCAGGAACAAAACAAAAGTCCACGATGGGAAAAAGGAACTAAATACGGGAAAACATAAAGGGGCTACACAGGTTGGGGAAAACATCCATGAAGGGCAGGGAGACCTCGAACGAACTCAGATAACCAGAGGAACAAGAGAAGCGAACATGCAAAGATAACATTCAACATACAACACAAAAACAGAAGACAACAGTGAACATGACAGAATCCCCCCTCAAAGGATCGGAATCCAGACGATCTTAAAAAAAATTGACAAAAAAACCCCACAACAAATAAAATGAGGGCACCAGGGGCAAACAGACAGTCCACGGAGGCACAAGAGACAATTAGGCAGTCCATGGGGGCACAAAGGGCAGACAGGCAGACCAGGGAGGCCGAGAGGGCAGACTGGCAGACCAGGGAGGCCGAGAGGGCAAGCAAGCAGTCTCTGGGGGTGTGTTAAGGGAACCGGGTCAGGTGGCCTGGGGGGGCGTCCACAGGGTAGGGATAGGCTTAGGAGGCCAGGGAGGTATCGACCGGGCAGGGACAGGTTTAGGTGGTCTGGGAGGCGTCGACCGGGCAGGGACAGGTTTAGGTGGTCTGGGAGATGGCCGTAGAGCAAGGGCCGGTTCAGGGGGCCTGGGAGGAAGCCACAGGACAGGGACAGGCTTAGGTGACCTAGGAGGTGGCCATAGGGCAAGGGCTGGTTCAGGAGGCCTGGGAGGAAGAGTGGCCACTAGGGGAGCTGGCGGAGCCAAGGAGGACTTCTGAGGTAGAGCAGTCGAAGACTTGGGTGGCGGCGATGAAGGAGGCGCAGGCAAGGCCGCAGGAGACCCTGGGGGCGGAGCAGAGGCAGGCAGAGCCGTGGGAGACACTGTGGGCAGAGCAGAGGCAGGTTGAGCCGTGGCAGACTCAGGTGGTAAGGCCTTGGGTGGACCAGGAGGCGGAACCGTGGTGGGCGAAGACAAGGAGGACTTTGGAGGCGGAGCCATAGAAGACTCAGGAGGCGGAGCTGAGGGAGGCTCAGGAGGCAGAGCAGAGGGAAGCGGAGCCAAGGAAGGCAGAGCCGAGGAAGGCTCGGGAGGCTCAGGAGGCGGAGCCGAGGGAGGCGGAACCATGGAAAGTTCTGGAGGCTCAGGGGGCGGAGCCATGGGAGGCTCAGGAGGCAGAGCCGAGGGAGGATCAGGAGGCGGAGCCGAGGAAGGCAGGGCCGAGGAAGGCTCGGGAGGCTCAGGAGGCGGAGCCGTGGAAGGCTCAGGAGACAGAGCCGAGGGAGATGGCGCCGTGGGCTCGCTCACAGTGACAGCAAAAATTATCCACAATATTTTTAAACTAATTCAACACAGTATTTGTTTCAGTGCAGATGTGAACGGCAATGTTTCACACCAGATCACGTGATTAGATCATCCGAAATGCATCTTAATCACAGGTGGAAAAGGGGTTTATGATATTTTGATCCCTAAGGCTTGGGTCCCCCTTTCAATGCAAATCTTTGGGATTTTTTCCCCCATTTTATTGTTCACCAGACATAAATCACAAGTCCAGTTACTTACAAATGTAATAGCACACCTCTCCTCAACAAGCCGCAAAATTTGAAGTATCATTCATGTGTCTTAGCAAAGTTAGCGAGCATCAATAACTTAGTAATACAGCCTTCACAATGTATTTAGGTCATCCAGCTGTATTCAATACCACTGATATTAGAAATTGTAATGTTACAGTGTGTGTATCAGGCATCCCTAATGACAAAACTAAAGATAATTGCTGCATGGTAACACATTAGATGACTTTGAGTTTTGTTTGTGTATAGCCCTTGAGAAAAGTTAATACCTCTATTGAAAACACTTTAATAACAGTTCTCCATTTTGAATTCCAGTATGTTACAAAGCAAATGTATTTCCAGTGCCATTAGGAAGACTAGTGTATCATTATTGTGACCTGGTCTTTATTTTCACACCTTTAAAAATCACAATAAAAACAAGCGTGTAGCCCAAAGCATTGCTGAAAATTGTTGGTGTATCACAGTATATGAATGAAAGAAGATCCAACAAGAGAGCAAAGACTTGTGTGTTAAGTGAATCATTTAAGCATGTTTACATCTTTAATTCAGAAAACAAGAGTGCTCACATGTTTCCACCATGCTCACAAAAGGGTAACATGATGGCCCATGTTAGAAGAGGGCACTGAGAGAGAGAAGGAAAGAGGGGAAGAATGAAAGATGAGATGTTGCACCAGAGGCTTGTCCCCAGGGGTCCGGGGCCCCTCATTATCACTTATTAACACCGTTTTGATCTGCTCTAATCTGCTGCAATCCTGTTGTGACCATTTTGCCCTTGCTGCCTGATCGTGTACATGCTTAGGAGCGCTTTTCTCAACAGACAGCTCAAAACCGTAACCTTTATAGCTTATTTAGTCTCAGACATTTTATCACCTGTGGATGTTTTCAGCATTCCCTTTGTAGTGTCTGATCAGGCTCTCTCACCCTCTTTAATTGAACTGTAATCTGGCTTTTGATTTTATTACAGGAGCATACAGTATTCTTCAGGAATGAAGCCTTTACCAAAAGCAGTTATTGTTAACATTTTATTATACAGTTTATTCAGTCAAGGACATGATTGCTGGGGATTGCTTTTGTGAAAATGAAAGGGGAGTCATTTTAACAGGAGCTCTTTTATGCTTTAGTAGTTATTAAAGTGGAATGTTTCAGTAAATGACCTGGCTTTTGGCAAGCTTTGGGTTTGCCTGCATGTTTTGAGGATCATTTGGCAATTAAGGAACACCCTATTCACAGTTACGCACAGCTGTGTATGGAAAAACAATAGAGAATCTGTTATTATTCAGGTTATTTCCATAGATTTATTGTTCCTGAGTGATGTTACACATTTTCCAGTTTGCATAATTAGATTAGATTCAACTTTATTGTCATTACACAAGTACGGGTACAAGGCAACGAAATGCAGTTTGGGTCTAACCAGAAGTGCAATAAATACTATTAGTACAAATTAAATTGGACAAAAACTATCCGAGTAAAAGTGCAGTGGAAAGTAATTGCATATTACAGTTAAAGTACGGCTGTACTTTAACTGTAATATGCTTTATAACACATTTCATAATACTTTATAACACAATTCAATGTGTTATAAAGTATTAGTGGTAACAGAAAGGAGCTATAGGTGTCTAATGAGATAGACAGCAGCACACTCACCACAGGAGACTTCCAATAGTTGAAACGATACAGAATGTCTTTCTGCCATATAGAAATGCTAATACAAACTAATACAGTACCTCAAAAGGGAAAAGAACTAAACTGAAAAAAGAAGTTTTGTCAGGTAACATAAAAATGTGCTATATGTTGTATTATTTAAATTAACTGGTTTTATTCAAGTAAAAAAAATTAAAAAAGATTTAATATGACAGATTTATTATGACTGCTGCTTACCAACAAAAGTAATTTTTAAGGGTTAATTCAAGTAAAAAATACATACAACTCTATTATTAAAAAAATTGCAGGTTGCCATTTTTACAGCGTATGTGCATGCTATATAAACCCGTTTTTGTTGAATCTATTAAAACAAAAAATTTAATATTTGCTACACAAACAAGTGAATCCAGTAAATCTAACACTGGTGTTCACTGCTGATCCTAGATGACAGCAAATGTTACCCATGCAGGCCTCTCTCATGTCCTTAAAAGGGTTGGGCCCCCTTAACATGAAATCACACCTGTTGCATTATTGTGTCCAAGTGGAGCCACGTCTTTAACTGCCAGACAAGATCTGTCAAACTCCATGCCCCACATACCGTAGCAGACTGCCATTTCCTCTTGCTTTTCAGCTATGCATCATTAGAAGTGTCTAAAAAGTTATCTATTAGCTTAGTTGCTTTTCCTGTTAGGTATTAGGTTGCTAATGGTAATTTGCTCATTTAAATTCTCTCATCATTTACTCACCCTCACGCCATCCTAGATGTGTGACTTTCTTTCTACTAAACACAAACAAAGATTTTTAGAAGAATCTCAACTCAGTCCTTTCAGTTCAAGTGAATGGTGGCCAGAATGCGGAAGCTAAAAAAAAAGCTCAATTAGGCAGCATAAAAGTAATCCACATGACTCATGACAGTGGTTAAAGGTGTTTTTACAATAAATTATCATCCCTCCCCATTAGGTGGCCATATGCATGAAGAATGTGAATCTCCAAAAACAAAAGAAGAATGTGAAAGTAGAGATTTATAGTAAAAAGGACATAAATATCTATCGGTTTCTCAGCCATACTTTTTTTTTTTTTTAGCTTCTGAAGACATGATTTTAACCATTGGAGTCGGGATTTATTTTATGCTGCCTTTATGAGCTTTTTGGACCTTTAAAGTTCTGGCCACCATTCCCTTGCATGGACCTACAGAGCGGAGATAGTCTTCTAATCTTCTTTGTGTTTGTTACAAGAAAAAAAAAGTAATATGCCTATGGCATGGATTGAGGGTGGTTAACAGTATGAGGGAGTTTTCACTTTTGGGTCAATTATCCCTTTAAACTCAGAGTAGTAGCCCTTCTAGCAGTATTGTTAAAAACACCTACTTTTACACGTGTCAGAACATCTAAGTTATATTACATTTCTAAGATTTTGAAATATTCATAAAAAAAATATATATATATATATATAAAAAAAAATAAATAAAAAAACAGCTATGGATGGTACACTGATTGCTGGGGTAAGTCACCTGCATAACACATGAATCAGAGTGTGCACTTACTGTACAGTTCTGCTAAGGGAAAAGTCGGGGACTCCAGTAACTGCACAATAGTATTGCAAGTTTTGAAGCTTTCACGAAGGCAGCGGAAATGATGCACTAGCGAGGGATTCTTTTTTTGAAGAGGTTGTCTGCGTCAGCACATCGCAGTAGCGATCCGGTCAGGTATGAACTTGATCCTTGTGAATCGTGGGGAATCGAACGAGAGTGCGCGTTACTGCCAGGGCAAACAGCAGCTATTTATAATCGCGCGCAGCACAATTTACCATTTGTGAGTGAGTGACCAATTTGAAGCTAATTTAACTGCAGCTGTCAAAACATGCAAAAGCAATGACACTTAACCCGGAGACACAGTCAAACAAGATTAGCGTACAGCATTTGTGTGACCCCTTTTGCTTTTGGACACCTGAAACTCTATCCTAACTTCTCATTTAATGGCACTTTTACGCACAAAACGCCTGAGGGACAGAAAAACAGTTTTAAGTGGGTCGATATACGTTACTCGCCCATGCACACACTGCTCCTCAAAAAGTTATTACATTAAACCATTTAAAATGGTCTGAGTAAAATTTGATTACACAGTCATTTTATAATTCCCTACATTTCAGACAGATTAAATGCATTGGAGGAGAGTTACTGAGATCGTGTAGACATTAGCGCATGTATTTACCTGCTCCAGAACTTTTGTTGTCCTTGTCCCCAGTGTTGGTGTCCTGTGCCTGCTTATCGTTATTACATGATCCCTGGTCCAGCCGAGCTTCTGTGCTGGAGCAGCAGTACCGGAGCTCGCATTTCCCGCAGCAGATGATGGCCTCGGCGCTGTCAAAGCGCTCCGGGCACTGAAAACCCTCTCGCCAGGCACCCTGCGAATCGAGCCAACCGTGGCAATACTCTCCGCTCGCCTTGACGTTAATAAAAGTCAATAGTGTCAATACCACCGTGACAGCCATCGGGAATCCCGTGCACGCGCGCATACTGTCACGAGCCACCGACACAAGATGTGTAGCTGAAAAACTTCGTATCTTTTTGCCAATGACCGGTTAAGTTAATGAAACTGATAAAATGAGAAGATGCGACAAAAAGGAACCCAACTAACGACTTTAGCAATGTCATTGGGCACCTAAATTCCTAGGTTAATTCAATAATTCCAGCAGAGTGAATTGAACAAGACAAGTAGCCTATCCAGTGTATCCCCCAGTCGCGTCATCAGACTTCCAGAAGCTTTGACTCGTACGTAATGCAAAGGACTATGCATATTTAAACCCAAAGATAAAGGATGCGTTCTGCTGCGAGTAAAATATTAAATTCAGAATATCCCACATTCCCTTGCGAAACATCCAGGACAAAATTTTGCATCAATCCCATTCCGCCGCGGAAGAGAAAACATGTCATGTCGCCAGAAAACACACTTGTCTCTTGTCTTCCCTTGAGAAGCTAGTGCTGACTGTACATGCAATGCATACGCGCGATCCCTGAATATGTTCTCACGAATGATTTACTTTTCCTAAACCACGCAATTAAGTTTTTCTTTTTCATCAAGTGTTTGGATTGGAAGTCCACCGCATTCATTTCTAAGAGAACCCTTGAACTGCAACAACTGCTTTCCAAATGGGAGCATGGAATAAACTGTCAATATCTCAAGCAAGATCAGCTGTCCATGGTGAGGATTTGGCATTGATAGACTGTGATCCACTGACATCCAATGGATAGCAGTAGCCCACCCGATCAGAAGCGCATGCGCAATTCCAGTGACTGTTGGACAACGCAAACAAGTGTCATTGTATGTTAGCAGGGGGCCCCTCGGAGTTTCAGAAGTAGCACCTGTGCGATGGGTGTTCAGCGGTGTCCGTGGGGATCACAGAGCACAAAAGGTGTGGAAACTGTGTATTGTAATGCGTTCAGCTCGCCGGGTGGCTCGCATCCATTAGAGCCCTCAATTAGGATCGCTTGGGGATATAATGGGCCACTATCAAGAGCATACGAACAGAAAAGGAACCAATACATTTAAAAAAAAAAAAAAAAAAGTAAAATATAATACACTGGAGAATGTTTAAAAAAAACACACAAACTCTGGGCGTAGTGTTTTTATAAAATTTATTATTTTCTGTATTTATGCAAAATAAGATATTTTCTAAAAAAAAAAAAAAAAAGAAATTATTCAAGTGCACTTGGTGGTAAGCTCACACCACTTGATCGCGGTTGTTTTGTGCAGAATGGTATATAATTGAAACGACGTTTAGGTCGACAGCGCACTCTAGTGGACAAAACAGCCAACGCGCGCGCGTGCGTGCGTGTGTGTGTGAGTGTGTACTATGTTTGTCAGATAAACTCTGATATAAAGCAAATAATTTGGAGATTTCTAGATTCTGTGAAATGTTATTTTATTATATTTCTGCTTTTTTATGGCTGCAGGATCCGATTAACTTATTTTGAAATGTGTTCAATCGGTGCTTTTATATTGAACATCCTTCTAGTGTTTCCAGAGCCATATATATATATATATTTATGGCTCTGAGTGTTCCCTTGTCCAACTCTGTCAGATAAACTATAATATTTTAAAGCCTTGGGGTAATAACTTGGAGATTCAATTTTAGACTCTGTCTTTATTTTTGTTTATCCAGAATTATATGGCTGCAGGACGGGATTTATTATGAAATATGGTCAAGCGGCGCTTTTAAATTAAGCAATTGTTTTTGTTCCCTCGGGCTTAAAGCTTTGGAGATTAATGTTTTAGCATTTGAGATAATATGAAATGTTATTTTATTTTTGGTTATCTGGTATTTAAGGAGTCAGAACTTGCTAAACTTTTATTGTGAAATGTGGTCAAGCGTTGTTTTTAAATTTTAAATAACCTTATTGTGTTCCCTTATCCTACTATGTTTTTCAGAAGCCTTGGGGAAATAAGTTGGACAAAATTTTAGATTCTGTGAAAAGTTATTTCATTTTATTTTTTACTTATTTTATGGCTGCAGGTCTTGATGGACTTTTATTTTGAAATGTGGTCAAGTGGTGCTTTTAATTTTCGTTTCTCAACGCTTTATTTCTGTTACTACAACACTAACACCAACAAAGGACAGCAACATTCTCGTCCATTCTTTAATTGTATCCGTTTTCAAATAAGGTACGTATTTTCGTCAGTAAGTGCAAAGATGTGTCGGCCATTCTGCGTAGCACATTTTTATCAAGCAGTTAGCCAGAATATTTTTGTTTTCGTCTGAACGTACCAGACGGCGTCTAAATGATTACTTATTGTTAGTAGATTTGAACAATTGCATTTTATGTTCGCTGTTTCCGTTTCTGAAAAATGTCTGCACAAACTGTATGATTAGATTAACGTGAAAGATTCATGTTTTGTTTAGAAGTGTATTTTGTGTTTCTCCAGGAGACATCTGTGCCTGTCATTGTTGTGAGATGTCGTTAGTGAGGATGAATCGTCCTTTATATGGTCCGGGTAAAAGACCTGTGCGAACTAAGAAGGCGTCTGCACCCAAGAATGAATGGGTGGTAGGGAACATAAATGCAATCAGCTTGATATTAAGTCTATACTCTTAGTTAATTGTGGTGTCTTATTTTATTTGTATCTCCCTTTCCTTTAAGAGCACAGTGAATGACCTTTCAGTGCATAAAGCCACACCAGAGGAACTGGTATGGAGTTTACTTGGAGCAAATATGTGAACGCTTGATTTAAGCATTTATTATTAAATGCACTTTTTGTTTTCTGACATTAATAATCTCTCAGACCAAGCGTCATGAAATGCACCGGTCTCAGAACAAAGTCTTGGCACAGTGGGAATTAAGAGAAAAGGCTTTAACACGCAGACGGAGAAAGAATCAGCCCCCTAGCCCTCCAGGACTTGACCAAGCCAGACTCAAAATCATCAGAGAGGTTTAAATCAGACTTTGATTTAACTGTGTAAAAAAAAAAAAATCCCCACACAGAACCTCAACATCACACTGTAACAATAATTTATATTTGTTTAGGTGTTTTCAGATCATTGCCAGTTGCAGGATGCAATTGCACGGTCAGACAGAGCCTTGGCTGTGGTGAAAGACCTGTTTGGTGATGCACCCCGCCGACGCACAGGTAGGCCATGCTTGTGCCACCACAGTGATGTTTGTTCTATCATGCAAGTAGATAAGTAATATGTGTATGTGCATTTTAGGGTTTCCCACCATTACAATGGCACCTGATTGCAACTCTGATGCTGAACTTCCTGTTCTTCAAAGACCTGATCCTCCAACGCAGCTCTCATTGCTCTCCCAGACGATGATGGATCCACAGGTACATCCTTGCTTTGAATGTGTGTGTGTGTGTATGTTGGATTACATAGCTATACTTTGGGAACCAAACTGGCAGCAGAAGTCTTCTAAATCTGACAAAACCTCACATTAGAGACATCCACGGATGTCCTAAATTGGAACAATTTATAAGCAATTGATATTTCTTTTTAAATTACCAAGAAGTCTTCAATTAGAGTTTGTTTGTCAATAGTATTTATAATGTATTTTATTCAAAAGAAAATTGAAGTCCATGGTATATTCCCATTTATATAGCTAAGTATGTACCGTAATTTCCGGACTATTGAGCGCACCTGAATATAAGCCGCACCCACTGATTTTTACAAAAAATATGATTTTGAACATAAATAAGCCGCACCTGTCTATAAGCCGCAGGTGCCTACCAGTACATTGAAACAAATGAACTTTACACAGGCTTTAACGAAACACGGTGTGGCAGCGGGGGCGTGGTCAAGCGCCCGGGCGCTTACACCTGAGCTAAATTATGTCTAACACCGGTGTCTAATTTCAGTAAGCATGGGGAGAGCGGCATAAAAAGGCAGCAGCAACAGAGCTGAGAGAGTGACACACGTCAGTCTAGTGTTGGCGCATAGAAGAATTGAGAAACTTTATAAAATTGATTGTAAACATTGCTGTGGCCATTAAAAGCCTTACCTGGAACGTCAAGTGCCCTGCTGAAAACTGTCACACTGGTGCCCGTGTGACAGTTTTCCCAAGAAGGACATGTGAAGCAGGGCACTTGAAATTAGACACCGGTGTTAGACATAATTTAGCGCAGGTGTAAGCTCCTACAGCTTTTCTCTCCGGACGGGCGCTTGACCACGCCCCGCTGCCACACACGGCTTGTAATAAAACATTTGCAGTAAACAGTAGCCTACCAAGAAAGTCATTGGTCACTATCTTCCTCGTCCTGTGCACTGAAACCACTGAAGTCATCTCCTTCGGTGTCGGAGTTGAATAGCCTCAGAATAGTCTCAGCTTTAGTTTAGAGTCAATTCCTCACGCTGCTGTTTCCAACGTCTTATCATCGACTCATTAAGACCAAGCTCCAGTGCAGCAGCTCTATTTCCTTCTCCAACAGCCAGATCAATCGCCTTCAACTTGAAAGCAGCATCATATGCGTTTCTCCATGTCTTTACCATGGTGAGGGTGACAAAATTACTACCGTAATCAGAATGATGGGAAGTTTGAGCGCGCTCGATTTAATCTAAACAGTAGGCTAAACAAAAAAAGTTGTTTGACCTTAACCCTTTCGGCAATTTCATTGGTCTAATGAAAGCTTCACGCTGCCAAAAAACTGAGCACGTCACGGAATGTTTTTTTTTTTTTTTTTTAATAAAATTTGAAAGCGGGAAAAATCCATATATTAGCCGCGTCATTGTATAAGCCGCGAGGTTCAAAGCGTGGGAAAAAAGTTGCGGCTTATAGTCCGGAAATTACGGTAAATGTGTGCTTTTTTCACACATACAAGTCCAACCTATAGCATGGCAAGGAAAGGGCTAAGTATTTTGGTCTTTTCAAGGCCTTGAATGAATTGGAAGAGTGTGAAGAGGAACATGATGAAGATGTTCAGGATACCTCAGTGCACCTCAGATCCACCACTGTGACACATCGGTATAAATTACTCTTCATATCTCTTTGAAAAAAACAACTATGAATGTGCTAAGTGATCACTTGAACCATGTCATCAACAACCTTGTCAAATATTTGTATAAATGTTTGTTTTCAGGAAGATAAATAAATGCAGGTCAAAATCTCCATGGGGCTCAGACAATCTGCAACAAGAACTACCAGAGACACCCCATAATACTGGGGTCCCAGAAGATCAGGCAGGTATGGAGGCCACTTACAAAGCTTTTTTTTATCTCATTGCATATGACATCTAATGTCATAATGGCTCTGTGGTCTCTATTGCACTTACCAGTTCTTGGATTTTCTAAACACCTGTGATTCTTTTGCTCAGCCCTCAATGCCACAATGGCTGTACAACAACTGTCCAGACAGACTCCGCGTGACACAATCCAGTCTACATCGCTAGTCAATCAGGTTCTCAACCCTGGGCCTGCTTTATCTCAACCAGGTGGGGTTCTGCTGTCAATTAAAGCTGGTGTGTAAGATAATATTTAATAGCTGGTTATGAACATTATTTGAACATATGTTTTGAGATGTCATTTTTAGGTCTTTCACATGGTCTAAACTGTCTATGTAATCCATTCTTGAATGCATAATTTTCCTGTTTTGCAGGTACTAAGAGCAGGTCAGCTCAAGTCAGTAAAGGGTGCACCGCAAATAACTTTGGTCTGAATGGTTCAGGGTTGAGTTCTCTGGCTGGGAACCAGTCCAGTATGGAGCTTCTGCAGAGCATGCTGGAAGAGGTGGAGGCAGAGCTGGACTCTTTGGAGCCTCAAAAGCTTCTGAGCTCTGATGGTCGATCTCCGCAACAGAGACCGGGCCTCACAGGCTTCTCCATGGCTCTAGTGGCCACGCTTGGACGTCTTGCCAGTCATATCAGAAAAGTAAGCACAAACTATTGCAAGTACTGATCTCAAATCACTGCAGTACTTATTCTTTTACTCAGCTCCTTGTGTTTAAAAGGCACTTTCTTGCAACTTGAGAGTGTTGGATTGACCGATTGTTTTACATTTTCATTACGTTCAAGTCAAAGATCAAGCCTGTTACATTCATGAATACAATAAAGGAATAGTTCCTGCAAAAATTAAAATTCTCTAATGAGTTGCCCTCGCGCCACCCAAAATGTGTATGACTTTCTTTGTTCTTTAGAACACCAAAAAAGATTTTTAGAAGAATATCTCTGCTCTATTGGTAGATTTGATGCAAGTGAATGGTTACCAGAACTTTGAAGCACTATAAAGCATATGTAGGCAGCATAAAAGTAATCCATATGACTCCAGTGGTTAAATCCATGTCTTCAGAAGCAATATAAAAGGTGTGGGTGTGAAACAAATAGATAGTGAAGTCATTTTTACTATAAATGTTCAGTTTCACTTCCACATTCTTTGTTTTTTGGAGAGTCACATTCTTCATATATATTGCCACCTACCGGTCTGGTCAGAGGTTGAGATTTATAGTAAAAAAAGGAATTAAACATTGATCTGTTTCTCACCCACAACTTTTATATTGCTTGTGAAGACATGGACTTAACCACATATTGTTTCTGAACATATGGATTTAACCTCTGGAGTTGTATGGATTACTTTTATGCTGCCTTTACTGTATGTGCTTTTGGAGCTTCAAAGTTTTTGTAACCATTCACTTGCATTGTATGGACCTATGGAACTATTCTTCTAAAAATATTCAATTGTGTTCTGCAGAAGAAAGTAAGTCAAATACATCTGTGATGGCGTGAGGGTGAGTAAATGATGAGCACATTTATATTTTTGGGTAAAATTACCCTTTAATGTAAAATCTGTGACAGGTTCACTTACTCTTTGTATTTCTAAAACATGAAATTAATAATATAATGTCTTGTGACTTACACACAGAAAGAAGAGGAGACTCAGAGGGAGGTTCAAGAGAGAAGGAAGCTAGAGGAGGAGATGAAAGAGCAGAAGGCTTTAATTGATGCCCTGACTGCAGAGTCACTCACAATGAGAGAGGAGAGGGCTGCCTTGCAGGTGAGCCAATCTTCTGTTCAGCTTACAGCGGTATATTATAGATCAGGATGCTAATCTCAGGTTTGTCCATTCAGATGCCATTTTAATGGTGTTTGTTTGTATATGCCACTTCTATACAGGCAAGGCTGCAGCAGCAGATCGTTGAACTGGAGCAGCGTCTGGATACTGTAGTACTCGTTCTGGGTGGACCGGATTCTGCAGACTCAAAGACAGCAGTTCAAATTTCAGACAGCACAGTCCAAAGTAACTGCTGCCATCTCTATCTACAGATCACAAACAGTCTTGTATTTGCATATCAGGGTTTTCAATCTGTTTTCTGTTAGTACATACTATGCAATTAACAACTTTACTTATCAATAATTATTTAATTGATTATTTTATTTGTTTAACTTAAGAGTGTATTGTGCTCTTTAGAAGGCAGCTATCGTGAATCTGGTGGTACTGAAAAAGATCTACAGCAACATAACTTTGTTTCTCCAGCTGTGCTGCTCTCTCCTCCTCGCCAAAGAGATGGCCTACCACCTAAAGGTTAGTCTGAAGGGCAGAAAGATCCCTCATTCTGTCAAGTGACAGCCAGTAATGTTAATAATTTATTTGTGGTGCTTGCTTAGGTGAGCATCACCTATTACTATTGCTTATTTGAACAAACCCCAACCTTTAGTATTTAACTTTGGCATGTAACTTGTCCCACACTTTGTGCTACTGACATGAACATGACTTTTGCTTAGGCAGGCAGCACTTGTATTTCCTTCAGAAAATGTAGTTATTTATATTTCAGTTGCTAAAATAAGTACTGTACTTTAAGTAACTGTTGCACATATGTAATTGTTTAATTCTAAGATTCATCAATTAACTTACAAAATAACATTATTCTTAAAGGGATATTTCACAGAAATATGAACATTCTCTCATCATTTACTCACCCTCATGCCATCCCAGATGTGTATGACTTTCTTTCTACTGCAGAACACAAATTAAGATTTTTAGAAGAATATATCAGCTCTGTTGGTACATACAATGCAAGTGAATGGTGGCCAGAACTTTTAAAGTTTCAAAAAGTACATAAAGGCAGCAATAAAGTAATCCATACGACTCCAGTGGTTCAATCCATATCTTCAGATGTGATATAATAGGTGTGGGTGAGATCCATATTTAAGTAATTGTTTTACCATAAATGTCTACATTTACTTTTTTTTTTTTTTTTTGGACGTTTAGCATTCTTCATGCATATTGTCACCTACAGATCGGGGCTCCACAAAGTTTGAGATTTATAATTAAAAGGACTTAAATATTGACTTGCTTCTCACCTACACCTATCATATTGGTTCTGAAGGCATGTATTGAACCACTGGAGTAATATGGATTACTTTTATCCTGCCTTTGTTCATTTTGGAGCTTCAAAGTTCTGGCCACCATTCACTTGCATTGTATGGACTAGGGTTGCCAAATTTACCAGTACTATTGAAGTATCGTAATACCAAAAATTGAAATGGTACAATATTATCTTGGTGCTAATTTCGGTACCAGGTCAGTATGCTGTCATTAGCAAAATGAGATTTGACAGTTTTGAGATTAAATCAATGAACAAGAGGTGCCACTCTGCACATGCGCATATACACACAAACGCATATGCACACTAATGTTCATGCTTAATTTTCATGCTGTGTGTTTAGAGTATAAACGTCTGTTAACACTTAAATTAACTCCTCTGGTGCAGCTCGGCGATTTTAGCTTGTGAGTCGCAATGGGGGTATTGGAGCATAAATGGGAAGCTTGGTATAACTAACCCATCAAAAACAGGAAGATCTCAAAGGTCTGTCAAAATAAAAGTCCCTCTAACATGAAAGCTCTATTCAAATGGATGTGTGAACTTGAAGACAGAAAAATATAACTACTGTATAAAAATGTAATATTAAATATATAATACTCATAATAACAATTATATAATATTAAATGGTTTTATTATAATCATCTGTAAGCAATATCACAAACGCATGTGTATTATCAGCATGTTGTGACTTTCATTAATACTGTGAAGCTCTGTTCAGCAGCATTTTATTTGACTGAAAAAAGTAATATATATTGAATTATAGTAAAATAATTATTATATTTTTATTAGATTAAAGCTGTATCAATTTGCACCATTTGATCATAACAATTATTTAAAACATCCTGAAAAATTAATTTGTATCTGTGAGACTTTATGCAGTTCTTTTAATTAAGTCATTTTCTGTGTATTTTCATTTAGCTTTTTATTTGTTGATTTATAGGTAGGTACCATAGCTGGTATCATGCCGAAACTTTGGTATCGGAGCAACCCTAGTATGGACCTACAGAGAGAGTCACGATATTCTTCTAAAACTCTGTCATACACACTTACAGGTCAAAAGTTTTGAAACACATAACTGAAATGTTTCTCATGATCTTAAAAATCTTAAATGTTTGAATTAGTTTTGTTGACAAAAAATATAATTGTGCCACCATATACATTTACTTCATTATAAAACTAAAATGTAATAATAATAAAAAAAAAAGTTTTTGAAATTGATGACTTGGACCAAATTATTTAGAAAATAAGACAATAAGTGCCCAACATCGATGGGAACTCCTTCAATACTGTTTAAAAAGTATCCCAGTGTGAAACCTCAAGAATTTGGTTAAGTAAATATCAAGAGTACATGTCTGCAAAGGGTGACTACTTTGAAGATGCCAAAAAGTAACTCCGTTGGTTTTGTTTATTTTGGATTTTATTTAGTCACAACATAATTCCCATAGTTCCATTTTATAATTCCAAAAATTATAATAAAGAATGAATGTGTTTCAAAACCTTTGACTGGTAGTGTACATCTGGGATGGCATGAGGGTGAGTAAATGATAAGTTTTTGGCTGAACTATTCCTTTAAGCTGCAACACAATTTTGAGGTATGATCTTGGTTTTAAAGTATGTGTATTTGTTTTTAGGATGCCGGTCACTTTTGTTCCTCTTGTGCATGTTTGCTCAATCTGAATGACTCATCTTGAATGAAAGTGTGATTTAGTGGTATTTTGCTTATTTCTCCCCGCTGCACTATAATGGCTCCTACACAGCAACAGGAAGTCAGAGTTCACTGGAAGACTTTGACATCCCCTGCTCTCCTTCCTCCTTCATCAGCCTACCATGCCCCACTCATCTGCTGGACGATTTTTCCCAGGATGCCATGCAAGGGGAGATTGCAGAATTGGCACATCAGAATGCAGCGATACGGGCCCAGTTGGGGCAGCAACGTCCCTCTCCAGCAGGAGCTTCAGTGTCGAGGGAGCAGAGTGCAGACCGACTGTCCACAACCAGTTCTATATTTAGACAAGCATCGCCCTCTACAGGGCCACAGCACACACAGCAGGTAAGATGCATATTTTGGACTTGGATAGATGTGAAATTCTGACACCAATCTCTTATCTTGTGAATTTTGCTTTAAAATATATAAGATACCACAAACATTTTGGGTGCTATATTGTTTCCTTTCCTGGCATTTGCAACAACCTTGGACTGTTTTTCTCAGAAATACTTAGTAGTAATGTCTGTTTTTCTCCTTGGGCGATGTACAGTCAAGAGTGCATTTAAAGCTTTCTTAAATTTATGTTTTGTTCAGTCTGTTTGTGTAGCAAGATCTACTACAGAAATAGAACAAAAACTGCATGAGTTGAACCGACAAAGTGCTGAAGCTAGAGCTAAACTACTAGAGCTTATTGAACAACAGAAACAGAACACCTCATTCAGAGTTTCCCCTGCTATTTCTCCAGTACCTCCTCATTCCATCAGCACTCGTACAGGTATGTGTATGAGTCTCTCATCTGATGCTTTTCTTATCTCTCAGCTTGCAGTATGGCACCATGACCTAACCAGGTGCATTTCCAGTGTCAAGCAATTTGTCTGTCCATGCTGAACGTTAAACTGCTGCAAGACAAACTGCTGCACGACGTGACACAATCACAGCCAATCAGAACATACAGTATCTCACAAAAGTGAATACACCCCTCACATTTTTGTAAATATTTGATTATATCTTTTCATGTGACAACATTGAAGAAATGACACTTTGCTACAATGTAAAGTAGTGAGTATACAGCTTGTATAACAGTGTAAATTTGCTATCCCCTCAAAATAACTCAACACACAGCCATTAACATCTGGCAACAAAAGTGAGTACACCCCTGGGTGAAAATGTCAAAATTGGGCCCAAAGTGTCAATATTTTGTGTGGCCACCATTATTTTCCAGCACTACTTTAACCCTCTTGGGCATGGAGTTCACCAGAGCTTCACATGTTGCCACTGGAGTCCTCTTCCACTCCTCCGTGACGACATCACGGAGCTGGTAGATGTTAGAGACCTTGTGCTCCTCCACCTTCCGTTTGAGGTGTTTAGGTCTGGAGACATGCTTGGCCAGTCCATCATCTTCACCCTCACCCTCAGCTTCTTTAGCAAGGCAGTGGTCGTCTTGGAGGTGTGTTTGGGGTCGTTATCATGCTGGAATACTGCCCTGCGGCCCAGTCTCCGAAGGGAGGGGATCATGCTCTGCTTCAGTATGTCACAGTACATGTTGGCATTCATGGTTCCCTCAATGAACTGTAGCTCCCCAGTGCCGGCAGCCCCAGACATGACACTCCCACCACCATGCTTGACTGTAGGCAAGACACATTTGTCTTTGTACTCAAATCTTTGTACCAAATAAGTTTATCTTGGTCTACTCAGACCACAGGACATGGTTCCAGTAATCCATGTCCTTAGTCTGCTTGTCTTCAGCAAACTGTTTGCAGGCTTTCTTGTGCATCATCTATAGACAGCCATGCAGACCAATTTGATGCAGTGTGCGGCGTATGGTCTGAGCACTGACAGGCTGGCCCCCCACCCCTTCAACCTCTGCAGCAATGATGGCAGCACTCATACATCTATTTCCCAAAGACAACCTCTGGATATGACGCTGAGCACATGCACTCAACTTCTTTGGTAGACCATGTCAAGGTCTGTTCTGAGTGGAACCTGTCCTGTTAAACCGCTGTATGGTTTTGGCCACCGTGCTGCAGCTCAGTGTCAGGGTCTTGGCAATCTTCTTATAGCCTGGGCCATCTTTATGTAGAGCAACAATTCTTTTTCAGATCCTCAGAGTTCTTTGCCATGAGGTGCCATGTTGAACTTCCAGTGACCAGTATGTGGGAGTGTGAGAGTGATGACACCAAATTTAACACCTGCTTCCCATTCACACCTGAGACCTTGTAACACTAACGAGTCACATGACACCGGGGAAGGAAAATGGCTAATTGTGCCCAATTTGGACATTTTCACTTAGGGGTGTACTCACTTTTGTTGCCAGCGGTTTAGACCTTAATGGCTGTGTGTTGAGTTATTTTGAGTGGACAGCAAATTTACACTGTTATACAAGCTGTACACTCCCTACTTTACATTGTAGCAAAGTGTCATTTCTTCAGTGTTGTCACATGAAAAGATATAATCAAATATTTACAAAAATGTGAGTGGTGCAAATAAGCAATTTACAATGTCCTGTCACTCTGTATCTTGTTACGACTGATTATGACAAACTCTGATTGACATGGAATCGTTTGATGCCTTACCTGGCGTGAGAATGATTTGTGTATATTGACTTATATACGCACTTCACTTGTATGCATGTTAACTCAATGTTTTGCAGCTGTTAGAGGGTTAACTCCAGAGCAGTTTTTGACACTTCCTGAGAGAAACCATTCACCACAACCTTCTGCAAGTAGCAAAAGGTGAGTCATGAAAAGCCAAGAACAGATCCTAATTAGATCAAGTTCTACTGTACTAACATTTCAGGCATCCATAAGATGTTTTTCATCTGTGTTTTGCTTTTTAAATCAAGCTCAACAACACTTTAATTCCCAGGTCAGCTGGAAGAGTTTTATCTCAAAATCTAGACAGTGTTGAAATCCAGAGCATTCAGAATCAAGTATGTAATATATTTACTTGAAAACTGAAGATATATTCAGGAAGTGTTTACAAAGTCTCTCTCTTTTTTTTCCTGTCAGGCATACAACCTGAAAAGAGAGGGCTGGTTTGCAATGTCTGCTCATGTCAAATAAATTGAGCTCAACAAAGGGATATCTTCTATGCATGGCATTACATTTACATACACGATAGCTTTTCAAATACATCTCCAGCTAAGTCTTCACAGCATGCAGCTTATGTCTCTCTGATGTCCAGACTATGAGAATTGCTGCAAACCTTAGTAAAGCCCATGTTGAGAAAGTGACAGTCACTGGGGCTGTTGACTCACAGGAACTAAATTTGCAAACTTGCAAACACAAGAAACCACTAAGAATCAGTTGTTGGCATGGCCAGATATTTAATAATAATATTACGTGTCTCTTCAGTCTTGTTTTTTAAATGTTTTCTTATTACAATATTGTACATGGAATTCATATGAAGAACATATTTTAAATATTAGTGTGCATGTATGTTGAATTAGTGTACACGGACTGTTTAAATGTAATTTTTTTTTTATTACTTTAAAAAGTCAAGAAAAACACAATAAATCTAAGATTTTATCTAAAATGTAAATGTTTTATTGTGTAGTATGTTGCTTTGACATTGTAGTTTCACAGACATAATTTTCAAATTGAGAGCATCGAAAGAGAGATGCAGCCAAAGATAAAACAAGTATTAGCAAATCTAAATATTAACATTTCATAATTTTGTTAACATTTCACACATCTTTCAAGTTGTAATACTACTTTGGAAATGAATCAGCATTGAGTAAAATATTCCTAAAGGATTATTGATCATTATTTCTAACATAGTACCACGTTAAATGTCCCACTGATGAGCATTTACATGCACAATCTTATAACAATTATTCTAAAAAGCTGACTATGTAAAAGGTCATGTAAACACGGTAAATGGCTTTCCTTTATCTGTGTAAAGTCATAAATGGTTTGAGTATAGAAGTTTTTTTTTTTTGGCCCATTACCCCTGATTTCACTCTGCAGTAGTGCGAGCACAGACACTCGAGCATGCACTCAAATAATCTGTGTCTCACAGGTGAAGCACGATTAATTGAAGTACTGCAGAGAACAGTGTCTGACTTACAAAACACTTCCAAACACAAAGATAAGGTGCAGTTTACCCTGGCTGTGTACAAAGCTGATGGTTTAAATTTATATAAGCAACGGAATTCCTGCATGCATTTAATGTTTAACGATAAAGAAAAAGATGCCTTAATTCCCTAAATATGTGCATGGTAACCTTTTGAAAAAGGCTGTTTGGTTAACCGAGAGAGTTCATGAATGGTTATTCTGTTATTTGTCGGGAGTCGGTACTCGGGAATAAAGGAATGTTTTATTGCCAAACACAAACTCCGATTAGCAGGGAATAAAGTGAGCTATGAGCCTAAATAGCACAATTCATCGATCATCAAATGATAAAATCACATTAAAGTTGAACAAAAATAAACATGTCACTGCATTCAACAAATTAGGCCTACACTGTCAGAAATAAAATTGCAAAATGTTACCTTTAGGGGTACAACAGCTGGTCACTGGGACAGTACCCTAAAATGTACATCCACTGTACCCTTTATATGTTAATTGGAACGTATTTGTACCTTAACTGTCATGAAAGGGTACATATTAGTACCCAAAGTATCTTATCTGTCCCTAAAGAGTACATATTAGTACCTTAAGGTGTAAAGAAGGTACAGCTGGTGTACCTTTGAGGGTACTGCCCCAGTGACGAGCTGTTGTACCCCTAAAGGTAAAATAATTATTTTTATCTTAATCAATGGAAAATGTGTAATTCTGCCCGGGCAGGTTCACTTTCCATGAGGCAGCGAATGCTATGGTTTATAAACCTCTTCAGGATGCTTTGATTTTTAAATGATTCCGCATATAACTTGTGTAATTATTGTCTGCAAAAGGTGGAAAAAAACATTGGCTCACCTTTTATCAAGTGCTGAAACTTAGCCAAGTGAAAAACAATTTGGAATCATGTATGACTGTCACATTAAGTCCTCTTTGCAACCTGAACTTCATCAGAATGTCGATTTGTCACACCAGCATTGAAAAAGCTTGATGCAGCACAACAAATGGTGAAACAGAATGCAGATGTCTCCAGATGTGTTTAATAAAGTTCTATTAAACTTAACAGTGTCTAAAATGAAAAACAGCGCAGAGGGACATGTAAACAGCCCATAACTCGCCCTATAGCCTACTTGGAAAAACTAACCCGAACCTGGCCCAAAACCTAAAGGTTTGCCGGATACCATCTGACTCAGTTCAGATTGAAGACCTCTAAACACGTGCAGAATAATAAGCAATTTGGAATTGGAATTCAGGCTCCATGCACATACCAAATAATAAAGCATGATTTTGGATCGGTTCATAATTAAAAAGTACATAAAGTATAATTGGCCGTGTAAAATAGGGATGCACCAATACTACTTTTTCTCTTCCGATATCAGAAATCTCAGTATCGCCCGATCCGATACCAGTGTGTTTTTCTTTTTGTATAATCAGTTTAGAATATCTTTACATTTGTGTGGAACTAATTGGGAGTTCTCTTTAATATGTAAAGAAACACAAACCTCTTCAAATTATTTCAATATAAATTATAGCTTATTAAGAAACACTTTATTATGAACTAGTATACTGGATAAGATCTCTTTTTTTGTTCAATTTAGTTGTAAATTAAGCTTCAGTATCAGAGCCGATACTATCGGTGCATCCCTAGTGTAACACATTGCTCCAAACTTTTCTTCCGTAAAGTTGAAAAATCCAACTAAATCTGTCAAGCGTACACGTAGCCCATAAAGGTGAACGTAGTCATGTCATGGGGGATTATTACTTAATAAACACATAGTCTGTATGTGCTGTGCACTTCAGTGTGCTCTGCTCTATGTCATCTCACACACACAAGAGTGCACTGATCATGATGTGGTGTTTCCAGTGTATGAGTGGCTGGCTTCACACATTCGTTTTGAAGTGTGCATCACTTGCAGATTATATATTTAATTAAATCACACTGTGTCATATTGCAATTTTAATTAAATTACTTCTGCATTCTAACATTCATTTTCATCCAAATATGTCATATTCCATGACATTCTGCATTTTATATCTAATGCCATTTTTTGACTAGATTCCATGAATCTGTCCGTGTTTTCTGCATACTACATGTGGCAACCATAGTATAAGCAAACTCTGGTATTAAGGTATTCCAAGGTATTAAGGCCGAACCACCATGCAACGAACTTGGGGCGTGAATTATTTTTCCAAATAATCTGTGGTCTGACTGTAGTTGTTTAAGCTTATAACTTAAATGTTTTTGTGGTTATCACAACAGCAATTTTGGAAAGAAAAAAAAAAACAACAGCAGATGAGCAGAGAATGTATGTGACAGGGATTCTTTCACTAAAATATTTCCCAGGACAAATCATTATTTTCCAGGAATTTTTTTTAATTTTCCATTACTTTTCCATCACTGGAAAACTGTATTGCAAAATTCCAGGTTTTCCAGGACAAGTGGGAACCCTGCTTTACCGCAACTCGAACGACTTTTCAAATGTGTGTGCATGTGTCCTTTTTGACATCAATAGTACAGAATAACCCGATGACTTCAAGTCTCATGTAAACTCGGTTTTCTCGCTTTGTCTGATTTTTTTTTAATGTGCATGTAAACGTGCATTGAGAAAAGTTGATTTGGTGGGTTGTTGATGCTCAGCAAGGCATGTGTTAATGCCATTCCTTGAATTCACAGTTTGATACAGCACACTTTTAATCCACCTCACAGTCTCTATGTGGCACAGCCCACAGCCTCCCACTCCTGTACATGAATTTGACCTCACACTCCAAGCCAGAGGTCTTAACTTTGAAGCAGCAGCCTTCGTCCCTGAGCTGAGTGGAGTTTCTCTGAGCCAATGACTGTAGCTCCTCCCACCCATCTTTGTCTCCCTCTCTGATCCACACCTTCCCACCTGCCTCGGCCAAAACATTCACACCAAACCACTGCATCTCACGCTGCCCCTCTGCTTTGAGCAGATACATACACGCACAGCGTGGTGCACACACCTTATAGCACCCTCTATCCTCCTCATAGCAAAGACAATGCAACCGAACGAGGAAGGAAGTGGGCTCTGATGTAATAAAACGAAGGACCTCCTCCACTCCATTGTCAATAGCAACGGGCCCATGTACCCTGCTGACTGAGAACAGCTTTGCGGGCCCGAGTATCCGCACTGATTCAAGAATGAACTGGAAGTTGTGGTGCTCGCCAAGCTGCAAGTAGCTCTGCAACTCAGACAGAGTCTCCTGGTGCAGCTGCATGAGACATCCCAAGTCCAGCTGTGCAGGATTGAACTCCAAAATGGATAGCAATCGGTGCCGAACACCTGCGTCAAAGGCCTCTGAGTTGAAGGCAGGATTTGATAAGACAGACTGCACATGCTGAGTGACCGTAGCAATGGGTGCATTTGAAAAGTCTGGGGTGCTTCGTTTTGGCTGCACCACATCCAGCAAACATGCAATGCGAACACACGTCTCCCTATATTGTCTAGCAAGGAGGGTTGCATCCTGGTCTGAGGAGGCTGGAGCCATGCTGCTCAGAGCTTTACGGATGACCCGAGCAGAAACACCCTGGAAGGAGGTGACCCTGTGAAGCCTGCTCGGGCGGCAGGAGAACAGACCCTCCACAGAAGAAGAAAGCTGGAGGCCCTCCTGGAGGGGATGTAGGTCCCTTAGCACCTGAGCGAAGACTCTCACACTCTGCAGAAGACTCTCAGCATCACCTTCTCTCCAACACTGCTCCACCTCTTGCAGCAAAGCGGCCTCCACCCTTCCACTGGCACTCAGCTGCTCGATCATACCAAGTATGCCTCCACTAGTCTTTGCCTCTGGTTCCTCAAGAACCTCGGCCATGCAATCCCACACCAGGAAACTGAAGATGGTCCACACAGTGCGCTGGTCTGTGCATTCTCCAGGATGTAGGTGGTCCCAGCTGCATAAGTGGTCCTGATCGTGCAGGTGATCCCAGCTGTGCAGGTGACTGTGGATTCCACTACGGAGCAGAGTCTCAGCCTTTTGGAGCAACCTCAACAGCAGACACCCCCTCTCAGAAAGCTGAACCCCTACAGATGACAACCAGTTAGACAGATATACAAATGAGTTTCACACAAACATTATAATTATGAACATTACATTATTCAATTGTACTACTAAAAGTGCACAAAGTAATTTTTCCATTTTCAAAACATTTCAAAACAAAATGTATCTTATTTTTTTCATTTTGAGAAATAGTATGTAATACTTAGAATTTTGGCAAATATGATTCAAATGATATACATTTCACATTAAGTGTGTAATATCTGTGACACTCGCATCATGAAATGGAATAGCAAAAATAAACACTTTTCAAAAAGATTTCTGAATGCACCTTCCTCCAGGCATTGGTAAAAAGAAAAAAAAAAAGAAAAGCTAGTCCCCCTTTATCCTTATAAACTCTGTGTAAAGTGTAATAATAATGTTTAGACTGAGGAGAGATATTGTGAATAAAAAGACGGTTAAGAAAAATATATGGTTTGTCTATATTTTCCTTGCAATCACTAGTATTTTTTTGTTTGAATACTTAAACAGTTCTTCATCAGAATCTGTGATTTGCTTCAGGCTGCTTATTCAATAAATATCATGCTTTCCGTCTCATTTCTACAACATTTCTAGCATTCACCATGTGTCCTGAGATATCAGCCTCCAAAGGGCACTTTGAAGGGAGAACAATCATAGTAGCCATGCTGTAAGATCGCTTCAACCTTAATAAAAATTACTTATAAGTTGAATACGTTTTATTTTTTTAAATTACCTGTCAGCCCTCCAAAGTTCTCAGAGTGGATGGTAAAGTCTTCGAAGAGAATAGAGCAAAGAGATGATAATTTCTGAATGGAAATGTTGTTGCTCTTCTTATCTGCTTTGTGTTGCGTTTGACTTCCGAATTAAATAAACATCGCAAGGCACCTCTGATTCTCAAAACATGCGCATAATGCCGAGGCCTATTGCAGACCATCTAGGTCTAGACAACAGCATCTAGGTCTGTTAGCTCTATTTCACACAAACTGGACAGGGTATGATTTCGGTTGGACTAACATGTCATTTTGACATTTTAAAAAGATTAATTATTTATTTAGCCCAACTAAAATTTTTATGTGCTTTTTATGTGCTTGTAAATGCACTCAGTGTTACACGTTTTGGGAAATCAACCTACATACTAATGGCTTTCTTATAGTTATCTATACATATTCAGATGGGATATGAGAAAGTATTTTAACATAAAAAAGTTCAATGAACACAGTTAAATTAGTGGCCAAGAAAAATCTATATTACTCTATGCAAGATGGGCTGCTACCTCAAGGAGCCTGCCATTTTGAGATCACATGACCAGCCAAGTATTACTCACTTTATCTTTGTAAACCTCATATTATTGGACACTTTCAGTTGAGAAATAAAATAATCATTGGTGACAAATCTGCCTGGGAGTGGTATATTTCTACATTTGCACTTCTGAATTTGCATGCTGTATCTATGACGAGAAGTAGCAGTATAGAAATCCAAGACCAGTGTCGTGTTAGCCACCGAAATGTAAATAAACCATTACTTAGTGCATCTTCAAGTACTGTTCTTGGTTTAACTGATCAAACAGAATCTAAAATGTACATAAAGATGGATGTTTCTGGATATATCACTTACACTGAGGACTGAGTCCTGTCACTCTGCTCAGTAGTCTTTCTGCGTCCTGCGTCTTCTCCATATACAGGGACACTAAAGCCTCCAACTGTGCTGAGTCCTCTATGCTGACCCCTTCTAGAAGGTATTCTCTGACCGTCCGACGAGGCAAACCCACTGCCACACCTAACTCGCAGACATTAAATCTGATCTCATCACCAAAATTCAAACCCAGCTGAGCCATGACCTGCTGCAGACCTCCTGATAGAAACAAGAAGTCAGTTTTAGATTTATAGGGATAGTTCATATATATATATATATATATATATAGAGCTAATTCTGTCATCATTAACTCCCATATGACTTCCATGGAACACAAAAGGAGATGCCTCAGTCTCCAGTCACTTTCTTTGCATCTCTTTTCCATTCAATGACAGTGAGTGGCGACTGATGCTAGCATTCAGCAAAATATCTCCTTTGTTGAATGGAAAAAATAGGTCTGGAATTACAGGTGTGGAACAACATAAGAGTGAGAAAATTATGAAAACATGATGATATGGTTAGTATGATCTTAGTTACCTAAAGATCAGTGTCCAAACTTCTTGCCAATTAAGAAAATGATATGGTCATGAAACTATTTTGCTTTAAATCATTAAATCATCTCTATGTCAAAGGAAATACAGGTCAATGTCACAACACACAAAAACATTAAGAGAGATCATGATTTTGTTACTCATATTTTCATTTTGGTGGCTTACATTTCTGATGATAAATAAATATTAATAATTCAAGTCAGATAAAAGGGTAAGATTTAAGTTTTTACATTGCAATTTAAACAATGTATAAAATATTCAAAACTGTAAAACAGTTACTAATCAACTGAGCATTAACTCCAATTTGACTGTCATTTGGCAATTGCCAAGTGTTAATTTGCTATAGAAAATAAAAGTATTTTTGAAGCATACAGGTGTTGGAGAGTGAATCACCTGAGAGAGGTAAAGCTGTTCCCAAGTGGCCTCTTGTTTCCTCCACTGTTATCTGTGCACTGCTTCCCTCAAGATCGTTATTAAGGGATGGACATGAAGGGTCTTCCACCAAACTATTAACTACAAAATGAGAGGATTGCAGAGGAAATTTGATAACAGGTGATTGAATGACCAGCACAAGGGTTTCATGTAATGCACATCACTGTAGCAAGTTGTAATTCTTCTTTTCCTTTTAGCGCATCATTGCAATAACAATGTTCTGCATGAAGTTTACCATTAAGTTCCTCAGCTAACTGCTGGTCCTCATTCTGGAGGGCTAAATAAAAGCTCTTGCATGCTTTCTCTCCCTTCTTCAAGCAGATGGACAGCAAGGTTTGTGCTTGCTGGGTTGGGATGAGAACTGACTGAATTTTCTCCAGTTCCAAATTAGTGAGAATGCCACTGGAGAAGAGATACAAAGAGACTGGCAGAACAGAACAGCCCAAGCGTGAACACAGAACACTAAACTGGGACTGTAGATGGCGTTCTGAAAGAGGACAGGACAACGGTGAGGGCTGTGATACGTATAGCCTATATAAAAACATTCAGTAAAATTTTGAAACAATATTAGACTATTTTAAGTCCTACCTGTTGGTCCTTGCTGAATATCTGCAGAATTGAATAGTTCTAATAACAGGAAATAAAACCATTTTAGCACTCACACCATGCTGCTGCAATCTACATGAATGTATTTGCATTACTGACAAGAATTAAAGGAATAGTTCACCCAAAAATGAAAATTCTTCTGCTGAACACAAACAAAGATTTTTAGAAGAATACAGTGCATCCGGAAAGTATTCACAGCACTTCACTTGTTCCACATTTTGTTATGTTACAGCCTTATTCCAAAATGGATTCAATTGATTATTTTGCTAAAAATTCTGCAAACAATACCCCGTAATGACAACGTGAAAGAAGTTTGTTTAAAATCTTTGCAAATTCATTAAAAATACAAAACGAAAAAAGTCACATGTACATAAGTATTCACAGCCTTTGCTCAATACTTTTTTGAAGCACCTTTGACACCAATTACAGCCTCAAGTCTTCTTTACAAGACCTCTCAAGCTTTGCAGGACCTCTCAAGTTCTTCTTTGCAGGACCGTTCAAGCTCCATCCAGTTGGATGGGGAGTGTCGGTGCACAGGCATTTTCAGATCTCTCCAGAGATGTTCAATCGGGTTCAAGTCTGGGCTCTGGCTGGGCCACTCAAGGACAACTTTCTATCCTCTGCCAATCTGGTGACCTCTTGCATTAGATGTTCTTTTTCCAGTTCCAGGCCTAAGTGTTTAAGATCTTTGTACACTTTTTCTCGATATGAAAAGTGCTGTCTACCACGTGGGTTCAATGTTACTTCCGATTTGTAGAGGTTCTTGATTATTCATATGAGCTGAAACATGATTGATGCCCAGCATGATCCGATAACACTTTCTGGCGAAGATGTCGAGTTTCTGATCCAGTGCCTCAGTGAGCTCCCAAGACTCGCATCCATAAAGCAGCAGAGATATGCAAGCTGCATTGAAAAGCCGCATCTTAAACGTCACTTTCGGTCTGGGTGATCTCAGGATGGTTTTGAGTTTGGTGAAGGCAACCCAGGCGAGTGAGATTCGATTCTCGACATCTTTCTCGGTTGATAGGCCTACTATATAAGACCCCAAATACTTGAAGTCATCGACAATCACGATTATGTTTCCATCGATGACGAGTTGTGTTTGAGTTCGTGATTTGTCGTTAAGTTGAATTTGGATGGTCTTTTCAACATTTGTTTAAAGCCCCGCTGTGGAAGCGTTTTGCTGGTTGGTAGAAACTTGTTTTTGTGCCTGAGTTTTATCGTTTTCAAAAAGTGCAATGTTGCAATGTTGTCCGCGAACGAAAGATTGTTCAGCTTCAGTTCAGGCATTTCTTCTATTTTATGTGCGCAAGATAGTTGCGGACGTTGACTTTTTGGTAGAGATGTTACTTTGTGTGTTATAAAACACAAAATCGCCTGCGAATTGTATGGAGACATAATTTATGACTATTATAAAGAGGAACGGTGCTAGAATGTCTCATTGTAGGACTCCTGTTTAGATGATGAAAGGTTCTGACAGCTCACTTCCAACATACACTTGATTTGTCGATTGATCGTAGATGACTCTGATTGCCCCGACAATTTCTGCTGGTATTCCATAATGACGCAAGATGGCAAACATAATTTCTCGGTCGATCGAGTCAAAGGCTTTCTTGAAGTTAATAAATGTAATGTACATGGGATGTCTTGGGCGTTTGCTCCCTTCATGATTCTGCGAAGAATGTGGATTTGTTGAGCACAACCGCAACCTGTTCTGAAGCCTGCTTGGTTGTTTCGGAGCAGTTTGTCGTATGTGACAACATGTATTGACAACATGTTTGTGTTGTATGTGGTTGAGTAACACTCGACTGAAGACTTTGGCTGCTATTGACATCAAGCTGATTCCTCGATAGTTGGTCATAAGTTGTGAGTTTCCTTTCTTTGGAATTTGGTTAATCAGACTTGATGTCCATTGTTTTGGTGCCGTAAGCTGCCTGTATACCAACTGACAGATGGGTTGCATGATGGGTTCGACAGTTTCGGTGCTGATGGTATTGTTCCCGTTTTAGGCGGCCACAGAGAAGTGCTTGTTCTTTGGTTTTCCAATCTTGGCATATTATTCAGTGGCTGGCAGATTGGTTGAACAGCCACCGCGGACCTTAATAACCTGGGCGACTGCCGAGCCAGTATGTTTAGAATTTGGTTGCATTTTCATATTGTTTATACTACTTAGATTTTCCTTATTCCAGGTAAGACAATGATGGGATATGAGCCCTCATGCATAGCAGTGGGTTCACCTTACCAAGGTCTCCTTGTGCTTGCCTAGCCCTACCCACAAAAAGCCTTTCTAGGGTTAAACACTGTACTTTCCTTAATGAGGTATAGGTATTATCGCTGCGTCCCAGTAGTACTCACGATAGTTTCTCTAGCTATCGGTCCCCATAACCAAATTGATCAGAGATCTTATGATATGCTATCCAACTAGACCCTATTGGATCAGTTTAACGTCATAATCAGGATTAATCTTTATTTATTATTATTATTATTATTATTTATTTATTTATTTATTTATTTTAAAGTACAAATTGTACATCAAGAAAGAGAAATAATAATAAAATGTTATTTTGAATAACCCTATCAAATAACCATTCACAATATATTTGTGATGAGGAGGAGGGCGGGGCGGGGCGGGGCCGTGAGTCCTCACGGCCTGGCCCCGATCTCCTCATCACAATATTCTATAAATAACATGTGTAATTAATTCATTTACATGTTATATTTTATTGCAAATAAAGTGGAAAGAAAGTTATGGTATCACCTCCTTTTTTAAATATTAAATGAGATGGGACATCATACCTCATATTTTAACTAATTTTGTTCAAAATTCAAGAATCTGAAGGAAACAATCTATCTAAATTCATTTATAATATTTTTAAGCAAATCCCATTTATGATCACATTCCAGACTTTTATTATTAATTTTAAATGTTACTTTCTCCATTTGGTATATTTCCGAAATAGTTTCTCTCCTTCTTTGAAATTGTGGGGGTTCTGGTTTAGGCCTTTTTTGTAATCTGTTGCAAAGCTGCTATTCTGATTAATATTTAGTTAAGGACAATGGCATTATATCCAAAATAAGGTTTTCTGGATGTATTTATATTGTGCAGCTAAATATTATAATAACCTGTCTAATAACTTAATTCTACAAAGTTGTCAATTTAGAGCACTCAAATAGAATTTGACTGCAATGAGCATTTTTTTCTCCACAATTTCTCCAATAATCCCCTTTTACCATTCTATTGTATTTACTTTGAATATAATTTGTATCTTCCAAGCATATTCCCTCCAAACACCGGATTGAGTAGTGTGGAATGTATTATATGATATTTCTTTCCAGTCTTGCTGACTAATTTTTATATTAATTCATCCTCCACCTACGTATCATTTTATTAAGAGTGTCCTGTATATCTCTTTCAAGTGCACTCTTTCCTAAATTACTAACATTGTAAATTTGGAAGCCCATACTTTTTTGCTAGGTTTCAAAAAGGTATCCATTCCTTTATCAGTGAACAGTTGGTGAACTTTTTAGACCTCTATGTGCCTAAAACTTAAATGTATTATCTAATCTATTTGGCATGAAATCAGGATTTTTAGCAGTTTCTTGTAAATTAACAATATCTTTGTTAATTTTACTATTTTTCGAACCAAATTCTAAAAGTACTATTAATACAAATATTTTCTATTGATTTAAATGTGTTGCTTTGTTTGGGTAGGAACAGGGATATACCAATAGGTTCTCCCATTTGATACATTTCCATCTTCTTCCATTTCACTTTAGATTCTTCATTCATCCACATTATTATGGTTAAATTTGGGCAGCTTTATAATAATTTATTACATTTGGGAATTTTATTCCTCCAAGCCTTTTTGACAAATTAAGAATTATAAGACTAATTCTAGGTTGGTTCGGGCGCGAAACGTGCCAAATGGGCCGCGATAAGCAACAATGAGCCGCCACGATATGAAGAACGGACCACAAAACAGTGCCGCGATATGCAGAAAAGGACAGCAAACACCACCACCCCCGTTCAACAGTTGGGCCAGTTCCCATGTAAAATCCCAGGCCAATTTCTCTTCCCAGTCCAGCCCTGCCTTTAATTGAAGTAAAACAAATGAAAGAGGGGAAATATCTCATTACTAAATAAATATTTTTCTCCAAAACAAATTGGCCATAATTATTGGGACCCTTTTATTCAATACATTTTGCAACCTCCCTTTGCCAAGATAACAGCTCTGAGTCTTCTCTTGCATAATGAGGTTGGAGAACACCTGGCAAGGGAACTGAGGCATTCCTCCATACAGAATCTCTCCAGATCCTTCAAATTCTGAGGTCCACATGGTGGACTCGCCTCTTCAGTTCACCCCACAGGTTTTCTATGGGGTTCAGGTCAGGAGACTGGGATGGCCATGGCAGAATCTTGATTTTGTTGTCAGTGAACCATTATTGTGTTGATTTTTATATTTATTTTGGATCATTGTCCTGCTGGAAGATCCAACCAGGGCCCATTCTAAGCTTTCTGGCAGAGGCAGCCAGGTTTAAATTTTTTATATATTGGTATTTGATAAGAGTCCGTCATGCCAAGTATCCGAACAAGATGACCAGGACTTTTGGCATAAAAACAGCCCCACAACTTTAAAGATTGAGCACCACATTTAACATGGGCATTGGGTACTTCACCTCTGCGTGTGCCAAACCCATCTCTGGTGTTTGCTGCCAAAAAGCTCTTTTTTTTTTGTTTCATCTGACCATTGATCCTGGTCCCATTTGAAGTTCCAGTAGTGTCTGGCAAACTGAAGACGCTTGAATTTGTTGTTGGATGAGAGCAGAGGATTTTTTCTTGAAATCCTCCCAAACAACTTCCAATTATCCAGCTGTGATCCTTGGAGATTCTTTGGCCAATTGAACCATCCTCCTCACTGTGCGTGGAGACAATATAGACACACGTGATCTTTCAGGCTGATTCTTAAGATCTCCAGTTGATTGGAACTTGTTAATTATGTCCCTGATGTTAGTTATGGGCATTTTCAATACTTTGGTTATTGTCTTATAGCCACTTCCCATTTTGTGAAGCTCAACAGCCTTTTGCTGAACATCATAACTTTATTCTTTGGTTTTACCCATTGTGATAGATGACTAAGGGAATTTGGACTGTGTGTTACCTCATATTTATACCCCTCTGAAACAGGAAGCCATGGCTGAACAATTTCATGTTACTAGTCACCCAGGTGACTAAAATGTTGCAAATATGAATGGGAATATTCTTCAATATTGAACTGGGTGCCAATAATTGTGGCCAACATGTGTTGGAGAAAATATTTATTTTATAATGAGATATTCCCCCTCTTTCGATTGTTTTACTTAAATTAAAGTTTAGATTTTTGTAATTGTTTTGAATAAAATATCAAAAGGAAAAAAAAAAATGCAGATATTTTTCACAGCCTTCTTTGCTCATATTTACCAAGGGTAATATATTTTTGGCCACCACTGTATAAAAGCTTTTATATTTTAAATAAATGTAAGCTTTTAAAATTAATAAGCCTGTGTGTTCTTGTTGTGGGCCTATATGAATTCACTTACACATTGATATACCAGCTGTTTTATATATTTTTTTAATCACATAAAGAATTTGTTAGCAGCAGTCCTCTTGAGCTCTTGTAGCACCAGCTGTTTCTTCTTTTGTAAAGGTCTTTAACTGCTTCAAAGTGTTACAGTTATCCCTAGTACTGTGTTATTCACGTGTTTTAAGTCTTCATGATTTCATGCTGAACTTATTATTATAATTTTTTTTAAAACAATGTCTTGAGCACAGTTTAAATGAATTTCAATTCTTATTTCCGTAATCAACAGCCTTCGAGAGGCCTGGGTAGCTCAGCGAGTACAGATGCTGACTACCACCCCTGGAGTCGAGAGTTCGAATCCAGGGCGTGCTGAGTGACTCCAGCCAGGTCTGCTAAGCACCCAAATTGGCCCGGTTGCTAGGGAGGGTAGAGTCACATGGGGTAACCTCCTTGTGGTCACTATAATGTGGTTCGCTCTTGGTGGGGCACGTGATGAGTTGTGCGTGGATGCCGCAGAGAATAGCGTGAAGCCTCCATATGTGATATGTCTCCGTGTTAACATGCTAAACAAGCCACGTGATGTGTGGATTGACGTCTCAGACTTGAAGGCAACTGAGATTCATACTCCGTCACCCGGATTGAGGCGAGTCACAACGCCACGATGAGAACTTGGAGCACATTGGGAATTGGCCATTCCAAATTGTGGAGAAAATCATCAGCTTTCAACAGAGGTAAATCTCGCTGAATCACTCGCAAAGTGAATCGCATTCTCACACAATTGGTTGTGCGCTGCAAATGTCACTCATTCATGTGAGTCAGGGACGTAGCCTGAGTTGGCAGAGAATGTTGATGAGCTGCATCATGGTGACAATTAAGCCTGATTGGATAGGTTTAAATTTGTCAACCTGAAACCAATCCTGAAACCCTGAGTTCCTTCAGTGTCCTCTGGTACAGGCCTCTGTTCTCTACTTGCCATCTCACTGTTTACCACTACTGGGCGAGGCTATGGATATGAAAAGGTAAATAAGGCGCTGATGTGTTGTTGTGAAGGCGGTCAGATACAAATGTCTATCAAATTGTGACATCACAATGTGGAGGAAGTAGAGAATGTGTCATTTTGGCAGCTTGGGCTGCATTCCCCTTCTAATTTGTATGCACTACCCTTGCTAACTTCTCTCCATCTCATGGACTGGGATGTACATCATTGCTTATGTTGCATGATAGCCCAATACTGGCAGAACCCATGCAATAGATTTAACTAGAACACCCTAAATCCTTGATCAACTGGACTACGTTGACGGCTGTTGTCAATTTGTGGAATTGTTAGTGATCTTGACACCTGAGAAAACAAAGTTTTCGGAGATTGATGAATCCATAGATTCAGATAAAGTTTAGTTGTAATATCAGAGGCATATGTATAAATCTTGTCCTTCTGCAAGTTTCTCCCATCTCCACACATGATCTCGAGCTCAATTAGAATGAAAATCGGGTTCTCTGTCACCTCTCTTACCAAAGCCCTTCTCCCCCAATTGTTCAGTTTGGCCGGGCAGCCAACTCTAGGATGAGTCCTAGTTGTTCCAAACTTCATCCATTTAAGAATTATGGAGGCCACTGTGCTCTTGGGAACTTTCAATACAGCAGAATATTTTTGTAGCCTTCCTGAGATCTGTATGTCGACACAAACCTGTCTCTGAGCTCTGCAGGCAGTTCCTTTGACCTCATGGCTTGGTTTTTGCTCATATATGCATTTTCAGACCTTATATAGACAGGTGTGTGCCTTTACAAATCATGTCCAATCAATTGAATTTGTCACAGGTGGACTCCAATCAAAGTGTAGAAACATCTCAAATATGATCCAGAGAAATGGGATGCCCCTGATCTAAATTTCAACTTTCATAGCAAAGAGTCTGACCACTTATGTCAATGTGATATTTAATTTTTTTTTTCTTCTTTTTAATACATTTGCAAAGTTATCAAAAATCAGGTTTTTGCTTTGTCATAAGGGGTCTGGTGCATTAGGGGTATGGTGTGTAAATTGATGTGAAAAAATTATTTTAGCATAAAGCTGCAACATAACATAATGTGAAAAACAAATGAAGGAGGCTGAATAGTTTATGAAGAATGCACTGATATATCAAAAGATCAAGAAAAATGTGATTCCTCATGTATTGACCCCTTTAAATCCTTTTTTTATTTTAAATAATCAACGTACACTACCCCAGCCGCTTTCGCTGTTGCGTACTATCTTCGTATTTATAGCCACATCTCCTTGACCGCATTTGGATGCGCTCTACAATATGAAACAGCCTTTCTGTGGGCCCCCCTCAAGCCCAGGCCCAGGACAAAAGGTCCAGTTGTCCCCCCTTATCAGCAGCCCTGCCTCTGAGTTCTGGTCACCATTCACTTGCATTGAATGGAACTACAGAGCTGAAATATTCTCCTTAAAATCTTTGTTTGTGTTCTGAATTAGACAGATAGTCATACACCTCTGGAATGGCATGCCTGTGAGTAAATTAAGAGATCATTTAAATTTTTTTGGGGTGAACTATCCCTTTTAACACCTTTACAAGTAACTTCACCTTCCTTTGCAGATAACCAGCATCTCAGACGTGGGTAATATTTTTTGCAGTTGCTCAGGCACTCCACGAAGCGGGAGGCATCACTCTCGTCCATCTGAGCGTCAACAATCTCAAGAAGTTTTCGGGCTTTGTTGGATGGTGTCCGTTCAGCCTCAATCTCATAACAGTTGTCTCTAGAGAGCAGCCCTACAGATATAACACAGTCTAGCAGAGGGCCCAAGTGATACAGGGCATCCACCAGGAGCTTGCGTGAAGACAGGAGACAGGCCTTCACAGCTTGCTTGTTCTCTGGCCCTATAGTTACAAAGCAATGGGGAGTATGGGGAGTAAAATTAAGCGGTCAATAAAATCAACTAGGCAAGGACAACTTAACTAACTTACCTAGCTTTCAGAGTGTTTCCTATCAATTAAAATGTAAATTATATATCTATTAGAGATGCACCGATCGACCGGCCAGGGACCGGAATTAGCCGATTTTCCGCATGCTCGGCCCGGATCGGTGACCGGCCGGTCAGCCTCACGTCTGTCCGATTCCTTGCCGTCCGTTTTGTTGCCAGCGGCGCAGGCAATAACGTCACAGCCGCACGTAAACATGTCATTGGAGTGGAAGATCTTCACTGTATGAGTGAAGAATACATAAAGTTCGAAATGTATAATAATTGTGAGGCCAAAGTAAACCGCGGGAGAACCACAACAATAACTTTCGGATCAACAAACCTAATTAGATATTTATAACACCATCACCCAGCTGAAAATGCCCATTTTAAAAAAGAAGCTAAAAAGTGAAAGCGGCTAAAGCTAGCCAGAGCTCAGAGCCAGTCACAAGTCAGCAGCCTCTCCTATCATTCCTTGGTATGAGCAGCGAAAATACCAGAGCAATTACGAGGAAAATTATGGAAATCATGGTCCTGGATGACCAGATGATCTCCATATTTGAGGACGGAGGGATCAGAAATCGGATACATTTCCTCGATACAAAGTATGAGGTACTTTCCGAAGTAGTGTTGCCCGAGTTGTTTAATCTCGTGTCATGTAACACACGCAGCCTGTTATCTGTCAACATTTGGGTACACAAATCCAGGAGACGGGAAGTGGGGTGCTGGATGGCAGAGGCAGGCTAAATACATACAAATTATGCCGTTTTGATTTAATGTGCTGAGTAATGTAATTTTTCCCACCGTGTCCGATATTAAAATCAGTGCGACACACATTGCAAAAGGCGTGGGCATTGTCGGTATGGCTTCGGGATATGAAATTAAATTCTTCCATCCAGCTGTTGTTAAAGGTACATGTATATTTTGTGTTTTTCACCGGCGCACCAGCTGATTCTTCTCCTCCCATCTATCAGTGATGCTTGATTTAACATCCCGCGCCTACTGCCTGCGCAGATATCAACAGCGCAGCTGGGTTGTAGGTTGCCAGATTGAGGTCATACATGATTTGTGATTTGTATGATGTGTTGATTGTGTGAGTAGGATGCGTTTCATTCAAGATCTGGCAACTGGACCACCTGAGTTTTTTTGGGAGAAATAACAAAACGGGAGTGTTGACAGGTGTGAAGTTACAAGCCGTTCCCGAAGCAGTGCTCAGTTTTACAACAGATATTTGGACATCTAAAGTAAGCTGAGCGTATTGGACACTTCAGTTTTTCAGATCTTTGGAATTGTTTTGTTAGACGAGTAATAAAGAGAAAAAGGTCCATTTATAAAAAAAAATTGTGGAACATGACATCTGTTATATAAAGCAACTCATTTGCAGTTAATTGTTATTTCTACCGTTTTCTAGTCACAGAGCACTTTATTTTGAGAGCTGTTTAAGTGAGAGAAGATCCTGTAACTTAGTGCAGTTTGGGGGAAATTGTAATGTTTAATAATTTATTTTATTATGAAAATAAAATTTAGCATTGAAGAAAGGTAGATTTTGTTTGTATATATGGTCAATAATAGTTCTTAGAAAGAAAATCGCAATCGGTAAAATCGGTATCGGCAGGTCACACTTGCAAAAAATCGGAAATCGAAATCAGCCAAGAAAATTGCAATCGGGGCATCTCTAATATATGGATATATATATATACACATACATACACACACACACACTGGAGGCCAAATGTTTGGAAGATTTTGCTGTTTCAGAAGGATATTGGTACCTTAATTCACCAAAGTGGCATTCAGCTGATCACAAAGTATAGTCAGAACATTACTGATGTAAAAAACAGCATCATCACTATTTGAAAAAAGTAATTTTTTATCAAATATAGACAGGCTCCATTTCCAGCAGCCATCACTCCAACACCTTATCCTTGAGTAAATCATGCTAAATTCATAATTTGGTACTGGAATATCACTTGCCATTATATCAAACACTCCTGAAAGTTATTTGGTTTGTTAAATGAAGCTTAACATTGTCTGTGTTTGTTTTTGAGTTGCCACAGTCTACAATAGACTGGCATGTCTTAAGGTCAATATTAGGTAAAAAAATGGCAAAAAAGAAACAGCTTTCTCTAGAAACTCATCAGTCAATCATTGTTTTGAGGAATGAAGGCTATACGATGCTTGAAATGGCCAAAGATTTCATACAAAGGTGTACACTACAGTCTTCAAAGACAAAGAACAGAGTCCCTATTTTAGATGCCTCACATGTCCTCAGCTGACAGCTTCATTGAATTCTACCCGCTAAACACCAGTTTCATGCACAACAGTAAAGAGAAGACTCAGGGGTGCAGGCCTTATGGGAAGAATTGCAAAGAAAAAGCCACTTTTGAAACAGAAAAACAAAAAGAATGTTTAGAATGGACAAAGAAACACAGATATTGGACAACAGATAATTGGAAATGAGTGTTATGGATCCTGACCCCATTGAAATTTCAACTGAGTATCTGGTAAAACGGACAGCTAGAATGCCAAGGATCTGCAAAGCGGTCACTGCTGCACGTGGAGATTTTTTTGAGGAGAACTCTTTGAAGTAAGTTGTACTAGTGATTTGTCATGTTATTAATGTCCTGACTATACATTGTGATCGGTTGAATGCCACTTTGGTGAATAAAAGTGTGTGTGTGTGTGTGTGGCGTGTTTTTGTGATTTACGAGGACAATTTTGTAAGTTACAAATTAGTAATTACAAGGGTATTATGCTATAAATGTGATTTATGAGGACATTTCTAGTGTCCCCATAATTCAAATCGCTTAAAAATCATACTAAACAATGTTTTATTGAAAATGTAAAAATGCAGAAAGTTTTCTGTGATGATTAGGTTTAGGGTTTGAGTTAGGTTTAGAGGATAGAATCTATAGTTTGTACAGTATAAAAGTCATTATGTCTATGGAAAGTCCTCATAATGATAGGTAGACCAACGTGTGTGTGTGTGTGTGTGTGTATATATATATATATATATATATATATATATATATATATAGTTGAAGTCAGAAGTTTACATACACTTAAGTTGAAGTAATTAAAACTACGTTTTTAACCACTCCAAATATTTACTTTGTGCATGACATGAGTAATTTTTCCAACAATTGTTTTCAGACAGATTGTTTCTCTTTTAATTGACTATATCACAATTCAAGTGGGTCAGAACTTTACATACACTTTAAGCAGCTTGGAAAATTCCATAAAATGGACTCAAGCCTAATTTAGCTTCTGATAGGCTGATTGGAGTTGAGTTGAAGGTGTCCCTTTTAAGGCCTACCTTCAAACTCAGTGCCTCTTTGCTTGACATCATGGGAAAATCAAAAGAAATCAGCTAAGACATCTGGTTCATCCTTGGGAGCAATTTCCAAACACCTGAAGGTACCACGTTCATCTGTACAAACAATAGTACGCAAGTATAAACACCATTGGACCATTCATACCGCTTAGGAAGGAAATGCATTCTGTCTTCTAGAGACAAACGTAGTTTGGTGCAAAAGTGCAAATCAATCCCAGAACCACAGCAACTTGTGAAGATACAGGACGAAACCAGTAGGCAAGTATCTTTATCCACAGTAAAACGAGCCCTATATCGACATAACCTGAAAGATTGCTCAGCAAGGAAGAAGGCACTGCTCCAAAACTGCCATAAAAAAGGCCAGACTACAGTTTGCAAACATTTTGGAGAAATGTCCACTGGTGTGATGAAACAATTTAGCTGTTTGGCCATAATGACCAGCATTACGTTTGGAGGAAAAAGGGTGAGGCTTGCAAGCCGAAGAACACCCTCCCAACCGTGAATCATGGGGTGGCAGTATCCTGTTTTGGGGTTGCGTTGCTGAAGGAGGGACAGGTGCACTTTACAAAATAAATGGCATCATGAGGAAGGAAATGTATGTAGATATATTGAAGCAACATCTCAAGACATCCGCCTGGATGTTGAAGCTTGGTCGCAAATGGGTCTTCCATACCTCAAATGTTGTGGCAAAATGGCTTGAGGACAACAGAGTCAAGGTATTGGTTGTGGCCATCACAAAGCCCTGACCTCAATCCAATTACAGGAAGAACTGAAAAAGCGTGTGCGAGCAAGGAGGCCTAAAAACCTGACTCCGTTACACCAATTCTGTCTGGAGGTATGGGCCAAAATTCCAGCAACTTATTGTGAAAAGCTTGTGGAAGGCTACATAAAATGTTTGACAAAAATTATTAAACAATTTAAAGGCAATGCTACCAAATACTAACAAAGTTTATGTACACTTCTGACCCACTGGGAATGTGCTGAAATAAATTATTCTCTCTACTATTATTGACATTTCACATTCTTAAAATAAAGTAGTGATACTAACTGACCTAAGACAGGGAATGTTTTCTACGATCTAAATGTCAGAAATTGTGAAAAACTGAGTATACCATGTGGTGTAAACTTCTGACTTAAACTGTGTGTTTGCATACATGTGTGAATATATATCTATATATATACAGTGAGGAAAATAAGTATTTGAACACCCTGCTATTTTGCAAGTTCTCCCACTTAGAAATCATGGAGGGGTCTGAAATTGTCATCGTAGGTGCATGTCCACTGTGAGAGACATAATCTAAAAAAAAAAATCCAGAAATCACAATGTATGATTTTTTAACTATTTATTTGTATGATACAGCTGCAAATAAGTATTTGAACACTTGAGAAAATCAATGTTAATATTTGGTACAGTAGCCTTTGTTTGCAATTACAGAGGTCAAACGTTTCCTGTAGTTTTTCACCAGGTTTGCACACACTGCAGGAGGGATTTTGGCCCACTCCTCCACACAGATCTTCTTTAGATCAGTCAGGTTTCTGGGCTGTCGCTGAGAAACACGGAGTTTGAGCTCCCTCCAAAGATTCTCTATTGGGTTTAGGTCTGGAGACTGGCTAGGCCATGCCAGAACCTTGATATGCTTCTTACAGAGCCACTCCTTGGTTATCCTGGCTGTGTGCTTCGGGTCATTGTCATGTTGGAAGACCCAGCCTCGACCCATCTTCAATGCTCTAACTGAGGGAAGGAGGTTGTTCCCCAAAATCTCGCAATACATGGCCCCGGTCATCCTCTCCTTAATACAGTGCAGTCAGCCCTGTCCCATGTGCAGAAAAACACCCCCAAAGCATGATGCTACCACCCCCATGCTTCACAGTAGGGATGGTGTTCTTGGGATGGTACTCATCATTCTTCTTCCTCCAAACACGGTTAGTGGAATTATGACCAAAAAGTTCTATTTTGGTCTCATCTGACCACATGACTTTCTCCCATGACTCCTCTGGATCATCCAAATGGTCATTGGCAAACTTAAGACGGGCCTTGACATGTGCTGGTTTAAGCAGGGGAACCTTCCGTGCCATGCATGATTTCAAACCATGACGTCTTAGTGTATTACCAACAGTAACCTTGGAAACGGTGGTCCCAGCTCTTTTCAGGTCATTGACCAGCTCCTCCCGTGTAGTTCTGGGCTGATTTCTCACCTTTCTTAGGATCACTGAGACCCCACGAGGTGAGATCTTGCATGGAGCCCCAGTCCGAGGGAGGTTGACAGTCATGTTTAGCTTCTTCCATTTTCTAATGATTGCTCCAACAGTGGACCTTTTTTCACCAAGCTGCTTGGCAATTTCCCGTAGCCCTTTCCAGCCTTGTGGAGGTGTACAATTTTGTCTCTAGTGTCTTTGGACAGCTCTTTGGTCTTGGCCATGTTAGTAGTTGGATTCTTACTGATTGTATGGGGTGGACAGGAGTCTTTATGCAGCTAACGACCTCAAAAGGTGCATCTAATTTAGGATAATAAATGGAGTGGAGGTGGACATTTTAAAGGCAGACTAACAGGTCTTTGAGGGTCAGAATTCCAGCTGATAGACAGGTGTTCAAATACTTATTTGCAGCTGTATCATACAAATAAATAGTTAAAAAATCATACATTGTGATTTCTGGATTTTGTTTTTTAGATTATGTCTCTCACAGTGGACATGCACCTACGATGACAATTTCAGACCCCTCCATGATTTCCAAGTGGGAGAACTTGCAAAATAGCAGGGTGTTCAAATACTTATTTTCCTCACTGTATATATTATACACACACTGATCACCCACAACATTAAAACTACCTGCCTTATACTCTGTAGGTCCCCCTTGTGCCGCCAAAACAGCGCCAACCCGCATCTCAGAATAGCATTCTGAGCTTATATTATTCTCACTACAATTGTACAGAGCGGTTATCTGAGTTACTGTAGACTTTGTCAGTTCAAACCAGTCTGGCCATTCTCTGTTGACCTCTCATCAACAAGTCATTTCCATCCACAGAACTGCCGCTCACTGGATGTTTTTTTGTTTTTGCCACCATTCTGAGTAAATTCTAGAGTCTGTTGTGTGTGAATATCCCAGTAAATCAACAGTTACAGAAATACTCAAAAGTTCCCAATGGCAAATAAGTAGCTGACAAACATCGACATGAACTGGTCACCATTTACTTTAAACTTTTTTAAATCACCTTTTTGATTCTTTGCAGTTCACTCACTAGTCCTGTGATGTGACAAATACATTTTTAAAACTGCAAATATTTGGGGGCCTGGGTTGCTCAGCGAGTATTGACACTGACTACCATCACTGGACCTGAGATATGAGGACCTAGTAAGTAGTGGGAATTGGGCATGACAAATTGGGGAGAAAAGGGGATAAAAAATATTTAATGTCCCTGCTGGGGGTCAAAAAATAACTAAAACCAGCCAGATATGGTTGGCTGGTCTTAGCTAGTTTAAACTGGTCCTAGTTTTTTAAGACAGTCAACCAGCTTGGCCAAGGTGGTCTTGCTAAGACCAGTCAATCATATTATGTTTTTTCTTTGTTTTGTTCTGTTTTTACATTAAAAATACCATTTAAAATAGTTTTTAGAAGTAAAACATGTCATCTCAACTACCCAAACGCGTGTCACTTGATTTTTCAAGACAAATTACATTACAATGGTATCTATAAAAAAGCTTACCTGAATCGTGAGGTGTCTCCGTTGCCATCACAACACTATATCGCTATAATTACGGCTCATCTTTAACTTATAACATGTAGTTCATTCAAATGTTTCTAAGAAGAACAGAGTTGCGATCGTTTCATCCCTGACAGTTCAACCTGTCGCTGTAGAAGTATTTAAAAGCACTATTGACGACGACAAACATCATTCAAGTTTTTATGTTCGTGATGTTATTACTTTAAGTTTAGTACATCTGCAAAACTTTTACTCATAAAGTCTCTTGGGCAGTTCCTCGCAGTTTACCACTTCCTGGAAGTGGTAACTACCCGTAAAAATTCAAAAAAGGCTGTGTCAACAAATTTTCACGTTCAGATTCATTAACTAAACCATAAGACGCCGATTACTCCGCTAATTATTTAGCATTTAATACTGAATTATTTAATTTCAGTACTGAAGTTTGTAATTTACAGCGATGGGCGTGGCTTCAAGTAGCTGCCACCCAAATACAAATAAAAAAATAAAAACACACACACAACGTTATCAAATAAAATCGATAATAAATAACTAAATAAAATTATAATGGTGGTAAATCTTACGAACTAAATTCCATTAAGGAACATCCATTTCTTCGAGTGTCAAGACCTGCAGATGGAGCTAAACAACTATAGATTCATAAAATTCTTGAAAATCAGATTGAATGGGGTTTGGTGAATACAAGGAATGGACCTGTTGATCTTGTTGCATTGAATAATTGCTCAGCTCTCATAAATAAGTGTCTACACTTATCCCTAGCTAAGGCCCACTATACCAAGGGGGCATCACATTGACTTAAAATGATTTAAAATAAGCTAATACGCTATAATTATAATAATTTAACTTACTATAATAAATCTAAAACTGCTAAAAATGGCTTACTTTAAATCAAGATGTGCAATATTTATTATGTCTTATTTTAATTTAACAACTCCCTGAAGAACAAACAGTTCATTACACCAGAAGTACCAGAGGAAATACTGCATCTCAGCCTACATGGGGCACTTTGAATATTGTCTTGGACATTGGGAGGTCTTGGAGTCAAAAAGATTGAGAACCACTGAAAAAAGGGAGACCAGGCTGGTTGTCACACTTTTTACTCCAGTGTATATTATCAGTTCTAAAATCAGTTTCTAAATAGCCACATAGCTTGAAGCCTTGAAGGCACCCCTGGCAGCAGCGAACCCCCATGTGACGCTGGCGAAGATAGGGGCACAAGATGAGCCGGAGGCCTTTCTGGAGCTCTTCGTGCATAATGCAAAGTTCTGAAATGGCCGGGGGTAAAATGTACACTCCAACTCCTACCGCTGCTGACCGGGGAGGCCCATCTCGCAGCCCCACAACTCCAGGTCGACAACCTCCTGAGGTACCCTGAGCTGATGAAATCCTGCAGCGGGTCAGCCGCAGACCCGAAGAGCATCTCCGGAGGTTCCGAACCTTGATGCTAAGCGAAGTCGGCCACCTGTTTGCCTTTGCAACACCTGCCGGTGGTGGGGGCTGGCAGAGGAGCCCAGCGATGTCGGGAGTGTCATCAATCTCATGGTCCTGGAACCGTTAATCTCCAAACAACCAAAAGGGACTGCAGAGTGGGTCCAGTCCCACCGACCGGCGTCACTGGATGAAGCAGTGCAGTTTGTGGAGGACCATTTAGCATCATACCCGGGGCCCTCCCCAGCCCCTCCCCTTCTTCTTTTTGACCTATCCCGTTCCCCTGGAAATGGTGGAACAATCCCCCAAGACCGTTGCCCAGGTTCGGGGGTGTACTAACACTCCTGTCTCTCTCTCCCCCAGCTCTACTCATTCTTCCTCTCAGGTGGGGGAAGCTGCCACCACTAGAGTGGGCGTGGGTTTGGGCCATTCTGTTGGAGTTGTCCCCAACACTCCACAGGCTGCCCCCGATCGAGCAGGAAGGTATCAAATATCTGTGAGTATTAAGGGCAGGGCTGTAGCTAGTGGGGTGAAAGTTGGCAATGATTCTATGGGCCCAAAGGTCCTGGGGGTCCCACAATAAATTCTAAACTGTAAGTTTCAATAAGAAAAGGGCCCAGAGCAATATATAGTCAGGGGACCCAGATTACCTTGCTATGGCCCTGATTGGGGGGAGGTACATATCCTTGGTGGATTCAGGTTGTAACCAAACCTCCATTCATCAATCCTTGCTTCAAAATGGGGCATTGGATAGAAATAATTGGGTTATATTTAACTAAGTAACTGTGTGCTCTCATAAAGTGGTTGGGAATAGTAGTGCAAAATGCCAGGTTAGGGGTCGTCATGGAAACCCTCCAGACACAGGGTGGGGCCCTTTGTGCCAAGGACGGCTGAGTGGAGGAGAGCCTGAATGAAGGATTAATCCCACGCCAGTGCATCTCAAAACCCCATACCCGCCAAGAGCTAAGAGCTCAAGCATGTGCTGGTCTTTATTTCATCCATTCAGGAGTCAATAGTTCTGCTACACCCCACCCCTCTGCTCTCACACACATCCACACATGAACATTCCAAAAACATTGCAGTCTGAACATATGGACACATAAGTGCCTTGCATGTGTTTGCAATTCATTAAAAATAACCAGGAAATTATTGTTTACATCAATGTTTACATTTCATCATCTTCATGTTTATGTAAATTAACTTCAAAATTCCAAAGTATTTGCAAGCTCACTGCAAAAAAAATAATAATAAATAGAACAATAATTATACAAATATTGAAACAAATTGAAAGCATGATAAATTTACTGGAGAGGCCAAATTGATTATTTTCAGATAATATATCTTGTATTAAACTTTTTTCATTAACAAATATTTTTCATGTTTGAAGTATTAAACACTTTTTTTTATTATTAAAAAATTAACTCAATTCAAAATATATTCTCTGAAAACAAGTCATAATATTGTATACAGTAAAATGCTGCAATAAATTGATCTAGTTTAATATTTGTTTATGTTTTTTTTTTTTACTGGGACACAAGACGAAAATACTGCTTAAAAAAGAAAGTTAACAGAAAATGGACACACATTTAGAAACATTCCAAGATATAATGGAACTACTTAGAAAAGACATGAATTCCTTTATCTTCAACAACACCCAACCTTCCATATGCAAACATGTTCATATACTTATCCATGCAGGCTTAAAGACACATTTGTTCATGTGCACATACCTACTCATTCATTTAAAACAACGAGTAGCTCTTATAATGAGTGGGGGGATTGATGCAGGCTAGTTCTTTCTTAACACCTTTAAATGTACCCTACTTCACCTTTATGAAGAGCCACAACACCCTTCTTACTTCCTAAAGAAGCACACTCACTCTCTTTTTTCCCTTTCATCAGCACTTGACACAAAACATATCCTCTGTGGCAAGGGTGACACACAGGAAACCCTATTTGGTCACTTGAGTTGGGAGCAACATATGTGCTGTATTAACATGTGCCTGATTTGTCTATTTAAGCATATAATAATAATACTAGTAATGATGATGTTTATGTAAAAATCAGGGTTCCCACACCAATTCACCTGTCCTAGAGGTTTTGTTGTCTTATCGAGTTGTTTGTGATTACTCATTTTACAAATCACTAATAAAGGTTGTAGTCACAAAGAGTAATTTTGTAGTTTCCTAGAAACCATAAAAGTGCACAATTGTTATCATAAGGTACTATTCTTACCTGATCTGACATTTAAGGAGTTACCTAATGTAGTCAGGTTACATCAATTAAATAATATTTTTGACTTGAACAAAACCAGTTAATTTAGATGTGACCACATGAGACACATTTCTTGATTTCATTGAAATTTCATTGACTTTCTATGTAATTCCATTACTTGAAAAAAAAAAAAAAAACCTTCAATAATAAGATATCTAATTTTTGTCTCTTTCACTTCCTAATTTTTCTTTCTGTAATTTCTTGGTCCCATCGTGGTCATTTTAACAATTATGAATATGATGAATTTATAACAATCCCCAGCAGAGGGCAGTTGTAACTCTGTAGTGCCTCTCGACAAACCACAAAGTGAGTGAGTGTATTTTTGCCATGCTCATCACACTTAAGACGTAACCAGATGTTTAAGATTGAGGCGACCCAAACGTAAAGTTGAAGAACCTGCCACTGAAAAACCCATATTGATGAGCACTAAGGGGGTGGAGGGTGTTGGGGTGTCAATCCAAATGATTCTGATTAGTCAATTGTGGAATTCTGCAATCATTATTTTTTGGAATAATGTCAGATCAATTTGATATTTAACAATGTACCATTGTCCCTGCCAGCCAAATTCCTACTGTGCAAGTTTCATGTGTCTAATATCAAGTTTCATCTCAAATTAAATTTAATGTCAATTTATTTATTTAACAGGTAAGTAAATTCATGGCATACATTTTGACAAGAAAGTGCTTCTTAAGCTTTGTGTTTCAAAATTAAGTTCTGCTCCAATAGTGCATGTAGATGTCATCATACAGTTTATTATGCTCAACACCAGTATTAATATTATCTTTATGTAAATGAGTATTGTATACAGATTCATCATGCATGCATAAACAAATTGCTTTCAGTAGATGCCTGGTTCTAGAGATTGTAGGTATTATGAACCAAACAAAGTATCTTGTGTTGTATAACGCTTGTATCCAGAAGCATATGTCATACAGTTTATGCACACATATCTGATTGTATTTGTCTGAGTGCATGCATGTGTGTGTGTGTCCAGGCAAGTGTCCGCCGCAGCTGTGCGGAGCTGTGATCTGAGGCAGGCTTTTGCTTGCTGTGAAAATATTATTTCAAGTGTTTATTATTACAGCACTAAGAGACAGTGCGTGTTGTGTGCTGTGCGGGCCAGTAAAAGGGGGTGTACACCAGGACTGTCTTTTTTACCATCATTCCTTCAGTTCCCACTGACCGGCCCCCAGTGAGGTATGGTGCATTGTGGGTAGTGGGGAGGCCTATTGGAGTTGATTAGTTCCGGCTGAGTCTCAGATAGTCCTGACAGGGCCGGAGAAACAAGTTCACAGCATGAACGGCCCCTCCTCACACACCCTCTTGCCCTCTCCAACAGACAATAGAACCAGCATGACAAGAGCTTTTTAAAACACTCCACTCCTCTGTCTCTCACACACATGAGACACACTCACACACACACACACACACACACACCCTTTAACTTGAAAAAACACTGACCAAAATTATTCAACTTTGGCGCATACATTTTTCTAAGCAATAAGCAATATATATATATATATATATATATATATATAAACTACAATAAAGGAGCGACTCAAACAATGTCTAGGTACAAGGGGCCTGATTTACCTAACATTCTTTATAAAAATTCTTCTTACTTTTTTCCTGAAAGCCACATTCATTTAAAATGTTTTTTTTTTCTTTCTTTTGCTGCATTTACATATCCTATCCACAATAGAATGGCATATTCCTCCACCGAAAATGAAGACAGGAGGATGTAGAACACATCTATGCGAGTTATTTGAGATGTGCTGCGACGTGTAGATTTAACAACATCATTTCTATTTTCTTTTCCTTCTTTCGTAGGAGGATGATGACGTCAAACAAGTCCACAAAATGTAAAAATGCATAATGCACATTGAGAAACAGCCAAAGTTCTTCATGAATTGTACTTAGGACATTTTTTAAAGCCGTGACATACTATAAACAAGTACATGCTTCTAGCTACAAACGCTCAATTGTGTGCATTGTTGTGTATCAAAAAGTGTCAAATTGCGGTTCAGAACACAATAAAAGTACATGTTGCATTCTTAACATTGCTACAAGGGACGCTATTGATCTATTTCAGTGACATCACTTTTGCCTCGCAGCCACATATTTGTAACCATCAGCAGGAGGAAACAATGGGAGATGAATGGAAAAACACCCAAGAAACGAAATAAAGAAAAACCTCAAAAATTGCTTTTGATCCATGCCAAGTCCCAGGAGAAGTTCATACAGGCCTGAAGACAGCAGAAATATTGCCAAATTGAACTTTGGCAGACATTTAAATATATATTATCCCTGATTCATCAACAAGTTCCAAATGTTTTTGTGTTGTGTTCAGGTCTGATTTAGTCACAGTATTGAAATATGTCTGTGATTATCCCATCTGTACGAATGTAAGAGCTGCTTTTAATTCCTGAAGGAGGCTTTTGTCGCATCCCACACAGCAGCACATTGAAGGTATATGGAATTTTGGTCACAAACATGGCAGCGCGGTCATACAGTGACATCATATGGAACAGGTCAATATCAGACATTATAGTGTGAACTGTACATTTCCTCTGAAATCTTTCCCTTTTAGGCTTATTACTGTTGTGCCAGAGCAACAGTGTGAAGAGAATTTTGCTTAGTTAGTGAGGTAATGTCAATATATTTATATCAACTGAACTAAATAATAACACATCAATTTAATGCCACTTTTGAAGGTAACTATCGCTCCCATGAGAACTGAGGTTTGGTACAGCCACTGCCACATTAACGTGTTAACACAGGTTAAGCATGTTCAACCAGACCGTGCATTTGAAAATGCATTGGCCAAGCACCTGCATATGTATATGTGACAGGGCGGAGGGCGGGGCCGGGTCGTGAATCTACACACCCGGCCCCTTATCAGGCTAATCAAGCCTCTGCGGATGGTGGCGCGACAGAGAGAGATCGTTCATGGGCAGCTGTCCATCATATGTGTGTGTTTGTGTCTTTTTGATTAAGTTCTTAATTAAATATCATTTATATTGTCAAGCCTGTTCTCGCCTCCTCCTTTCCCTTAATCCCATTACAGTATACTTTCTTATGTATGTTTTTGGCCTTACAAACTTTGTATAATTTATATTAAGAACTTTTCTTTGGAATATTTTTGTAAATCTGGAACCAGAATATCATAAAACATTTAGGGGTTGGCTCTGTTCACATGGGGCAATAAGCAACCATTTGGCAACCACGTAGAATGCTCTAGCAACAACATAGCAACTACCTAGCAACCACCCAGAACACCCTAGCAACTATGTTCTAAAAAACACTCAAAACACTAAGGAAATGGCCTGGCAACCATCCAAAACACTGAAGAATTTTGGTGGCAAATTTTGTACAGGCAAGCGCTACTCACATAATCATTGGAATTATTATTAAAAACAAACTTTATTCAAAAACCTGTAGGTTTGAGTGTGTCCTGTGAAATACTGACACTGTCTTCCTTAAGCACTTGGCCAAGCTGATTCACAAACATACAGTTCAGGAGGTATACAGTACATAAAATCCACAGCACCGTTTATATAGCCAGTTACTGCAAACCACTATATAGAGCAAACTTAACACAACACTCAAACCCTTCTCTGAAAAATAACATCCAATCACAAACAGCAACCCGTCTAAACCACACAATGTAGCTAACCAGCTCTTAACCACACCGCTCAGTTCAACATGCCAGCACATCCCACCGTGGTGCACTCCAGGGACAAACTACATCAACACCTCCCTGCCCTATTTTTCCTCACCTCTCTTACTTTATCTTACCTCTCTATGCTCTCTCATTGCCCTCTCCCTGCATTCTTCTCTCTGTTCTCGCTCTCCACACATAATTGATTAAGGGCCGCTTCCATAAATCAATTCGGCATGGGCATCAGTCAGTAATGAATGGTGGAAGCCCCCCTCTGAGCATCCAGTATTAATCCAGCACAGCAGGCTCTTCCACTCAAAACTCTTGGGCTCTTTTTCTTCTTCTTCTTCTTCTCTCTCTCTCTCTCTCTCTCTCTCTCTCTCTCTCTTTTTTTCTTTTGCAAACACACTCACACAAACTAGACACAAATGCCAAAAAACACTCTCTATGAGCACAGAGGGGAGCTGCCTCTCATCCTGAATAAAGAAAGTCAGAGAGAGGGATGAGATGAAAGGATGTAAAAATGAACAGACAGGCATATGAAAGAGAGAACTTGTGGTAAAAACCAGCGATGGTCAAGCAGAAAAGGAGTCATAGCAGGAGTATGCAGGCACAGACACACTCATTGACTCACAAAAAGCCCCTAAGCAATGTTCCAATGAAAACCAAGATTTGTTTTTCTGAAATGTGTAACCCATGTTTAATAATGCTAGTGGTGTGCACCGTGGTCTCATTTGATCTAGGAATACTGAATTAGTGACTACTTAATCTGTGTTCTAAATGAAATATGTTCCTAGCTGGTGACTTTTGAATATGTAGTCTGACAGTATTTCAACATAGTAAATTGTCATTAAATTGCATCTTGACACTTAAAACCTGAGAATTTGAAGGTAAAAAGAGTTACACAGAAAACACATTAGCTAGATTTGCTAAAATTAGTTAATATTAGAATGTGTTAAAATGAGTTAGCCTTAGTGCTCAAGAAATCCATGGCCCTCATCATCTGGCGGGAACAGGAATAGCTGCCAATACTGACAGAAATCCCCTGGTTTACATGGTTGCAAATGCAAACTGTACTATATTAGCCAGGATGTCCTGTATGTTGTTTCGTTCCGTATTGAAGCTGAAAAAATTACACATCCCCTTGATGAACAGTCCTTAAACCTTCATCATTTAAGAAAAAACCTCTCATGATTTTGCATTCCTGATCTTTATTAACAAATCCAAATTGTACACATAAATACCAAATTAATTGAAATTGGGTTTTAGTTCTTAGGAAAGAAAGTTCAATGATGAATTTATCTGATTTTGATCCATTATTGTTGAGAAGAGTTCAAATGTCTGGGTGAGGGAGACATTCTGGCAAATGTATGTTCAACACTTATAGTAATTAGGAATAAGTAATTGTAAAGACACACTAGAAGTTTAAATCTGTTTTGATCTCTTCTTTAAAACTAGATTTTGTTTTCTTTTTGGAATCAAAAAGTTTTCCCCTAAATTTCCCCCTAAAAAATCCTTCATAAACATAAACATAAACATAGAAATCAGTCATAAACTGTTAGCTGGTGATTTTTGACTTTGGATCATGAGCAAGCTGATGAAAGACACTCTCCAGCATCTAATTATGACAATAATGGTGATGATGATAACGTGTGATCTACATGTTGAATACAGTCTGAAGTTAATGAACAGTGCAAACTACAATTACCTATACACACTACCTGCAATACATGGTAGAATTACACTTTGTAGTGGTTTTTAATCTAAGGTTTATCCTATCAGATTTATATTAATGTTAACCAAGACATAATTCAAATAGTTATAATTCATAATTCAGACTCCAATTCATTCCATTAGTTGTCATAAATTGTCTTTTTTGTAGCAGACAGAGAACTCATCTGATTTCTTTAAAAATACTGAATTGTTCTGCATTACAGCTCATTTTCTGTTTTCATGGTTTCTTTTCCTTAGATATAATAACAGCTACAGCAGTACTCATAATATTACTCAAACATGTTCTGTTTGTATACAAGGCATAATTAAATGTTTTAGAGAGATTGAGAGATTGGTTTTACTTGTAATCCAAAAGCAATCAAAAGTAATCTGATTACATTAATTTCAAATTGCTGTAATTTGATTATGTTATTGATTATATTTATTGTTAAGTAATTAGTAATATGTAACTGATTACATTAAAAGTAACACTCCTCACCCTGTTTAGACAGATTTCAAGTGCAGCAGAAACCTTACATATTAACTAAACCCTAACCTAATCCAAACACCTAACCCTTAACTTTACTGTAGCTCTAATTCTAATCTTGGTAGCAGCAAATGCAAGTTTTGCAGAATGAGGTTTACCTTATGACCCATTTCATAATACTGTGTTATCATCAGAAGTAAGAAGAAATAAACATTGTTTTCAAATAGCCTACAGAAAATGCACCTGTCTTCTATTGATCAAACAAACAGATAGTCCTGCCTCTAATTCGTTCCATTAGTTAAGTCAATGTTGTTTTGTTGGACTGGATGGGTCTCTCAAAACAAACAGAGAAATGTATATAGCGCCACAGAGACACAGTGTTTACAGTTTTCGAGAAAAATAACCTACAAAAAGCTTACTTATAGTTGTTTGCATATTAAGCTGGTATGGGTTAGCATTTTAACACTGATAAAGTTACACACTTTAACTTTTAAGTATTGGGAGTTTCAGCCTCCAAATTCCTTGCCATTTATAAACAATTGCAAAAGTTTAAAGGGAACCATCACACTCTCCACCTCTTCTGTTCTGCAAGGAATATTGAGCAATATTCACAGAAATACCTAACACAGATGCTCATTTCAAGAATTCACTGAAAATTGTATACTTTGACATACTGTTGTCAACATATTATGATACAGGATACGTCAGTTCTCATCTTGCATACTGTCTACATTCTCTATGCAAAATGGGACAGTGTTTCCTTCCTCGTCCTCTTTCACCACAGTTCTCCCTTCATCACTCTTTTAGTTTTTCTTCTGTGCTGTTTCAATACTTCAAATCTCCCCCTCCCTCCTTCACCCCCCACCACCTGTCTGTCTCTCTCTCTTTTAGCTGTAGAGTGTTAGTACTGGTGATAGCATAAGCTGTACAACCTTTAAAAACAGTTTGCCTTAATGAGCTCCGAGGAGGCAGGTCACAGCTGAAGCCAATTGCGAGCCCTTCCTGTCGGCATGGCTGCAGGCTCTAGGGTCACGAGGGGTCACACTTGCCCCATCGCACCAGTGGGCTTCAGCCCAGTGGTCTAATCCACAGACACATCTGGATCTGATGCAACTCTGCAGTCGGCTCTCAGGGTGTTGGGGAGAGAGGGAAAGGGGTTGCATACTTTTCAGTGTCAAAGTCAGGGCCGAAGGTGTGTGTGATGTGGCATATGCTTGCAGGGAATTCCTTGATCTTTCTCCTCCTCCTCTTCCTCATGGGCTGGAGCTGAGCAGGTGAGATCTGGATAAATCGACGTGGCAGTGCTTTGAAGCCATTTCCAGTTAAACGCACAACTATTAACAATCGTAACTAACAAGTTGCAGGCCTCGGTGATGCACGTTCTCATGCTCGTTTAACACTCTTCTATTTCCATGTGTTGCATGCCCTTTCATGGATGCCTGAAGCTAATACTTCACAGATCAAAACACTATATCATACCAGCTCACAGATCCAAGGATCAAACAGTAATATACCTGAACACATGTGGGAAACATATGCGGGTTTGTAAATGATCAGACGTGCATTCTAGTGAATGATTCTTGCGATTATACACTCATATGCATGGATGGACATAGCTAGACCCAAATTTATATCTGTAGAATTCTGTCAGATAGATCACTAACACGTTACATTAAAGTTGTATTTGTTCATGTTAGTTATCTACGTTAGTTAACATGAACTAACAACATGAACACTTTTCAGCAGTTATGAATCATGGTTAATGTTAATTTCAACATACAGTAATACATTTTTTACATTAAAAGTTGTACATGTTAACATCAGTTAATGCCTTTTGAACTAAAATGAACGAACAATGAACAATTGAATGAATGAATTAACATGAACAAAGATTAATCAGTTCTGTACAAAATATACTGTTCATTATTAATTAATGATCCTTAATGCTTTTTCTAATGTTAACAAGCAGAACCTTATAATAAAGTGTTACTAATGGATTTAAACATGGGAAAATGTGTTAAAGCTTGAGTGTCAAATGTGTCATTTCTGCACCACTATCATCACCAAATGGATTTGTAAAATAAAAAAAAAGATGGATTTCAAACAAGTTAACCTGAGCTTGCCCGCCCAAGCGGTTGAGCCATTGTTAATGATGTTAGAGTTAATGATGACAGAATTTTTACGTTTTGGGTGAACTATTCCTTTAAATGGATTTTATCGAAAAACATTTATCTTATGGAGAATTTATGGAGCTGCGATTTTATTGATAACATTTACTGATATTGATATTGACATATTTGATAACATAACATGCAAAGGGATTTGTGAAACTTTGTGAATAGCATACATTCCAATTGTGCAGAAATGTATGTGGGCCTAGGAGTAAATTTTTTTTAGTTGGAAAAAATTACTGAGTACTGCTTTTAACGTGTAAATTCAGTGAAGCTGGTTCAATTACGGTTGAAACACAATGTTCAAAAAGGGTCACAGCTTTACGCTTGTGATGAGCTAGTGCATACCTTTGCAGGAACATGTCTATTTGTGTATACACACACATATACACATTCACAGTTTACTGTTTGCAAGCCTTTGTGGTTTCAGATGCTTCATACACCTGAGCCTATAAAACGTAGTGCATCATGGCTCCATAATTGGAGCCTGCTTCTTTCTCGGCTCCAGCTGAATGTGTGACCCCCACCCACCCCAACCCAAACACCCTCTCAGGCCCATAAAAGCACATCTGGTAAAGCACTTTGCTTAACTCCCTTTATCTTCATCTTGCTATTGCTGTCTCACTCAGCCGACAAGAAGCACACCACAGAAAGAGGCTCTCACAAGTAGATACAAACAGAAAAATAACACTGTCAGACTAAGTGAGACATTCTAATGAACCTTCACCAAAAAGAAGGCAGAGGGAGTCTAGTAGAGGAAAAAGTCATATATTTTCAGATACAGTGTTAGCCACGATGAAGACTGTGGATGTGCTGAGGTGTGATTTAAAAGACAAAAAGATATTTCAAATCAAGACCTGACAAAAAATGGTGTCAAAAGTGGTGCTTCAGGCTAATAAAAGGCTACTTTTTCAAGTTGGTCCAACTATTGCAAGTTATGTTCTAGAGCAGTGGTTCTCAACTGGTGGGTGTGCCCAAAAAATGTGTCTCAGATCTGTTGTGATACAGAGTCACGGACATCAGTGGAAAACAATGCTAAATACAAATAATAAAATGTACCTAACCATGTAATTGTGCATAGTCCGGATAGTAAAATAAATCAACATAAAAGGTTTTTATATGGCTTGTTGTACTTATCCCAGCTGTTTCCTGGTGAATAAACACTAGAGGTGCTATAACAACAAATACTTTTATTCACTTTCAAACAGATTATTAAAACAGCAGATTATTAGTTTTATAAACACTAACTTTTCACCCTGTTCCTCACACAGTGCTATCTTATGACATTTAAAACACTTTTACTATGCCATGTGACTTGTAAGGCGATACATTTAAACATTTGCATTACATATCCAACTACATTTACAAGCTTATTCGAGCATGTTTAAATTGTGCAGTAGCTTAACAGAAAGAGGGTTGCACTTGTGATGCAAAGGATTAGAGTACGAGTCCTGAAAAGCACGTGAGTCAGCGAATCAAAAGTGTCATAGAAGCACAACAAAATGATGTGGTTGCTTTACCTCATATTTCCTCTTTATGATACTATTGGTTAGGTTTAGGTTAAAGGTTTAGGGCAGGAAGGTAGGTTTTGTTGATTAAAAACATCACAGTGACTTGAAGTTGCTTTTAGTGCCACACATTGGACATTTTAACCTTGGAATTCTGCAAAGATGTTTCCACAGTCATGTGTTTTTTTTGTTGTTGTTTTTTCATGAGATCAGGCTGAAATAAATACTGAGGGGTTATCAGATTTTTAAAGGGAGGAAAATACATTGCCCATATCTTTGTCATTGATGTAAAAAGCCAATGCGTCCAATCAAATTAAATGTTATTTTGCCACAAATTCCTCTGTCACTTGGTAGAATGTAGCCAAATGCAAACATGGTTGCGTGACATGCCCTCATCCTCGAAAACAATAAAAAAAAGTGTGCAAGGTGAGAGAAAATAAGACACAGAATACATTAAATATAGGTTATGAGTTTGGGGTTGTTTGGGGTTGCGAGCAGCACCAAACCAGCATAAACTAGCCTAGAACAGCTTTGAAATTCATGCTTTGAATTTTATTTACAGCAGGGTTGTCTTGCAGTGTTTTCAAAGTAGCTTTACAGAAAATTATGCTGTAACAGAAAATGAAGCTGTAATGACTGTAATGTCTTAAAGTCTTCATTGTGCAAGAGTGGTATTCGTTTAGTAGGACGTAGCATGTTTTGAATAATCCTCCAACTAAAAAGGGCCAGTTATGACTTATTTTTGTGTTTGAGCTATGATGTCTCTGACTCGGCATGCTGTCTTCTAAGTTTATCCAACCATGCTTTCGGAGGCCGTGTTGGCTCGTGGGAAATCGGAAACAACCCTCCTGTTCATCCTCCTTAGAAAACCAAGGCTGTTCATACTTCATATCTGAGTATTACACATTCTTTGTGTGTGAAAAACAGCACAGACTATCTCCGGCACTGGGACTATAACTATATATACATTTAATGAGAGCCTCTGTGGTGAAGTAATGGCTGGTTGGGTTATGGGGTACGGTACTAGAAGGAGGCATCGGTTTAGAGGAGTGGAAGGAGTGACCTGCCACATTAGTTCATTGAGATAACTCTCCAAAGATAAGCTAACACAGTCTGATTCAGTCTGGCTGCGATCGTACGCTCTCTGTTTTCTGAAGGATCCAGGCACTGGACCAGGAAGAAAATAAAACAAGTCACAAGAATCTCCTGGCTGGGTTTCGTACTCATACTTAATTTTTTTTTCTCTCTCTCTCTCTCTACAACTTCTTTAGGCCCTGAATGAGAAGAGGGAGCTGGAAAAAAGATGGCAGCATTTATTATTCTCACTTTTAATGAAGTCTTCAGAAATGGGAAGCATAGCTGCATGGGTTGGGTTTCACTTTTGGGCCCAAGCCTCTTAAGCAGGAACATGTGCGGATCCGGGGCCCAGGGCTCAGGTTACCGGGCACAAAAACATAGAGAAAGAGAGAGTGAGAGACATGGTAATAGAGAGAGAGACAGGGAGAGAGCGAGCGAAGAAGATTAAGAAAGAATGTGTGTGTATTTGTGTGTTAAAAGTGAGAAAGAGCTTGTGCGAGAGAGAAATGGGGAGAGTGTGTTAACGGGAAAGAGGGTGGGTAGTTCTGCGGTAGGTAAATAGAGTTCTGACCCAGGCCCAGTCATTGGAACAGCAGGCCTTCTCCTCCATGGGATTTTCTCTGGGTTTTTGTTTCTTTTTTTTCTTTTTTTTTCGGGTTGTAGAGGGGAAAGGGGAGGTGGGGTGCAGCTATTAACGAGAACCATCGTTTTTCTAATTAGAGCATTGGGGAATATTTTCTTAAGGACTGCCGACCCTCCCTGAAGGGCTCTCGTGTGTGTGTGTGTGTGTGTGTGTGTGTGTGTGTGTGTGTGTGTGTGTGTGTGTGTGTGTGTGTGTGTGTGTGTGTGTGTGTGTGTGTGTGTGTGTGTGTGTGTGTGTGTGTGTGTGTGTGTGTTGGAAGACGAAGGGGAGAAAGATGAACTGTGCATGAACATGTGCTTGCAAATGTGTCCTTGTGTGTTTGTGCAAGGAATTCAGTTTTTGATTAAGTTAAGTTTATTTGTATAGTGCTTTTTGCAATACATAGTGTTCTATAGCAGCTTTACAGAAAATAGAAAAATAGAATAAATAAACCCACCACATTTTAAAACAAGTAATGTAAAGCGGTAACACTTTACAAAAGGTTGTATTTGCTAGTGCATTAGTTGTCATGAACTATAAACAATGTTGTTGTTTTTTACAGCAATTATTAATCTTGATTAATGTTAATTTATGAATATGTTCATTGTAAGTACATGTTAGTTCATAATTCATTAACTAATGTTGACATATTCAACTTTTAGTATTGAAAATATGCAAGTATATTCTGAAATTAACATTCACATAGATTAATAAGTGCAACAAATGTATTGCTCATTGTAGGAAAATAGTCAATATATGTTTAGACATAGCAATGAGAAAAAGTAGGCTTGATAGAGCAAGATAATTATTATAAAAATATTATGTTATTTCTGCCAAATGCATAAATGTAAATGTAGACTTCAAGGAAAGAGGTTCAGCTCCAGTGAAGAAGGCTTCAGGACGTCCCAGAGTGTTCAGCAAGCGCCAATACGTCTCCTCTTGAGGAGTCAGCTACAGAATCGTGTCACCACCAGTGCAGAGCTTGCTCAATATTGGCAACAGGTTGGTGTGAGTGCATCTGCATGCACAGTGAGGCAAAGACTTTTGGACAATGGCCTGGTGTCAAGAAGGGAAGCAAAGAAGCCACTTCTCTCCAAGAAAAACATCAAGGACAGACTGAAATTCCGCTGGATGTACAAGGATTGAACAGCAGAAGACTGGAGCAAATGTATTTTCTATGCTGAAGCCCCCTTCCGACTGTTTGGGACATCTGGAAAATTGATAGTCCGGAGGAGGAAAGGTGAACACTACCATGAGTCCTGTGTCGTGCCAACAGTGAAGCACACTGAGACTATCCATGTGTGGGGTTACTTTTCATCCAAGGGAGTGGGTTCTCTCACAATTCTGCCCAAAAACACTGACAAGAATAAAGAATGGTATCAAATGTCCTGCAAGAGCAACTTCTCCCAACAACCCAGGAGCAATTTGGTGATCAGTGCATTTTCCAGCATGATGGAGCACCATGTCACAAGGCAAGAGTGATAATGAAGTGGCTCAGAGATCATTATATTGAAATTTTGGATCTGTGGCCAGGCAACTCCCCGGATCTTAATCCCATAGAGAACCTGTGGTCAATCCTCAAAAGGCGAGTGGACAAGCAGAAACCCACAAATTGTGGTCAACTCCGAGCATTAATAAGGCAAGAATGGATCGCCATCAGTCAGGATTTGGACCAGAAGCTGATATCCAGCATGCCAGAGCGAATGTACACACTTTCGTAAATATTGACTCTTTGCATTTGTTGAGTGTTTTTGCCAATAAAAGCCTTTAAAACTCATGAAATGCTTATCATTGTTTTCCAGTATACCATAGAAACAGTAATCTACAAATACTGTAGCAGCAAACTTTGCAAAACACAACATTTATGTCACTGACAAATACTTTTGGCCACGGCTGTACAGTTTTTTGTGTGTGTCGATGCTTTGCCACTATTGTATGGCAAACATATTTATGCAGTATTTATACAGTTTATCCAAACACAAACAGACATTATTTTCTGTTACAACACAACTTATTAAGGACATGTGAGCTTTGTTATATTTCTAAGATCATATCACATCATCTGCTGTCTCTTCTCCTAGCCAGTTCATATGATCCTCATCCCCTGAATACTAATCCCTCACTGGACTACAACTCCCATCATGCATTGCCTCCCGCAATTATCTCTCACACCTGTTCATTATTGCTCATTATCTGTGTATTTAAGCCCTGGGTTTCTACCATTCTGTGCAAAGTCTTGATGGTTCTTTCTTAGTCTGCAATTCTGAGTGTTTATTCCGGGTTTGCCTCTGTATTGTGTATTTTGCCTTTGTATTGTGTATTTTGCCTTTGTATTCTCCATTTTGGATTTGTCTACCTCGCTGGACTGTTTTCTGGTTTTGACCTTTTGCCTGCTTTATCACTCATATGTGACCTGCTTGATCCACATATGGATCCTTTGTCTGCCTCCTCAGTCTGTTTCTTTACACAGCACACCAGCGTTATTCATGTTTTGGGTTTTTTATTTAGTTTTTATTTCTATTTTAAATTAATCTGTCATTCTAAATTGGTATTAGTTTTTTTTTGTTTTCACAGTTTGTCTGTTTGTTTTAGTTTTCTCAGTTTAGTAAGTTTTTGTTTTAGTGTTTTTCGTGGCTGCCTAAGCAGAAGCATTTACTGTTATCATTTAAAATATTCCAACATCATTATATTTCTCAGGGCAGTCTTGTTGTTATCTCTGTCTATTTGTATTATCATGTTTAATTTGGATCGTAAATGTTGCAAATTTTACAACATAGGGTGAATATGGGTAAAGTGACAAAGAACATTTATTTCCTTAGAAGATTAGAATTTATTTAGATGATTATAAATAATTTCTTAATTAATCTTTGTGGTAAACAATTAAAGGGATAGTTCACCCAAAAATGAAAATTCTTATTTTCTCACCCTCATGCCATCTCAGGTGTGGATGATTTCTTTCTTTTGCTGATCACAAAGTAAGATTTTTTAGAAGAATATTTCAGCTCTGTGGTTCCATATAATACAAGTCATGATGGTACAAATCCTTGAAGCTTCAAAAAGCACATGAAGGTAGGATCCTTTTTTACTGTACAGTCTCAGCTGCAATCTTTCCTGTAGACTGCAATTGCAAGATGTACAGTGAAAAAGGAGTTACATTTTGGTCTGTTCTCACCGAAAATCTTCAGAAGACATGAATTAAACCACTTAAGGACTACTTTGTTACCTTTTACGTGCTTTTTAGTGCTTCAAAGCTTTAGATCCTGTGGACTCGTGCTGTATGGGCATACAGAGCTGAGATATTTCTATAATATCTTTGCTTGTGTTCAGCAGAAGTAAGTACATCAAACACCTCTTGGACGGAATGAGAGTAAATAAGAGAATTGTAATATTTTGGCAAAATCTCTTTTTTTTTTAATTTTTTTTTTTACCTTTTTTAGTTTTTAAATAGATTTTTACGTTGCGATATGTGACAGAGCTCATTTCATGACCACCAGTGGGAAAAGCAATGGTAAAGAAAATAACAGAAATTTGAGGTGTAATGTTTGTAAATGTTACATAATGATTTTTGATGTAAAAGTGTTACAAAATATTAAAACATAATTCTAAATATGTTATAGATATTTTCTAGAGAATAATTTTTCCTCTGGGATTTGGACAAAGGAGGGTCTTCAAAGGTTCTACTTTTCAGAACTAAGAATTTCTTCATTTTTGCTTTTGTCTAAGGTAGAAGACATCCAAAGCTTTCTTCAAAGGTATAATTTCAGGTTATGTGTGTTTGGATCATAATTAAAAGTGTCAAGAAATGTAACATTTCCAAAAGTGTCCTTCTTTGCCCTAAACTAAAACTGAAATGAATCCGAGTCTATTTTTAAGTTAAGAAAAAGTATTAGTATTAGTTTTTTCAAATAATTTCTGTTTTTATTTGTTTTTGTTAACTATAAACACTGGAGCAAACACACTTCCCGATCTCATCAATAAAATCTGAATGTAAAAACACACCCGCCTAACTCTCGTCCACACACACACACACACACACACACACACACACACACACACACACACTGTTAGTTCATTAGGTTTTGATGGTTAAGTTCCTCTCGCCTTGTGTTCTGTTGAGGAGCAAAGAATAATTTTCTTTTCTCTTTTCTTCCTTTTCCAAACCTTCTTTTCTTCTCGTTTTCTCCTTGTGCTGTTTCTTTTCAGAGAGTCTGCTGCTCTTGTCATGGCTTTGATCCCCCCCCATTTGTGGGCCTCTACTGAGCTCATTGGAGCGGTTTTCCTGAGTCTGTCTAGATTAATGAGTGTGTGTGTGTGTGAGATACATGAAAAATGTTGAAGAGAATGAGTGTGTGTGAGTCAGTGTGTGCATAAGTGTCTGTGTTTCTCTTTTGGCTTTCCAGAGACCGCACATTATTTTTGTTAGGGTTTTTATCTTCAAAGTCACTGCGTCCACAGAGTGCCTGTGTTTGCTTGCTCGCTCGCCATTTTGAAACATTCACAATCACAGGGCTGTTGTTGTGGATATGATAGAAATCATGCTTCAACTGTAAAAAACAAACACACTCGCTCATGCGTCCACACTTAAACTCACACTCTCACACACCCTCCGGCCCTTACAGAAGGCCAGTTTGGATAATGAGGTGTTTGAGTAAACAGTGTTAGTTCATAAATTTGTTGCTTTGTGTTTGTGGATACATGTTCCTTCCAAATAAATTTGAGTGCGCCTATCAGATGCTGCACAATGCAAAACACATAATCAGATTCTGCAAACTGCTAAAAATAACTTTCTTATTGGAGCCATATGTGGATATGAGGGGAGACATGTTACTGCAGTGGGTCGTACAGAGCTTTTGCATGGGGGAAGAATCAAACAAGTGGAACAAAACAGTTTGTCTTTGCTGAGATAATAATGCCACGTGAGCTCTGGCTGCCGCATGTTTATTTATTCTCACAACTTAGTGTGTGTACATTAATACGCATACAGACATTAGACACATTTATATACAAACACACATGTTGTGTAATGCCCTTCTCACTTACACATACTTTTGCTCTTGATTACAAGCATTAATATTTTATATGCACACTCAGGTACACACACAATCTTTTGACCTTCTTTAGAATAAGTTTATTAAACTATTTCAAAGTCAGGTTTATTGTGATTTTCTCTATGCAGGGCAGATAATAGACAAAGTAGGCATAAAAAAAACATGACAGACTCCAAAAATAATTTCCTTAATTAGCATTTCTGTCTTGATTATTTAAACAAATTATAAAATAACTAAACATCCTTAAATATGATTAATTTACTTTAAAAGCAAAATAATTTAAGACTTGCTTTCAGAGAATCAAGAAAAATATCGTGAATAAAGTTTATTTTTCTTACTTTAAGCAAAAATATATGTTTTTTTTGTTTGTTTGTTTTTTTAGATTCATGCTTTAAATAAAGAAAATTTTCGCCAATGGGACAAGAAAAGAATCTATTTAAAGAAACATGTTTTTATTGAGTTTTTAGTTTTTTCTTTAGTTTTTGTTTTTACATGGCAGAGATAAAAACAAAATGTAGTTTTTAGGGAAATCTTGGTGCAAACATTCAGCATTTTGAAACACTATTTACACAGTAGCACAATGTAACAGACATGTTTCAGACAAAAGACCCGAGGGATAATAAATATATACTAATAACAGATTTTATATATATATATACAGTGCATTTAAAAAGTATTTCACATTTTGTTATGATGCAGCCTTATGATAAAATGTTTTAAATTATTTTTTTCCACATCAATCGACACTCCATACCCCATAATGACAAAGCAAAAAACAGACTTTTGATAACTTTGCAAATGTATTAAAAAGAAAAAACTGAAACGTCACATTGGCATAAGTATTCAGACCCTTTGCTATGACACTTGAAATTTAGCTCAGGTGCATCCCATTTCTCTAGATCATCTTTGAGATGTTTCTACACTTTGATCGGAGTCCACCTCCACCATGATTTTTGAAAGGCACACACCTGTCTATATCAGGTCAAAGCCATGAGGTCAAAGGAACTGCCTGCAGAGCTCAGAGACAGGACTGTGTCGAGGCACAGATCTGGGGAATGCTACAAAAGAATTTCGGCTGCATTGAAGGTTCCCAAGTGCACAGTGGCCTCTATAATCCTTAATGGAAGGAGTTTGGAACAACCAGGACTCATCCTAGAGCTGGCCGCCCAGCCAAACACGTCGAAGCCTCCCCTCAGTGCAAGAAAGCAAAAAAGCACCTAAAGGACTCTCAAACTGTGAGAAACAAGATTCTCTGTTCAGATGAAATGAAGATTGAACTGTCTGGCCTCAATTCCAAGTGTCATGTCTGGAGGAAACCAGGCACCACTCCTCACCTGCACAATACCATTCCAATGGTGAAGCATCATGCTGTAGATGTGTTTTTCAGTGGCAGGGACTGGGGGACTGGTCAGGGTTGAAGGAAAGCTGAATGCAGCAAAATAGAGATATTCTTAAAGAAAACCTGGTCCAGAGTGCTCAGGACATCAGACAGGACCAACAGTTCACCTTTCAACAGGACAATGACCCTAAGCACACAACCCAGACAATGCAAGAGTGGCTTAAGGACAACTCTGTGAACCTGAAAATGGCTCTCCACTGATGGTCCCCATTCAACATCCATCCAGGATCTGCAGAGAAGAATGGCAGAAAATCCCCAAATCCAGATGTGCAAAGCTTGTTGCATCATACCCAAAAAACTTGAGGCTGTAATCGCTTCCAAAAGTGCTTAAACTAAGTACTGAGTTAAGGGTCTGTATACTTATGTCAATGTGATATCGTTTTTTTCTTTTTAATAAATTTGTGAAGTTATCAAAAATCTGTTTTTTGCTTTGTCATTATGGGGTGTGGAGTGTAGATTGATGTGAAGAAAAAAAATTATATACAGGACTGCAGCTAGTGGGGTGAAAGGGGGTCTGAATACTTATGAATATCTATATATGTAATGGGAGCCAGCTGGTAGGTAGCTGTGCGGTATGTAAACCTCATTCCCCTGGCCTCAAGAGGCACACTAGCGACTGACGCTAGAGACTGTAGCCTTTAGCCTCCTCGTTAGCGCACCCGCCTCCCATGCTGGAAACGCTGGTTCAAGTCCCGTTTGGAGTAGGTTGAGTAAGACCAGTTATATATATATGTGTCAGTGAATGCAGAGATAAAAATGGGATTTATTTATAAAAAACTAAAACCAACATAAAGCTCCCACAAGGGGAAAACAAACATAAACAACCCCTTAAGGGAAAACAAACAATCCAGGGCTGGGGCAGAGGGAAACAGGGAACCAGGACCGACCAGACAGAGATGGGATGAAGAACAAACAAGGCCGACCGTCTGGATCACACTAGACACACCAGACCGACTGGGAAACAAGACAAACTGGCACTGGACAGCAAACACAAGGAGACTAAAATAGGGAGACAAATCAACAGGTTAACAAAACAGGGCAGGTGTGACTAATAAACTAATAATGGGCAAACAAGGAGGTGGGATATGATGTAAGACAGAAAGCCACATGGCGATACAGAAACAAAACAAAGCCACGTAGTCTCAAAAGACAACAAAATGGCATAAGCGCACATCGCCAAGACAATGAGGCAAAATATGCCCATGCCAACTGACAAACAAGACAAAAGAATGCGTAGCTATGCCAAACTAAACGATGCTATATATACAAACAATATACAAATTAGGCATAAAAACAGAAAATAAAACATCCTGTAACAATGAGACACTGCAAGAAAAATAGCACAACTCTATATTTTTTTCTTTTTTGCACATGGATATACTCTCACTCACACCAACACACACATCTGAGCAAAGAGTGCCTCATGGCCCATTGGGAGCAGGAACTGCAAGACAGGTGTTTCTGGTTAGGGCCTCTATCAGAAAAAGATGGAGAGGAGTTGGGATGGTGGAAGGGAATCAAAAACTCTCCCTTTTCACTTTGTGGCGTGAATAGGTTTGAACTCCAGCCAGCTCTCCTGATAGGCTCATAAATACCTCCTCCAAACCGGCTCTCATCCCTTATCATACTGTTATTGCTCCACTGATTGCAGTGGTTGCAGGGAAAGGGTCTGAGACTTGTCACTCAGTGACAGCGCTGACACATATCCTGAAGATTCTCTGTGTGTGTTTGGGAAAGGATCTGAAGAACCACAGTTTGTGTTAAAGAGATAGTTCACCCAAATTAGGAAAATTCTATCATCATTTACTCACTTTCATGTTATCTTAAACCCATATGACTTTCTTTCTTCCATGGAACATAAAGGGAGATGCAATGAGAGATACAGTGAACATGTATGGTGACTGAGGAAAACGTTTATTTTTAAGTGTAATTTTTTTTTTATAAGAAGTCTTCAAGATGTCTGTGAGGAACATTAAAAGGTTGTTGGGCAGGGGGGTGATCAAAAAGTTGTTGGAGTGGGGGGGAATGGGGGTTCGCTGTCCTTTTCTGCATATGAGCTCATTCCCCGCACGGAAAATGCCCGGTATGCCAGATTACCAGTCCAGCCCTGATTACTGTCTTGACTTTCAAAGAATCTTGGGTTCATCAAACATGCAATAACTAGATTTTCATCAAAACATGCAACAAGTAATTAAAAAATAATCAGATCATTTCAGAAGTAGTCTACCCGACACTGCTGATATCATATGAGTGTGAGAACAGTTTTTTGTTATACAGTGGGTACGGAAAGTATTCAGACCCCCTTAAATTTTTCACTCTTTGTTATATTGCAGCCATTTGCTAAAATCATTTAAGTTCATTTTTTTTCCTCATTATTGTACACACAGCACCCCATATTGACAGAAAAACACAGAATTGTTGACATTTTTGCACATTTATTAAAAAAGAAAAACTGAAATATCACATGGTCCTAAGCATTCAGACCCTTTGTTCAGTATTTAGTAGAAGCACCCTTTTGATCTAATACAGCCATGAGTCTTTTTGGGAAAGATGCAACAAGTTTTTCACATCTGGATTTGGGTATCCTCTGCCAATCCTCCTTGCAGATCCTCTCCAGTTCTGTCAGGTTGGATGGTAAACGTTGGTGGACAGCCATTTTCAGGTCTCTCCAGAGATGCTCAATTGGGTTTAAGTCAGGGCTCTGGCTGGGCCATTCAAGAACAGTCACGGAGTTGTTGTGAAGTCACTCCTTTGTTATTTTAGCGGTGTGCTTAGGGTCATTGTCTTGTTGGAAGGTGAACCTTCGGCCCAGTCTGAGGTCCAGAGCACTCTGGAGAAGGTTTTCGTCCAGGATATCCCTGTACTTGGCCGCATTCATCTTTCCCTCGATTGCAACCAGTCGTCCTGTCCCTGCAGCTGAAAAACACCCCCACAGCATGATGCTGCCACCACCATGCTTCACTGTTGAGACTGTATTGGACAGGTGATGAGCAGTGCCTGGTTTTCTCCACACGTACTGCTTAGAATTAAGGCCAAAAAGTTCTATCTTGGTCTCATCAGACCAGAGAATCTTATTTATCACCATCTTGGAGTCCTTCAGGTGTTTTTTAGCAAACTCCATGCAGGCTTTCATGTGTCTTGCACTGAGGAGAGGCTTCCATCGGGCCACTCTGCCATAAAGCCCCGACTGGTGGATGGCTGCAGTGACGGTTGACTTACTACAACTTTCTCCCATCTCCCAACTGCATCTCTGGAGCTCAGCCACAGTTATCTTTGGGTTCTTTACCTCTCTCACCAAGGCTCTTCTCCCCCGATAGCTCAGTTTGGCCGGACGGCCAGCTCTAGGAAGGGTTCTGGTCGTCCCAAACGTCTTCCATTTAAGGATTATGGAGGCCACTGTGCTCTTATGAACCTTATGGGCAGCAGAAATTTTTTTGTAACCTTGGCCAGATCTGTGCCTTGCCACAATTCTGTCTCTGAGCTCTTCAGGCAGTTCCTTTGACCTCATGATTCTCATTTGCTCTGACATGCACTGTGAGCTGTAAGGTCTTATATAGACAGGTGTGTGGCCTAATCAAGTCCAATCAGTATAATCAAACACAGCTGGACTCAATTGAAGGTGTAGAACCATCTCAAGGATGATCAGAAGAAATGGACAGCACCTGAGTTAAATATATGAGTGTCACAGCAAAGGGTCTGAATACTTAGGACCATGTGATATTTCAGTTTTTCTTTTTTAATAAATGTGCAAAAATGTCAACAATTCTGTGTTTTTCTGTCAATATGGGGTGCTGTGTGTACAATAATGAGGAAAAAAAATTAACTTAAATGATTTTAGCAAATGGCTGCAATATAACAAAGAGTGAAAAATTTAAGGGGGTCTGAATACTTTCCGTACCCACTGTATATATTTGTGTGTCTATGTCTGCTTTTTCATCTGTGCTGACACCTGTATGTCTACGTGTATGATTGAGTGTATGTGCCTGGCATGGGGCTCCATTCTAACACAATAGGTAGTATATGAGTGTGTTTGTCCTTATGGTCTTCTGTGCAGTTTTGGGGATAATGCATTCATTTGAAATACTGTAGTGGAGTTAGGGGCAGAACAAGAGTGAGCGCAAAAACCTGTTGTTGGAAAGCGCATTGTAGAGCTCTGTCTGCTTATTTGATAAGAAGTCATCTGTCTTGAAGGAAAATAAACAGCTGAGTGATCTGACGCTGAGCCTTTAGGAAGGAGCTGTTACTAGAGCACAACACAATATTTACATCACTGTTTACTTCATATTTCACTCCCCTCTCTCTCCTCCTCTCAGTCCAATTTCTGTCCTTCACATTGCTCTCTCTCACTCTCATTTTTCTCCTTAACTATGTCTTAGAAGGGGAAATAGAATTATAATACTTGACTTACTATGCTGACACAGATATGCACATACAATGGCACCGAATATGTTTGGATACTTCTTCACATTGCATGTTGCTGCAAAAGTGTAGTTCTCACATTAATAATGGATGTGTTCCATTAATGTTTGACAACCAGAAAGTGTCCACATTCTCATCTTGAAATGTCTTTTTGTGAAAGGCTTGGTTTGATATTTTGTAATCTAATCCAATGACATTCTTACATTTTGTGACTTAAATGTTCAGTCACTGTCTAGACAAGTTGTTAGTTAGTAACTACATTATTTAGCAACAATAATAAATAACTGTAACCATTCTTTGTGTACAAGTTGTTTGGCTGTGCAATTTCATCAGAAAAGGCTGGGATTGTTTTAATAAAAGTGACTGTATAAGAATAAGCACTGTTCGATGTATCTGGTTTTACAGTTTAAGCTTTTAAACTAATAAGCATTAAATTCTAGTTTAAAACAGCAATTGACAAAAACATATTTGTTGGAAATTAATGTTTATTTGGACATTTAATGTGGTCTGATAATTTATTATGCTGCCCAATCATGCTCTCCCACGTCATTTGCCTTGTATTTGTAGCTACCTGCTCTGCTAATTGCTATAAATCTTTTTTTTTTTATGTATTATGTATTATACTGAATGTGTACACTTTGTTAAGAAAGCATCTGACAAAGAATGAATGATATGAATGTAAACATAATCAGTGATATTGATAGCAAACAGAGATATTGTCATTATCTACAAGTCACAAACTCTCTTTGAAGGAGAAAGTGAGGGCCAGGTAAACAGTCAACTTACATTTTTTTTTATTTTTAACACAAGTTGGCTTTTCAGCATAACACACATAAATAAATGCACACATCCACACTGCTGCGTGCAACTCTCTCTCTCTCTTTGAATTTTTTGGGGGGATTTTCTCCCTTTTCTCCCCAATTCGGAATGCCCAATTCCCAATGTGCTCTAAGTCCTCATGGTGGCGTAGTGACTCAATCCGGGTTGCGGAGGATGAGTCACAGTTGTCTGCACCTTCGAGACCATCAGTCTATGTGGCTTGTTGAGTGCATTAGCGTGGAGACCTAGTGTCTGTGGGGGCTTCACACTATTCTCCACAGCATTCACGCACAACTCACCACGTAACAAGAACCACATTATCGCGACCATGAGGACGTTAACCCAACGTGACACTACCCACCCTAACAATGGGGCCAATTGGTTGCTTAGGAAGCCTGACTGAATGAATGAACATTACATTTATATAGTGCTTACCACACACAAACTATTGGTGGAGAGTTATAGAGCCAGTTAATTGATGGGGATTATTAGGAGGCCATGATTGAGAAGGGCCAGTGGGGGGAAATTGGCCAGGACACCGGGGTTACACCCCTACGCATTACGAGAGGTGCTCTGGGATGTTTAATGACCAGAGAGTCAGGTCCTGGGTTTAACGCCTCATCGAAAGGACGGTGCCTTTTTACAGTAGTGTCCCCATAAATATACTGGGACATTATGACCCACACAGACTGCAGGGTGAGTACCCCCTGCTGGCCTACCTAATGCTGAGACTGGAGTCACTCAGCACGCCCTGGATTCAAACTTGCGACTGCAGGTGTGGTAGCCAGCATCTTTTACTTGTTGAGCTACCCAGGCCCCCTTGGATTACCTCTTTTATTCCTCTCCAGCTCTCACTGCAACACAGAACAGCTGTTAGAGATAATTTCCCACAGGTGTTAATCCTTACTGTTCTTCCCCACCCGGCCTCGCTCCCTACATACGACGCTCGGCCACACCTCCATCACCACACTATGAAATGGCCAAAAGGAAGTGTGTGAATAGAGAACAAAATTTGTCCTAAGATTGAGCCCTGTGGGACTCTACTAGTTAAGAGAACTGATGAGACACAAATAATTCTGGTGACAGTGTGATAAGTCAAGTTGTTTTTCTGGGAAGTTATTTAGCCTATTCAACCTCCCACTCTCTCAATTATTTCCCATGTGTTCACCTAAATGCTTTTTGTGTGTGTGTGTGTGTGTGTGTGTGCGTGTGTGTATTAATGAAAAGAAAGAGAGAGTAAGAGAGAGAGAGAGATGGAGAAAGAGTTAGTTTCCATGTGTTTATTTACAATGGTGACTCTGTGCTGGTCTCTGTGACACTGCCTCTGGCTATGAGTGACAGATAGAGATCAGATGGGCTCTTATCAGACCAGCCGCTCTAAAATGGTCAGACAGTTCTACAGCGTAGAGCTTCTGGAATTCAGGCCTAGATGTTATTATGATGGTATTTCAAAGAGTTCCGTGCCAAGACTTAAATATCTCAACACAAAGGAACATTCACAACTCTTCCACATTCAAAACAATTATGAATATGCAGATTACAAGAAAACAGTAACTCAATACCTGAAAAAATTATATTCAAACACTCACACACATTCCATTGCAAGCAAAAGCATTGCAAGCACATTTGTAAAATAAACAGTCTAAGAAACTCCAAAGTAAACACACACACACGCATAGCCCTGAACACCCTGGGTGCATATGGCCAGCACTCTTAGATTGAATGCTTTGTCAAGAAGGTAATTTTGCTTGCGTGTGAGCCATTGCTCCCAGGTTGTGTGTAAGGCTCTGTAAGAAGTAATTTTCCGAGCCTGTTATTTGTAGCAGGTGAGATCATGCTCCATTGCTGACACCGAACATAAAGAGGCATTGAGTAAAAAAGAAGTCTAGGCCAAGAGTAAAGGTACATACACACCTACCATGAGAGATCCACACACACTCAGTCAGGTACACAACCGTGCATACACACAGGGCTACATTTATTCAAGGGCACACATCCACAGACTGGGGTGGACCGTCATTGTAGTGGAGAACGAGAGGGCCATGGGGACTATCGTTTTCCTCGTTAATTATGAGCGTCTGGCAAGCCCAGGGTCCAGGAAGTGTGAAGGGGGGAGAAATGAAGAGAGAGAGTGAGGGAGAAGGAGAGTAAGACAGGGAGGGGCAGTGAAAAAAAGACAGGAATCAAGATAGAGAGTTCTGTGTAGGAGGACCAAGAATGTGGATGATAAAACCAGGTGCGTAGATGGAAAAGTCAAGAATATGTATTCCAACATTTTTATCTCTCACTCCCCCCTAATACCTTCTACAGTCCACCTTAAATCCTTTAGACCTCAAACTCCTGCAAACTTCCAACCTGGAAAGCAGTGTATCATCAATCACAGAGGAGACTTTCTCCTCCGATTACAGCCCACTAATCCTGAACACAATCAATATTGAAAGATTGCTCAAGAAATGTTTTGTCTGGTATATGTAAGCGCAGCGTAGTTCTAGCGGGAAGACTAGCAGCTGTAAATTATCACAACATTAGCTGGGTTATTCCCAGCCAATCACATGTAAGCCATTGCTTTATAAGTCTGCTCACAATCTATCACATTGCTGTTTCAGTGTGCTAACGCGGCAACCTCCACCACCCCACCACCACCAGTTGAGTCCCATCCTGCACGGGGGTAGGCTCCTCGCCCCTGCCTCCTATCTCCGGCAGGATATGACGGTTCCGAGTTCTACAACTTCGGAATGCCAGACGGGGCCTACGCCAAAGAGAGACATCACTTTTCTGTTTTATATTCATCAAATAAATGTCATCTTCAATTTCACTCAAGTCTGCGAGTCTTCCTGATAGAATATTTATTACACAGCAGAGTTTTATTATTAAAGAATAAAGAAATAGTTCTCCCACAAAAAAAAAAGCTTCAAATTTCTGCCTTGAAACCCTCAAGGTGGGTGTAAAATGGTGATACATTTTTTTTTACACCATTCACTTCCTTTATAAGTGCCTCACTGTAATCTCGATCAACAGCATTTGTGGCATAATGTTGATCACCACAAAAATGAATATTGACTTGCCTTTACTTTTCTTTAAAGAAAAAGAATCAAAATCGAGGCGACAGTTAGGAACTTTCAAGGAAAGTGAATGGGGGCAATCTGTAAACGCTATAGCACTCACTGTGTTAAAAGTATACCTAACAGATGTCAACAATCTGCGTGTTAACATGATTTTAGTGTGCAAAAATTGCTTACTAACCTTTTCAGTTTAAAGGTAAATTACATTTTACAACTTTAACAGTAGTGTCAGTAGTGTTATTACAATGCAACTGTAATCTTGTAATCCCACAAAAATTACATTTAAACAACTTTACAGCTCAAATTATACAGAAATGTCAAATATTGCAAGATATTTACTGATGAAAATTATAAAATTCTAATTTCTGCCTTTAAACCTTCCAAAAATTTACCCCATTTTAAGTGGCTCACTTTAACCCATATTTTCCTTTTTCTTTTTTTTTTTAAGAAAAGGAGGGACACGTCAAAATACATTTTTGTGGTAATCGACATTATTCCACAAATTCTGTCGATTGAGCTTAACTTCAAATCAAATCAAATCACTTTATTGTCACACTACCATATACACAAGTGCAACAGTAGGTGAAATTCTTGTGTGCAGTTCCGAGCAACATAGCAGTCATGACAGTGACGAGACATATACCAATTACAATAAACAACATACTTACACAAAACAATTTACATATCAAATGTACACATACTTACACAACACAATAATTATATACAATGCACAGTAAACAATACACACAATATAGAATACACAATATACAATAAGTGGGAGTATATGAAATATATATAAGTAGTTGAATTGAGGAGAATATGTTGACAGTCCAGTATGAGATTATAGGTTAATAAAGTGCATTGCTAATTATTGATCCTGATAGATCAAGAGTTCAACAGTCTGACTAATTGGGGGAAGAAGCTGTCATGTAGTCGGCTGGTGCGGGTCCTGATGCTGCGATACCGCCTGCCTGATGGTAGCAGTGAGAACAGCCCATGACTCGGGTGACTGGAGTCTCTGATGATCCTCCGAGCTTTTTTCACACACCGCCTAGTGTATATGTCCTGGAGGGAGTACTGAACCCGGAATATTCCTTTTGTTTATTTTCTATACATTGAAAGTGAAGGGTGACTGAGGCTGTTCAATCTCATTTTGTGTTCAGTGGAAGAAACAAAATCATTGTTTGCATAAACATGAGAGTGAGTAAATGATAACTAAATGTACATTTTTAGGGGTGAACTATCCCTTTAAATGTTTGCATTTACAGAATGAAATGAAGGTGTACTTTTAATGATTTCTGTCTAAAAACATAGTCCTTATTTATCACACTACAAAATAAGCCATAAAAGCACAGTAGGGACACAATAACAAATAAGGCCCACTTGATCCTTGCAAAAAGAAATTACATGAAACCACATCATTATTTTTTCCACCCAGGCTGCAAATGAAAATGCCACCTTGCCATGAAAAATGTGAGAGGTCATTAACTCAGGTTAAGTCCAGGCCAGACCGGGTCAGGGTTCTTCTGAAACGTTACCACCATTTCTCTACTCAATGTCTGGTAGAGCGATGCTGGGATTTGAATGGCTCCACATACAATTACTGCAGTTGGCCGCATCTGGAGCAAGTTAACAGGCCGATCCAATCCAACCACACAACGGCAACACACACACACACCAGTTTTGACAACACAATCACACTAAATAATAACAATAAAAGCATATCACACACACACACACACACACACACACATACAAACTCTTCCATCCAGAAAAATAATAACATCAATAATATGGCAGGAAATGAAGAGTCCCAGAGGCCAGGGCACAGGATCACAGAGCTTTGTGCAGGCCTTGCTGTGTATGTACCAGCATGAAATGGGGCTCTGTGAAATGTTTCAGTGAGAGAATTGTGATTTATTTGATTTGCTAGTGTGTGTGTGTATTTTTTGTTTACATGATATTTCTAAGGTTTAACAATGCAAATACAATATATTTAAGCTATTCTGACTAATATTAGTACTGTGCTTGTGGCCATAGATAGATAGATAGATAGATAGATAGATAGATAGATAGATAGATAGATAGATAGATAGATAGATAGATAGATAGATAGATAGATAGATAGATAGATAATGTCTAAAGTTTCTCAATGTTTTAAAAGACAATAGTTTATGTGTAATGTGGTATTCAGCCCACGTATGTAAAAACTGTGTGCATGCTAATGTTATATGGTTTGTTTTTAAAGTTTGATTAAATCATCAGACTGTGTTCTGTAAATGTTTGGGTGACCTACAGTATGTGTTTAAACGTAGTGTGCGTAGGTGTATTAGTAAGTAGTGTTGTTTAAGTGAATGTACTTGAGTTTGAGGCACCAACTGCAACTCATCCTTAGTTTTGTCACACTGAGGAAGTGACACAGCTGCTAAGGTCAGCAGTAGGCACGGTGAGTGGGGTCATTGTCATGGCGCCTGTGTTGAGGGTAATAGGGTAAGACCCAGTGCCAGAGAGACTGTTCTAGCATTCCTTCAAAAGCACACGTCTCCACACACACACACACACACATCACACACACACACACACACACACACACACAAGTGAACAGTGTCGAACACTCTCAGACCAGCCACACTGCACATACTATTCCCCTACACAAATGCTGGAAGCCCAGCCCACCATGCCACACACAAACACACACACACACACTTTTATTAGACAAAACTGCCTTCCAACTTATCCTCTCTCTTTACCCCTGTAATCACAACTGCTATCATCTACATATCAATCTGTTGGTCTTTATTATGAAGCTGTGAAGTTGATGGAGGTATTGGTGTAAGGGAGCAGTGCATGCTGGGAATGATGCATGCTGAGCCAGAGGCATTCTGGGAGGTAGGTCCCCAGCAGGCTTGGCCTGAGACAGCAGCATGGTTAATAGCCCTTTCATGGCTAAGCCACAAAGGCCTTTGTCTGTGCCTAATTCAGCCTGTGGTGCATAGAGCAGGGAGGAGAAGTGGCACCCAGGGCCTTGAGTTTTCGCCACACCTCTCTCTCTCTCTCTCTCTGGGTTAAAGGAGTAAGGGTACAACTTTGACAGGTCTTGAAAACATTGACGTATCACAGCCATGCTTATATTGGCCTTGTACTGGTATTTAACCCTATATCTAAGAAAACAAAATCTATTTTACTAAGAAATAAATAAGGATTTGTGTAAACAGCAGCATACATACAAATGTAATTTAATTTAACTTTTTCAGCCGTCATGGCTCCGGAAGTATTTTTCTCATTCAGTTTTCAAAAGGAAATTCTTAAAATTCTTCATAAAAGAGTTCTAAGCCATGAACCAACCAACCAAGTCAAATCACAACGTTACAAACTTTGATTAGAAGCAAAAAAAAGTATTTGAATGAACTACAGTCCCATGAAACATTGCGAAAGACATAACCAGATTAAAAACAATGGAAAACATAAAACTGTGATGTACCGGTGGGCGTGTGTACTCCTCGATCACACATCAGACTCGCCTGTGTCCGTGAATGAATCGTGGATAAAAGATCTTTAAATGTCCACGAAAGTTCAATTTGGCAATATGTGTGCTGTCTTTAGACCAGTATGAACTTTTACTGGGACTTGGCATGGATCAGAAGCAATTTTGATGTTTTTCTTGATTTTTTCTTGATATTGGTGTTTTTCCATTCACCACCATTGTTTCCTCCAGCTGATAGTCACAAATATGGTGACTGTGGGGAAAAGTGACGTCACTGAAACAGGTCAATAATAATGATCATTCTCTGTATAATTCACTGTTGTCCCAGGCAACAGATGTCCTGCATAGCTGTGCTAGTTGCATGTGCTAGTTCTCATATCACTCCAAAGTCTCTTTCTTCCATGATAAAATGATATTAACCCAAATTAATATTTCATGTCAATTTATTTATTTATTTAAAAAGTAGCTGACTTTAATAAGTGAGATGTACATTCAGCCGATCATTGTTACAACTCACAAGATTAACCTCGACAGACTGATCAGGACTTCGACGCATAGTGGACATTATCACTTACATACTGAATATACCCCTTTACATATTAATTATAACTATCAGTATGTAGCTCACAGGTCACAAAAACATTAAGAAGCCCAGTGCATCACACACTGAACATATACTCTAGATTACCGGTAACTAGCATTGAAACACAGAGCAGATACACTTCAATTTTCTAATGCTTTTTCTTTCTTTGCATAAACAACCTCAGACCATGATGCACCCACATACAGTATATTTACTCTCCAACTGTGCCAAATGAAGCTACATGCGCTGAACGTGACCCATAAATTGCAGTACAATGTACACACTTCCAAACATCCACAAATCCAGTGTCAGACAGCTAAACCGTATACATCATCTTGATGTTCCACCAATAAACTTCACAAAAGCCACAAAAGAAACACCCACAGCCATCCCTTATTATTGCTGCCTCTCAGGTAATAATACATTATCAAATACTATATTTATTATCTGTTATCGCCTAGTAAAGGTTACCTGAGATAAACCGAATTGGGAATACAGGGAAACAAGCTGAGCTTGTCGTCAGGGCATCTACAATTCTGTAATACTGATTACAGTAATGCCTCACTCAAAATGCTTGAAATCAATTTGCTTTAGCTAATTTTATTGTGTTTTTGTTTGTGTGTGGTTTTAATGAATAAATACCTGCACATCTAAACTACAGATCAGGGTTAGGGTTATGGCTCCATTCAAGTATCTAAACTTATCTTACATTTACATTTATGCATTTGGCAGACGCTTTTATCCAAAGCGACTTACAGAGATTAAGATTCTTAAGATAAATAAAACTCAAGAAAAATAAAATCTTTCTTGAGTTCAAAATGTTTAAATAATCTTTGAGAGTAGTGAGGTTTAACAGCTCTGGCATGCAGTCTGTAAAGAAGAGTTTCAACCATGAGACTCAAATCGAGTTCTCTTCTGGACTATTCAATTAATGGTAGTTAGTTAACATATTAGAAACAAAATGGAGTTGGGGTGGTGGAGGGATGCTGGCAGAATTTTCACATGAGTGTGGTGAGCAGCCACTTATATCCCTGAACATTTGTTATAAAACATTTTATGAATGTATTAGTAATTAATAGCTTAGTATCTTACACCCACCCACCCACATATAGTCAAGACTGATGACATGACTAGAACAATGAATAGTATTGAGGTTAGTCTAATTACTGCTGCAATTACAGCATGTGTGCATGCCTGCTCAGTGTGTGTGTAAATTGGAGAGGGTCTGATTGTTGGTGCATCAACTGCAGCTGTGTCCACATGGGCAGAGAGCCTGCAAAGCTAATAAGCATGGAAGTCTAATTCATCCTCTGCTATAACATCAGCTCTCATGCCAAGCAAACCAAAAAGAAAAACATGTGGCTCTGACACTGGCATGCAAAAACCAGGCAACACCAACCACACACATCGCCATAGAACAGACTCAGACACGTTAAATTTCACCTGAGGAACCACAGGTGACACGAAAACAAGAGCAACTGGGAGCTTTATATGGTGAAATAACCATTCAGGCACTGTAAGTGGTGGGAGGTCTCTTGATGCCATTTACCACCAAACAGGCCTGAGTTATATGATGTGTGCCACAATGGTTGGATATTAATGAAGCCAGGGTCTCTGAGAAGCTCCACTCTCTTGTGGTCGCCATCGAATGACCCTGCGTCCATACATGCAAACTAAACTACTATATATATTGTGCCAAAAGCAGTGCGAATCAAAGCATGTCCAAATCACAAAATACCTGGATGATTTACTCCATGATAGCATAGATGTCTATTTGATGTGTGTGTGTTTACATGTGGAAGATGTTTTTTTTTCTCGTTGTTTGCTCATCTGCAATACGTCTATAAGACATTTCCTCTCGGATGTCAATAAGAAATTCAGCAGATGTCTTTGAGACGTTTATGATTTAGATTGTTTGTTAATCTGATCTTTTTAAGATGTTTCGCAGATGTTAATTAGATTGTGATGCTTTTCAGATAAAAAGATCTAAAACAGACATTTCGGAGATGTGGGACTATCAGGAACTTCATCAGCTGAAATTCTACCCTGATAGCACACGTACATCACCCAGGCGTCTATTTGATGCCTGGGTGAAAACATATTCTTTACATTGTTTACTCATCTGCAATACGTCTGTAAGACGTATATTAATAAGCATGTCTTGGATGTCAATAAGACATTCAGGAGATGTCGTTGAGACGTTTATGATTTAGATGGTTTGTTAATCTGATCTTTTTAAGATGCTAATAGATTGTGATGCTTGGAGATGTACGTGTGCTATCTGGGTAAACCCCAAAGTATATTTCGGTCAAATGGGATTTTTCATCATCAGCAGTGAGCTCGAGCACTGAACGCATGCAGCCAGATTTTTCTTACCATGCATACTCTGAACATGCAGAATGCGAATGCGCTTGGAATTATTTGCAATACTTAGTGGGTCTGAAGGTGGCAACACTCATATTTGAGACTTCATTGGACACTTTATTATCTCATAATGCCATGGGAGCTGAGGAGCAAAGGATTTAAAACTTGAAGTGCTATACACCAAGAAAGTTGTTCCTTGTGGTTAAATTGTCCTTGTTTAACAAAATCACATTAATATTACTTTTGTTAGTTCATCATACTTCAGGTGACAGGACAAATGTCCACGATTCCGAATGAAGTGTGTTACCAGCATACCTTAATAACGCACTTTATATACAACCAATAAGAACGTTATTAATCAAATGCAGTGGGCTACATTGAAAGTGCGCGAATTCGGACATGCGGTACCGTGAGCTTCAATAGACAGGGGTCAATTACAAACTCTTGAGGGGACGAACGCATACTAAATCAGGGAGAACAGAAAAAGCAGCAGGAGGTGGGAGGAGGCTTCTTATCCTTGCGCACATAACTTTTGGGAACATTTCGCTGACTAAAGAACCATAAGCACGCGAAGAGTACGCACGTTTTCCTCACGCGAGTCTGCAAACGTTTCACTCAGTCTTTAAATTGTATTTCTTGATGCGAGACGAGCGTGAACTGATCTGAAATTTGGGAAGGAATCTTTATTGTTCAGATCCCTCCTCCTTCTTGAGAAAGTGGGAGGGCCCGAAAAGTTCTTCGCAAAAGGGAGAATTGTTCCAGGGCTCAGTCATCCAAAAACGTCCTTTCAATGCGAGAAGTTGGGGAACCGAAGAAAATGTCGGTGCTGCTGCAGTAGTAAATTACTTAAGCAGTCAAATATACTGAAGAAATCAGTTTTATATTATTATTAAACGAGGGAAAAACTTGTTGGGAAAAGTCGAGCACGAAAGAGTAGTGGATTCAACTGCAATATACTGCACGTTTCTGGTAAGTCTCTCTCTCCTCCCCCCAAAACATCTCTTGTTTTGAGGAACCCCACCATGCTATTCCAATAGCTTACTCGTGTTTCATTCACTTTCGTGTGTTTTGCTGCACATATGTGTTCTTTTGCGATAATATATATATATATATATATTTGAATTGCATGTTATTCGTCTTTTATAGAGCCTAACTTATATAAAACAAAATGATGCGGGTGTTAGCTAATGGCTATTTTGTTTTCATCGTCCGCTTAACAGATACTTGTTGCTTTAGATAAGTGACAATCAGATGATGCATTTGTAGTTTTTTCTCCAGGGTAAACGATACAGTGATAAATCGGGCGTATTTATAGCCGTATTTCATTAAAAGTACGTTAAATGCTCTTTCACTAGTGAGAGTGATGCTCATCCATTGGTCCATACCTAATCCTAGTAAATGACGAGAATACAATTTTAATTATCATGTTGTATGCTCGCATTGATGTAGCATGACTGAAGTGTCAGTAAATATATTGTGAGTTGCGAGAGCATCTCTATGTAGGTGAAAGGTTTTGGGATAGTTTTACAGGCCTCATTCCGATGTGCTCGTTGTCATTACTGTGCTCAACACCAAATCAAAACACATATTTATACCATTCTGCATTTTCATTGTCATTCTAATTACATTTGTATTTGGTGATATATTATATTATGTGTTTTTCCACATTAAAAATGTTATGAAACATGTTTCAGCCTATAATAAAAATAGGGCATCAAGAAACCTGCCCCAAAATGTCCAAACCTGTTGGTTACTGAACAATTATTATATATTTTTTAAATATACCTTTCGTATTCTTTCAGTTTATTTTTTAAAGCTGTTAGAAGTAATAAATATGTCAGTTGAGTGTAATTTTAGGCTATTAACTTTAATGTGGGGACAAAAAATACATTATTGATAAAATCTGAAAATATTATTTGTTTTCTGTCAGATAATATCAGTACAGCTTTATCTATAGATCGGATGCAAGCAAATTGTACCTAGCCATGTGGACAACTTTCCTGGGTAAATGTTCATATAGCCCGTCAGTACCATTATTAAGTAACAACACAGCAACGTTACAAATTAGGCAATTAAATTATTCAGCTGCTCAAACCTCGATAGCCCAGGTGTTGTTTTTGTTCTAAGAATTAGTCTTGGGTTACACTATCTCCTATAATGAAAACAGGCCAACTGGGAATAAACTGAGGAATGCTGCCTGGACACGCAATTGTTTTAAACTAGCTGATAGCTACACTCGGATGCCAAGAATTCAATTTGAAGAAAAAATTGTGGTAGCTGGGTTTTTGCTAAAGATGATTGGCGGTCGGGTGGATCAAAGTTGTTTCATAATTGATTCCAGTCTGATTATCTTGTTGGCTTTCATAGAGCTCTGACCTTATTTGGGTATAATGTTTGGAAGGCCTATTAGCTGTGCACAGATGGATGCACAGAATTTAGATGACATGCCCTCACTGCACCACATTCTTTCAGTGTAACAGGTATCCCATAGCTGTGCCAAAGGGGCCTGCCTGGGGATTTGGAAAGGTTGATAACAGCATATTAGATGGGAGAGATGAGGGCATTGGGTTTCATTGTGGCAGAGAAGCTGGGGAGGTGACATATGTCTTTAAAGGCTCTTGTTTCCTTTGAAAAATACACAGGTCTATGGGCATCAGAAGATTGTACTAGATTTGTTGTCATTGTCTCAATATAAGGGCGTGCAATCGTTTGTCCTCGCATTCATATAGAAATGTGATTTTCATCTATGAACTTATTTCATATGGTTTTAGAGGATAGTTAAATCTAACTGGGTTCGGAGGTTTCCTGGTGCCGCAGAGGTTTTTGGAAAGACTTATTGTTTTCATAAAGGGTGTAACTTTTCTGTTAATTTGCAAAAGAAGACTGGGTAATAAAAAAAAACTCCTTGGTTGACTTTCATGTATAATATAGCGGGTATGTTCATGCAGTCATAATAGCCTGGAGGCAACAATCTGCAGGTTAGTGTGTAAGAGATGATCTCCAATCAGGATTATCTTCTCCTAGTGGAACGCACACCTTGTCAGTCTGCTATTTCCAAATGCATAAGCCCTGGTTACTCAGAATTATACAAAGCTCAAAAGTATGGCAGCTGTCAAGAGGCAATTTTAAGACTGCAGTGAGAAATAATTGCCTCTAAGTAGCTGTTGGGGCTGCACCTGGCTGAGATAATTTAGTTTTAGACCTTTCTCCATTTCATTAGACACATTATTACACCTGGACGTCCAGGTGGCTATTGTTTCCCTTTCACATTAGAAGTGGATTTACAGCTTGGGCTCTTGTGCTGCTCTTGTTGAAGAAACTAGAGCCTTTTTATGAAAAAAAAACCCAAAACAAAAAAAAAAACCTTAAAGGATTATTTCACCCAAAAATGAAAATTATCTCATTTACTTCTTCATGCCATCCCAGATGTGTATGACTTTCTTTCCTCTGCAAAATGAAGATTTTCAGAAGAATATCTCAGCTCTGTAGGTCAATGCAATGCAAGTGAATGTGGCCAAAATGCACATAAATGCAGCATATATGTAACCCATACGACCATTGGTTAAATCCATGTCTTCTGAAGGAATATGACAGGTGCAAAACAGATAAATATTTAAGTAATTATTTACTATCAATCTCCACATTTGATCAGCCCTGACCAATAGGTGGTGATATGCACAAAAAATGTGAATCATCATAAAGAAGAAAAATGTGAAAGTGGAGATTTAAATATGGGTCTGTTTCACACTCACACTTTTTAGATTTCTTCAGAAGACATGGATTAAACCACTTAAGTCTTATTGATTACTTATATGTTGTCTTTATTTGCTTTTTGGAGCTTCAAATTTCTGGCCACCATTCACTTGCATTGATTGGACCTACAGGGCTGAGATATTCACTTTAAAAAAAAATCCTTAAAATGGATAGTTCACCCAATAAAGAAAATGGTTTCTTCACGTTCTAAGCCCCGTGCTGTTCCAAAATCCATACTTGTATGACATCATTCTTCTGTGGAACATAAAAATAGGTGTTATGTGAAATGTTAGAGACTGACTTTCCCATTTATCATTGTCAAGTTTTAAACTTGTGAAAAACCTTGTGAAATATTTCTGAAAATTTGCTCCCACATATAGTCTGCCATAATTAAATGCTGCTAATGTGTTACCTTGTCATTTCACTTGAAGTTGTTTTACTAATTGTTAGTACAGTATTATTATGTCATATCTTATTACAGTTGTCTTTGACATCAATAGAAACACTCACATATAGCTGCACATTGTTTTTTGTGTACGTGTGTCTTTTGCAAGGGAATGAGATCATTGATAAACTCCAGACTTGGGTAAGTAAGCGGCGACTGTTTGCAGACAAACAGCTCAGTGTGGGTAAAGCAGATATTTGTACAAAGATTAAGGACCATTTGACAAGCCCAAAGTAATGGTGACACTCTGAGAGACCATTCACACTCGCTCGATAACTCCGTTTCAGAGAGCTGTAGATCATACTGTCACATTCACACTCATGCTCTGAATCATTCTCGCACACACTTCAAAAATCCTCTTCATTGTCTATGGAGTATAGATTATATGTCACTTTCTGTAATTGTTCGATAATTGATTTCAAGTTATTCGTGTAAATTTGAGACACAATCATATTATGGAAGATGCTTGAATATTTTTTTTTTTTCTGTTACACTTGTTTTATATGTTTAAAGGACCAGTGTATAATTTTTTTCCAGTGTTAAAATGCTTGATCCTATCCCAGCTTAATATGAAGAGTCAACTATTAGTACGCCATTTGCAGATTAATTCCCATAGGATAATTCCCCTATCAAAACATTGCTCTGTTTGTTTGAGTATCACCACCAGCTTGACATAGAAACATTGGCTCAAACAATGATCTCAGGTCGGACTTTCTGTTTTGCTGTCCAATGGGGAAATGTTTGAGGAAAACGCTTTGAAAACAGGTGGTGATGCTAGTGGTGCAGACATTAAACATCTCTTTTTTAGTTGCATTGTACTCAAAAGTAGAAAAATAACAATTATAATGTTATAATTTTGTTTAAACACGTTTGCTTCAGCATAGCAGTTTGTGTTGAAAAAGAAGCAGATTATGTTTTCCTCTTGGTATGACAATCTTTGTGCCTTTTGGACATCATGGCACATCCAGTGCCAAGGGCTACTGTATTGTTTTGCAGTTCTTAGGGTTTATTTATTATGTGGTTTGTGTTGCTTTTGATGTGTCTACAAACTGTGTGGTCATGGATGCTGCAGGTGTTTATAGTTGATGAGAACTTCCCTGCCTAAGCCAAACCTATGGCTATTAAAGACCCAATAATTAGACCTTAACCTTCACTAACCTGCTATTTTTAAAAGACATTTTAAATACGCATTTGCACTAAAAGTCCTGTTTTGTTTGCTTTCCGACCGTTTTGTTTGAGTTTGTTGTGTCAGTGTTGTTTACAGCCATTTTCTGTGGCAACAGAGCATTATTACACATGAGTGTTTTATAAATAGTTTATACACATTTTATTATTATTTCATTACATATTTGAATTTCCCTCCCTTTCTGGAGGTGTTTTTTCCTGATCATTTGAAACTTGCTGGTGAGCACGCAGGCAGTCTAAGCTCACTGAGTTCCTGTTGAATAATGTGGAGAAATTGCTTTAGATTTATAATTGGTTCCATTCAGGATGATGGAAAAGCTGCCAGAGCAGCAGGGGCCCCTCCACCCGCACTGTTCCCTCCCTTCTCTTCTCCATCCTACCGCTGCTCTGCACGGCTCATCGTACCGCTGCTCTGCAACTAACATGCATAAAGTGTCTGTTTTGTGTGGTTTTGCATAAAACATTATTCTGTATTAATGTCATTCTATATGTTCGAATGATCTTTACTGTTGTCAAATGACGTGTGTGTGTGTGTGTTTAGGCATACATTGAATGATTACATTTTGAGCATTTGGTTTCCAAAAGTTTTCATGATTTTAAAAGGTCATGGGTTTGAATCTTTGGGAACACACAAACTGTAAAAGTTTCACAAAGTTACCCTTACTGGATTGAGTTTTTACAAGTAATTTATTTATTAAGTCAGTTTCATTCATCCAGCTTAATTTTGTTGGATTAGGTCAAATCAGTGTTTGTTTATTTGTTTTAACTTAACTTCATCAGGTTCATCAAAATACATTTTGTAATGTTTAGTTTAAAAACTTAATTCTTATGTTAGTCCAACTTAATTTATTATATTAATCATTAGTATGTGCCAGATGAGCAAGTGTAAGCTCTGTCAATTTGACTGCAACTGCTTATAGAGATACGCAGTACTCAAATCAAAACACAATGGCAACCCTCAAAACTCCAGCATATCAGACACTATTTAAATACCAGTATGACAAAACATTAACCTTTAAAAAATCTCCCGTTCCCATCTTGGATAATGTATAAAATAACACTTAATTTCAACATTTGTTCTCTCCATCCAGTCCCATGCAGAGCATGCTGGGAAATGGAAATCCCCTGCCCAGTTTTATCAGTTCTACAAAAAGTATTCATGTAGTCCAAACATGTAGACCAAATGGATTAAGTTAACTTAAATGTTACAAATTTAATTGGATAGAACACAATGAAATCAAATGTTCTAGAAACAAATGTTCTAGAATTGTGTTGACTGAGTGAATGTCTGCCAGATGCATAAAAGAAAATATATAAATGTGAATCTGTTGGATAGCTTTTGATTCTGAAAGTGGATTTGATAAATTAGTGCAGCTGTTGAGTTCTTGTAAAAACATGAGGGTGTTAAAACATGATCACTTTGAGTGAAGAGAAACTGTCAACACACACCTCACATTTTTTGCAATTATTCCTGACCTGGTGATGTCTTTTAATTTTGTATGATACTTGTGCTGCCTGTATATTTTCCTTTTAGTCATTACAACTGACTACATGACTACAAATATTTTAATTTTAGCCATTTTCCTATTCAAAGTGCATATGCACAGACATCAAACATATCTTGGCTTCTGAAGTTAGCCTAAATGTTTTTCAGTGTTTGTAATAAGTGTATGTAGTGATCTAAGCTCACTGAGCCCATTCACAGATTGCATGACTTGACAATATTTTTCGTAATAAGCATTACCAAGGCAGTTTGTAATGGATTTTTGTTGAACTGGACCTCTCATAATACCTGGCTTGGTAGGAAGAAGCTTGAAAATAAAGTCAGTCTAATCCTAACTAACAGTTCCCATCATCTGTCGAAATGGAGGCATTCTGTCATGTGACCATCCTACTCGAACTCAATAATTAGCGTGCACTAGTTAATGCTGCCTTGTTATATGAATTATGCATATGTGCCTAATTGATTAGAGCCTCTGGACTTGGCTCAGTGTTTTGCTCGTTAATCCGCTGAGTGGTTCTCATTATTATATTTTTGGGCAGGGGTGGATGTTGCTCATTAATACACTGAAGGGTACTGTGATGACGGGTGTATTGGCCTTGTTAATGCTGCGTTTGATGTTTAATGATCCGGCATGGGAACAACTGATGTCTGTGCAATGAATTGTTGGGAGTCTATGCTGAACTGAAAGAGATTCCGCTTTGCCTACACCTGCTAATCTGTTTTGAGAGCCATGAGAAAGTTCCAGATGTTTAGTGACGGTGAGTAAAGTAATGGCTTGGGTTGCAGGTGGACTTAGCCCAGTGCTAAGTTATAATAGGTTAGTAAATTTTGATACACCGTACAAGTATATAGGGCTGAAACGATTAGTTGGTGTTATCGACAATGTCGTTTTCGTTGTCGAATAGCCGATTGATTTTATTTAACGTAGCATGAGATTACATAAAATTCTGATGATGTGCGAGAGCAGTGCTGCAGTTCATGCCTGACTGAGGAGAGGAAGAATTATACTGCTCACAGTCCAGATGCACTCTAAACCTTCCAAACAGCTTCAGGTGATGTATATCGTAAAGTATGAGGGAATAAGTTGTGGAAAATGGTGAGCTGGAGCTCTTTAAATTAAACACCCTGGAGTTATATCTTTATTGCAGTTATATTTGATGTGTAATAGCTTTATTAAAGTTCAAATAATATGGAAGCATATCATGTAAATAACTACAAACTCTGAAACTGGCATTTCTCTGTGTGGTCAGCGCCTCTTTTGTGAGTTGCGTGAAGTGTTCCGATCTAAGGGAGAGAGATTGAAACGTCATCTGGCTAAGGCACACTCTGTCGCGGGGACGCTCGTCCATCGAGCGCGCACGCTTAATGGAGCTAGAGTATAACGTGATGGCTCGCGACTTCGAATCATAATATATGAAGAATCGTGGAAGTGAATAAAATTGGCAATACACAGCTTTATTATTAAGAGCGTTTTTATTTTTGTGAGTTAAAGATGGATTGAAGTGAATAGAAAGGTGAGAGAGGGTAGCCTTCGCTCGCTCCATTATACACTGCAATAAATTTGTTTTATTTTTTTCTTGTTTTATAATATAAATATGGAAAACTCCTTTAAAACAGTGTACATTTTCTTTAGAAGCTATAATGCAGAAGACATTTTTTTTCTGAGAATGTTGAATATAATTTTAAAAATAGAAATATTTTAAAATATCTAAAAATCCTTCACAGAAAAAAGAAGCATTCACCTGAGAAGCAGCATATAAGATATTTAGACTTGCTTTTAGAGAATAGATCTTGAATAGAAGTATATTTTGTCTTTATTGCACTCATAGAAGTATAACCAAGTGAAAAAATACACTTATATATAAGATACATTCTCTTAAAGCAAGTCTAATGGGCCTTTTCCACTGCACGGTACAACTCGACACTTTTTTGGGGGTTTTCCACTGTGGATAGTACCTGGTACCTGATACTTCTTTTAGTACCACCTCGTTTCGAGGTTCCAAGCGAGCCAAGCCGATACTAAATGTGATGTCAGAATCCTGCAGATCACTGATTGGTCAGGGAGAATCGTCACTACCAGCATCACTGGATTTCCGACACGTGACATCAACCAGCTAGTTTTAAAGTTTGTAACAGCGATATTAGTATCATTTGTTCATGCAACATTCGAATTGTGAAAAAAGAAATGGCTGTGCGCAAAACCACGCCGTGGTCAATAAACGAGGTGCAGACGGTCCACTTGTTAGTGATGAGTGAAGCGAAAATATCTCTGAGCAAATGTCTCAGCTGTTGGCCGCACACGGCTACCACCGGACCAACCAACAGTATAGGGAAATGTAAAAATTTTTTTTTTTAAAGTGACTACAGAACCATTAAAAAGTGGAAAAGTGGAAGTGGTTCGACCAAATGGACGCTATCTAGACCGGCAAGCAATGGGAGGGAGAGTGCCATGGACTCAGCCATGATGTAGGATGGTATGTTTTGTTACGTTAACTCTATACTCTGCTTGAAAGCTTCACATTATTCAGTTGACCAGCTACTGGAAAGCTTGCTTCTAAAACAACCTGGCCAATTTAACTGTTACACTTGTGTAAAATCACCATGCAACAACTGCTTTATGCAGCACAATGAGCTAGTAGCTAACAGCTAGCAGTCGTGTTATTGTTTATCATCAGTAATGTTTGTGTCGCGTTTAAGATGATGTCACGGTAGTACAGGCGGCGCAACTATGATGATCATCCTATAATCCCACCCACGCTGAGGAGGCACTAAACTGCAGTGGAAATGCAAGCTCAGAAATGTAAAGCGAGTAGAATTGAGGCAAGTCAAACTGTAACGTGCAGTGGAAAATTGTATCTTGTTTTAAGGATTTTTAGACTATTTTAAATGGAAAACAAGACAAAAACACTTGATAACAATATGATTTTTTGCAGTGAATTTCTTTACTCAATTAAACTGACTAAAAAGTATTTTTTTCCCTTTCGTTCAGTGAATGTCATTTAGAGGTAATTTTAAAAGAAGATTTTGTCCTCTTTTTTTTTTAATCACGTTAAAAAAAGAGGACAAAATCTTTTTTTTGTCCTACAACCTTTTAAGTCGGGCCACAAGCTGAATAATCGGTTAAGAGCTAATGATTAATTGTTGCAAATAATCGCAGAATAGTCTAATAATCATTCTGATAATCTCTAGATTAATCAATTATCAAAATAATCGTTTGTTGCAGCCCTATAAGTATATTAGGAATTGAAATCCACAGTGATCTGGCAATATTTTATGCCAATATCTGGGATGGGATACAATATATATTTCAAATCAAAACTGATATTGTGACCTCACTAGGGTTGCACAATTTACCAGTACTAACAAAGTACCGCAATACCAAAAAATGGTATGATATTTTGTTGCTAATTTCGGTACCATATTACAGTATGCTGTCATTAGCAAAATGAAATGAGATTTGACTGTTTTGAGATGAAATCAAAGACAATTTTAAAATAAAATAAAAAGCCTCTGGATATGGCCAAGTGTGATCTTTAAACAGCAGAAGATGTAATTTAATTAAATAATATACAGTCAAATGCCCGCGACCCTGTACACAGGATAAGCGGTTGACGATGGATGGATGGATGGATGGACAGTCAAATGCACTGGACCCTACAGAATGAAAAAGAAGTGCCGCTCTGCTCTGTCACATGATTCTCAGCTCGACAGTAACGAAGGGAGTATCCCAGCATTATGGGAGTTTCACATAATTAAAGTGGAAAACACATAATTTGTATCTGTGAGACTTTATGCAGTTCTTTTAATCAAGTCATTTTCTGTGTAATTTCATAAAAAATTGCTTTTTATTTGTTGATTATAGTATCGATTTAGTATTGATACGGAAGTACTGGTAATTAATTAACAGTAAGTGTAATTGTATTTACAGAGCTGTTTCTGAGTCAAAGCCCAGCAGTATCAAATCTGTATTAATGTATCATATTTAACAATAATTCATTTAAGACTTGGAAGCAACTGAGAAATGTACTTTTTAGCTCTAATAATGATTTCCTTGTATCTGTATAAGGCAGGCATGGCTATGTAATAATTATACATATCTGTTCATTCAGAGAATGCAACATCCACAACAGGCAATTAGGCAAAGAAATGTGTGATGCAGCAGTTTCTTTCAGGATCAAAACATATGTTTAATTATTTTGGGGCAAGTGGTGTAATTCAAAACATTTGGCCTTTAGTTCCATGAAAAATTTATTTGAATAAAATGAACTGGTTATATAACCAGTTACCAGTAATTGAAAATAAAGTCTTCTCGCCAAAATAATTGAAAATCACTTTGTTTTGGTTTTCGGTTATGTTCTGCTAAAAATGGTGTTCATTTTTGGTTTTTCGTTCCTTGAACTGTTTTTTGAGTTTGAATTTTGTTTGAATAGAAATTAAGTTGAATAATTGAGTGCTTCATTTCTCACACACTTTGCTCTAAGAGGTGGTCATTCTTTTTCCCTCAAAAATATTCATGTGAAAAATTTAACTACAATAATTTATTCTTTGGTGTTATAATATAAATACAGGATCCTGAGATAAAATATCAAGATTTTTGTAAATATAAGTGTGAAATGAGTGAAACCTGTCCCTTAAACTGTACTTTCCCGAATTTGCTGCTTCTGCAAAATGGCCAACATACTTCAACATCCACCATTTCAATTCCCCCTCGTGCCTAGTCACTAACCAGTTGACATCTACACTCTAATTTGGACCCCAAAAGCTCAGATACCCTCTACCCACCCCCACATCTCTAACCAAAGCTCCAACCCTGACTAGGCCATTGAACCACCCCTATCAGCTCTTCCTCTGACCCTTCTGAGAAGCATCTCTCCTTTCACAGGGGGCCGTGGGGTTATTGTCCGTGCGCCGGCTCACTGCTTTACAAAGACTCTCCACTCTATTAAGGTGCGTTCTGCCTGTTACCATCTCCCAGAGCAACGGGCCTCCCGCATAGTAGATATGCGCTGCGGCATTGTGGGCCATGGGCCCACGCAGGCAGTTGAACCCGGTAGTCCTCACACTTGACACCGCATGTGTTTATCTAAAGGGGGGTATTGTGATGTTTGGAGAATCGAAGATGGGTTTGGGGGTGGGCTTAAGGACATAAATAGGGTTAAGGGAGAGGGGCGATAAATATTCAGCAACTCAAGTCGTCCGAAGGAGCTAAACCCCACCTCCCTTTACTCCTCGATCCTCTTCTCCTTCTGTGCGGAAAAGCAGATGGAATGTGAGCAGTACGAGGGAGGACCACGGGCGGTAGAGAGAAGTTTTATCCAATTAGTAGGGTTGTCAAAATGAATTTCACACAAGCTGGAGGACAATGGTGACCAGAGTGGCCTAGAAGAAAGGGGTCCATTTACTGACAAAGAGGCATTATGAAGTCACTTCAGTATTATACTTTTTGTCTCTCTCTCTCTCTCTCTCTCATTCTTTCTCCGTTTCTTTCTCCGAGTCTAAACGCACATGCCTTTGTACAGCCCTTATCCAGATGCTCAGATCAATGTGATTCCAGTTATCTGAAAGGGTCATATAATTGAACAGCAGCACATTTTTCATGTACAGTATTTTTTAACACTCCCTCTGACCCTACATTTTTACATACACATTTTGTGATGGTAAAACAAATTGTATTTCATTGCTATGAAGTATTTTCCATTACTGCTACCATTATCAAATATTCCTTCAGACATGGTTCCAAGTGTTTGTCTCAAAGGTGATGACATGAGTTGGATTACCCATGTGTGCTTGAATAAATGAGTGTGTGTGTTCAAGGGGATAACTTTTGATGCCTAAACAGGTGGCTTGCCAGCAAAGGAAAGACTATTGCCTCCTTTTCTAACCTATATGACAGTTGTAGTGTTCATGTGGATTGCACTCAACATTGTTTGGTGCAAAGTTCTAATATCACAAATCTTGAGACAGCAGTAGCAATTGATCGAGATATTAGTAGTAATGCCACCAGTTGGTGTAGCTCAGGGATTGTAACCACAAGGATGCTGCCTTTTAGGAAAATGCCATGAAGTATAAGCACTGTGCCCTTGAGTAAAACAGTAAACTCCTGGTTGCTTCAGTCAGGTTGTACTTGTATACAGTAAGGTTCTTTGGAAAACACTCTGTTAATGACTATTTACTAATAATATAATATTAATGTTTTCTGTAATTGTGGAAATAAACTTCATAGTACTAATAATACTAATATAAGTAATATTAACAGTAGCAGTGATATGAGCCAATCATTAATCTGATCAGTTTAATGTTGTCTGGTCAATTTGTCTATTAAAGTCAACATGAAATCAAAATGGACCCCATTTACTTTATTGGTGCACAGTTCTGGTCTTATTGTGACCGAATCTGAAGTGCACATTATTCCAAAGAAAGAAAAATGATTTCTTCATAATTTAATATCTTGCTCCATCTATGAATTTTCTTTACTTTTCAGCTGGCTTAGTTCATCAATTCCTGATGGATAAAAGTTCTGTTGTCTGGTTTTACTGTGAAATACATCACAATGCGGAGGTAAAAACTAGATGAACCCCGTTTACACCTTGTATTAAGATTAATTCGGCTGATGTGATCACAAGTGATCAGGTTTAAATATAGGAGTGATGGTGGCATAGTGGGCTAATGCACATAATTGTTAATCAGAAGGCTGCTGGTTTGATCCCCACTGCCACCACCATTGTGTCCTTGAGCAAGGCACTTAACTCCAGGTTGCTCCGGGGGGATTGTCCCTGTAATAAGTGCACTGTAAGTTGCTTTGGATAAAAGCGTCTGCCAAATGCATATATGTAAATATAAATGTAAATGTAAATACAAGTGTAAACAGGGTCTAAAACATTTTGTGATCAAAAAACAAAAACCACATAAGGAGGTAGTCAAAAACGCATGTGACCACATCTCATCTGAGATGTAAACGATAATCTGTCCTGAATGCATCCCTGACAGCCTTAAAGCCCCTCCCCTTATATTTCAATCAACCACTGAGCTAAAACAAGAGTTTAATCTTTGCCGATTGGAAAAATTGAAAAAGCGAATACATACACAAGCTCCAATAAAATAACGGACAATTCTGCTCTAAATGCTAATCTAATGTTTAGCTTAAACACAAACTGCATCTGGGAGAAACAGCACAACGATTTTATTTGTGCTTTTTTGTCTTTTATGACTTTATTTGCAGTTTGTTATCATGGATCATTAATATTATCAGATTTATGACATTGTGAAATCAGAGACCATCCGAAATCTGCATGGTCACAGGAGACACATTTGAGCGACCAGGTGTAAACAGCGATGATCACATGTGATCAGATCACCCGAGACGCATCTTAATACCAGGTGGAAATGGGGTCTAAGTCTGGTAGAAACTAGTTGATATTTTTTTTAGGTTGAGCGTTTGGTTGGGGCGATTTGCTTTTAGCTACACTGTGAGGTAGCCTGGTGTGCCTAGAATCAACGTCATGCCATTTCAAATTCGAAGAAGAGAAACAAACAGTCTTGGGTTGTAACAGACAGGGGAATTGATCATCATTTTAACACATGGTAATTAATAAAAAGACGAGTCCAACATTTTTGAACCACTCCAGACTAAATAATCTCTCTACAGCTCTATCCAGACAGCATGACTTGTTTATTTTTGTGTTGGAACAGAAAAACATTTATTTAAGGCCAACCGTAGTAAAAGTCTGTAAATGGAATACATTTTATTCCGACAGCAGAGTCTGGCTAATAGCTAATGGCTATGTACCTACTAACTCCAGAAAAACAACTCAGAATCCCAAGACGCAAACTTCATTGATTTTTGCAAACGATTTTTTCTGGAGTTCTGTCCAGTGGTTCCCGCCCATGTTTGAGCTCTGAATCTTTCTACGAGACTTCATTAATCATTACGTACAATCGATGAGAGTAGACTTGTGAGTGTGTGTGTGTGTGTGAGAGAGAGAGAGAGAGAGAGAGAGAGAGATTTGCAGTCTGGGAGCTGTGGACCACCCTCCTCCTGACGGGAAGTTGTTAGTTTAACCTGACAGGAAAGAATTTGGGAAACTTGGCAGTGAGTGCAGAGGGAAAGAGAATTGCTCCCTTTCCTGCATTAACTGTTAATACACTAACAATAACTCTTTTTCACTGGCTCTTTCCTCTGTTTGTGACTTTGTAATAATCACATTACCCTGCTTATTATTTCCAGAAAATACAAATTATATCACCCCCCCACCCCTACCCCATTGTTCTTTGTGTGCAGACCTTTTTCGTTTGAACCTGTGCCTGTATCAGTTAAACCTGACTGAGGGGACTCAGATTTCCCCTAGTTTATCCGGGCACCCGCCTCAACAGCACAAGCCCAGTAGATGTGGGTTCAAACGGATGTGTGTTTCAGCATGTTTTGGTGATGCCCTTAGTAGGGATTGTGAAGACAAATTGTTTTAGGAGTAACAGGACACATAACTTTACTGAAAGTCTGTTTTAGCGTTTTGTCTACCTTAGGATACAAGGTTGTGTTTGTGCTTGGGATGGGATATGATGGTTCAACATAGCTAATTTGATTTGATTCTTTTGTTTTCTACATATTTTATGTTAATTTTGAAATTTTTTGAAGTGGTGTCTCTCAGAAAAGTTTTTTGAAGCATTTTTTTAAGACTGTGTGCCAAGTTAAAAGTAGTTACACTTTTAAAAACATGTCTAAGGACCCTTGCATTATATTTCATTCATTTGCACTACATCTAGCTGTTTTTTTAATTGCAAGAACAAATATTCTGTAAAGGGCACCTAAAATACAAACCTGATCAGGGGAAGGTGAACCCCAAATCAACCAGAATGCTGCTGGGTGTTCTGTCCGCCAGGGACCAGAGGACTGCCTCTGATCCGCCCAGGGAGGCGCGGCTGTCATCCACTAGAGGGTGGAGGAGTGGCTGAGGACCAGGCTACGGCGTATCGGAGAACCTGCTCTAACCCTCTCTCTCTCTCTCTCTCTCTCTCTCTCCCGCTGTCGCTCCATGTTGGCCTTTCCCTCTTTTTTTGTTATTTTTCCCTCCCTTTGTTAGCCTCCCAGGTCCGAAGAGGTGGGGATTACCTGCCGGCAGGCTGGGCTGGAAAGGCATATCCCCAGTTTGTGTTGGTTCCTGAATATAGTCACCATACAAACAGTAAAATTTCATGTTGTTGTGAAAATTTTTTGGCTGATAACCTCTCTTTGTTTCTTGATCTGCCAGGGGTAGTGTATGGAAGATGTCTGGTATATTGGATTGGATACCCTGGGAAAGGAAACGGAAGGTTCGAGTTTTCTGTGCCCTGGGTGTGCTGCTGTGCTGCCTGCAGGGTAGTGCTGCTCTCAGTGGTGAGTCTCTGGTGTCCTACTAAGATGTCTTAGTTGACATCTACCAACCAAAAATTCATATAGTTTGTATATAATATAATTTTGTGTAGGTGGCATTAAATATATAGTGGCCCCAAAAAGTATTTGGACACTTCAAACAGAACAGATTTAAACAAATAATTTTTGAATGACATTACATTAGATAACAATGTAAAAAAAAAAAAGAAAGGGGGGGGGGGGTAACATTTATTATTAAGGAAGCACAAACAAAAGCAAAACATTTCACAGAAAGAAGTTTGTTAGGTTTTAAATTATAATATTATTGATACATTGTTCAAACTTGTATTTGTCAATGTAGTTGTACACTTTCTGGTTGTCAGATGTTAGTGGAACATAGTTAATGTGCTGAACTCCAACTGTGGTTGCTCTGCTAGGACACCTGTGTGAACTTAAGGGGAACTGACTTCATACATACATACTGTAAACTAAAACACACCTTAAGACCAGTTGGTTAAATATAACTGAAAAATGACAATGGTGAAGCTAGTTCTGAGAAAAGGTCTAGCATCATTTGTTTGCAGATGTCACTGCATGGCTTAAGTGTACAAAGTGGCCTCTGTAATAGTTTGTTTTGGAAAAATTATGTATTTATTCACCATTCTTGTGTCTTTCCCACTTTCTCTGTTTCTAGATGACATCCCTGTCTTCACAGAGGAGCCTCTCTCTGTGGTACAGAAACTGGGGGGCAGCGTGACCCTGCGCTGCAGTGCCCTGCCCAACCATGTCAACATCAGTTGGCGTCTAAACGGGCGAGAGCTGGCAGCTGGGGGCAATGAGGAGCTGGGAGTTCTGGTGCAGCCTGACTCTCTCTACATCCCCTCCCTTACTAACCTCACTGTGGGCAGATACCAGTGTGTGGCCACCACCAGCGTTGGGTCCTGCGCTAGCGTGCCAGCCAGTGTTACTGCAGCGAGTGAGTACCCACGCACACCTAAATATGTGTTCTTCTAACTAGATCTGTTCTACAGGGGTTTGAACCTTGATGATATTGTGTTGTGTTGAGTTCACATGGCTCTAAAGTGTGTGTGTTATGTATTGTGGTTGTATTCCAGGCTGGGAAATACTGGTGATGTTTTGCCACTAAGTTAGTCAGTGTTGGAGCGCGGGAAGGGGTGTGTAATGTGAGCCACCACGATGTATGTGTGTATGTGTTCGGGTGAACCACTGGCCCCATTAGTAAAGGGCCTCCTCCCTGTTCTCCACTGCTTTCTTCTTGATACATTGAGAAGGGGAAAAGAGAGAGAGAAAGGAAGAAATTAAAGAAAAGAAGAAATAGTGTGCCAATTTTGCGAGAGTATATTTGTATAATGAGGTGCAGTTTGAGTCTGGAAACCAGAATGTGAGTTTGTGTGTGTGTGTGTATATACAGTACAGTACTAGGGACTAGAAGTCTGTGACCAGTTGTGAAAATGATTCTATTTAGATCATTTTCTTTATTTATTAAAAATACAAATTAACGACATAACAGTTTAAGTGAAGAAAATCAATGAATTTTAGATTTCTTGTAGAAATCAGAGGTCTGAGAATTTTGGACCCCATTGTATACCTATGGATGCCACATATGATGTTCTGAGGAACTATGTATGCATGTTTGTGTGATAGTGTGAGGAGCTTTGGTTTGGTGGGGCTAGTCGAGGCAGGATCCTCTCTCAAGATGATATTTCACATTAGATTCTTGACACCATCTTCACCTCCGCAAAGCAAAAATGCTTTACATCATCTACCCCAAATCTCTCTAGCTTACTTTTTCTTAAAGGGATAGTACACCCAAAAGGAAAGTTCTGTCATCATTTACTCCTGTGTGAAAACAACCAGCGCATTCTTTAAAATTTCTCAATTTGTGTTCCACTGAAGAAAGTTGTGTGGGGTTGGAACAACATCAGGGTGAGGAAATGATGACAGGATATTCATTTTTGGGTGAACTATCCCTTTAATCTCCCTTCTACTGCTCCTGGCATTTAATGGCGCATTGGATTTCACTTCTCTCAAAGCTCATTTGTTTTTTCTAACTTTCAGCCTCTTGTTCTCCCTCTCTGTTTGCCTCACCTCCTTTTTTTATTCATACTCTGTCTTTCTATCTTTTTTTCCTTTTCTTTGCTGTCTTGCCACATGGATAGGTCCATGTACATATGTGAGATGTAATTGATAAGGTCTATCATTCTATGAATTAAGAGCAAGGGCTGCTAGGGGCATGCAGATGCGAGCTCTTATGATCCCTTATGTCTGATGATCCCACATTGGCCCCTCGTTCTAATTTAATAAAGACTCCTCACTTAGTCTGTTCAGGGGTTGGACGGCTATTTGGGGAGGGTGCTGTGTGTGTGATCGTGAGCACGACGTTGACTCATGTCTCCATATTTTAAAGCTTTGCCCATTTGTTTTTGCTCTGTGAAAGAGTTTGGCTCTCCCTGGTATCTGTCTTTAAGGAATTCTGAAGCAGCTCCCATTAGGGGGGCCACTGCCTGCCTGAGCATTATTTCAAACTCTTCTCTCGAATTCCTTCATAGACAAGCAAGCCTCCCATATGCTTTGAACCAAAAACATTCCTTCGGCACACTTTTTCTCTTTCTCGCACTTCAAGGGAGAGTTCACCCCAAAATCAAAACTCACTTTATCCAAACAAGTATGACTTCCAAACCTGTATGACTTTCTTTCTTCCATGAAACACAAAAGGAGATTTTCTCAGTCACTATTCACTTTTATTGTGTGAACGGTGACGGAGATTCAGTCTAACATCTCCTTTGGTGTTCCATGGAAGAAAAAAAGTCAAAGGGGTTTGGAACAACATGAAGGTAAGTGAATGATGACAGAGTTTTCCATTTTTGGGTAACCTATTCCTTTAAATACAACACTAAATTGTTCAACATATGTTTTTAATACAGACCGTGGCTAATTCTCAGTAAAGTCTGATTCACAGTTGTGCACACTCAGTTGTATTTGTTTTTCTTGCTCGTCATTTAAGACGACACATAGTCCAGCCAACGATGATTGCACACAATACTTACAGTATCATCTCAGTATGAGTTTTAAAAGTCGTACAAACTTGAACACAAATCACACTCACACAAGTACATACACACAGGCTTCACTGTTCCAGACATAAAAATGATGAATGCTAAGTAACCGTGCAGCATGTACGAAAGCATTGCCAAGTGTAGTTGGAAACGCGGCTGATCTATTTTATAAATACTATTAATCCTGCATGGCTCCCAGCATTCCCTGCTCTTCAGGCCTCCTGGAAACTCAGAAAGTACCGTGCACACACAAAGCACACATTCACCTTTTACCTCCTCACACATACAAAAATAATAGAAGCATATAAATATTTATTTCACAGTTTGTTCCTTGTGGTCTATCATTCTTAACCACTGTTCGTTCTCTCCTTCACTTTCTTTCTCTCTCTCTCTCTCTCTCTGTTTACTATTTTAATTTAGCGTGCTTTATTGGTATAACAGAAACTGTACATTCATATTGCCAAATTATTTGCATATACAATGAGAAAATGTGCAAAATATGTAAAATACCAATAGTCCAAATAGAGTATACAGTAAGTAAATAAAAGTAAAGTGCAATGAATTGAAATTGAATAATAGTGTGACGTGATGGATGGACATCAGCTGAGGAAGTGTTAAACACATGCATGTGTCACCTTTGCCTTTCGAAGCATGCAAGCAACAGCAACTAGCTTTTTCTAGGTCTGTTAGTCCAACTTCGCAAAAATTGGACTGGTATGATTTCGTTCTGTCTAAACCATTTACATGACATTTTTTTTAAAGATGAATTATTGTTTTAGTATAATTGAAATTAAACTTTCAAAGTGCATGTAAATATATTGAATGTTACTCTTTTTGTTGAAATGAACCTACCAGTGGCTTGCATATGTCTCTGCATATTAAGTTGGGATAGGAATAATTATTTTTACATCGAAAAATATCCCACACTTCAGCTTTATTAAAAATGAATAAATCCTTTGAGTAATTCTGAAGGATAAACTAAAGATGAATAGGACTAAATGTGCCTGTTTCTCTCTTTTTCTTTCCTCATTCCCCCACCACACCTGAGGGAATCATGCAGTGGAATGAGGGGAGGAATGCTTTGAGGAGAGGGAGGTGAATGGGGCGGCAGTCGAGGAGGGGTTAAAGGTGTGTGCGGTGGAATTTAGGAGAGGTGTGGAAGGGGGATGCTGGCAGTAGTGGGCTGTAAAAATACCCTGATTGATTTACCAAATGGATTGTCACACTATGCCATCGTTTTATCACACTGTTTCACAGGCAGAATGAATGAGAGATCAGGTGCTGACAGGACAGTCCAAAACTGCATCTTCTTTCATCTTAGAAATTAATAAACTTATTTTACTCTACGTTCTTGTCAGAGAGCATTCTCTCTTTCTTAGTAGTGTATAGTAAACAGATACGCAGATCAACATTCAGCATGGCTTATGAAACATGACCTTTGGAAATAAACAAATAAAGCCATCATCGGAGGTTATGCAGGTACATATAATTGGAGGTTAACATGGAGACAAGAAACACTGCATCATTACGATCTTGGTAAAGTAAGGAGCAGATTTTATTACCTTCTCTTCAATACAACAACACACAGCAACAAGTGAATGATTAACTTTTTTACTATAAATGCTGAAGTTAGAAAATTATCCGACATTAGACCATCATTCTGATGTACATCCCGTGGTTGTGTGATAGTTTCTAAACTTATATCACAAAATTCTGGTATTATTATTATCCTTCTATTTATTTACATTGCAGTCAATAACAGCAGATCTTTTACACATTCGCCGGAAATGCAGCCGCTGCTTACTTGCGCTTATGTAAAATAAGGTTGATAATACTAAAAAATGTTACTCAATTCCTTTACACTATTGTTTAAGTGCTTGTCTCAACTTATTCATCACTGTATCTCGTCGGTTCAAGTGAGATTTCATGAAGAACCTTTTTTCAATCTTCGCTCACAGATTTTTTAGCTCTGTTTCGCCTGTTGTACATAACTTAGAAACATTTCAAATGCCAAGGAATATAACTAAACTCTGGAGAACAATAGAGCGATTTGATTTGTTAGAGTGATGAACAGTTGGGGAGGTATTTGATTAAGTTAGGGTTTTTTTCAGGACACCGCTGTGCAAATTTCCCTCTCTGTCTTGCAGAAATTATTCCCCCTCACAGAATGACATGCATACTCAGACTCACTTAGGTGGAGTTATTCCATTTTATTGAAATCCAAGCTGCTTTTCCTTGCCTGAAACTTAAGAGAACAGTCACCTTTGACCTCATTTTAGCCCAGGCTGACTTGGGCTCAAGGAAGCTAGACTTTCTGTCTCTGTTTTCCAGAGCTATTGGGTGTCTGCCCATATGATATCCAAGTAAAAGTCCTAAGCATATGCACTCTAAAGCTTCTCCTGTTTCTTGAACAGAATACAAAGAGGCATTCAACTTTAGGACTCTCAAAACTGAGCCTTGGAAGTTTGAGATGTCCAATGTGTGTGTGTGTGTGTGTGTGTGTGTGTGTGTGTGTGTGTGTTTAATAATATTTTTTTTTTATTTCCTTTCTTTGACTATTTAAAGGGATAGTTCACCCATAGACATACTTTCTTGTTGGGTGCCTGAACTTAGTATGGATATTGTTTCTCCTGTGGAACATAAAGGAGAAGTTCAGCAGAACGTATGGGCTGCTCTTTTACATAGATTGGACATCAAGCTCCAAAAAGGTCCAAAAACCATGCTATATTCGAAGTCTTCTACAGCCATTGTGAGGAACAGACCGTAATGTAAGGCTGAATGTTGGAGAAACAGTGTTTGTATTATAATTCTCATGTTTTTATGTGTATTGGTCTAGAGCTGCGTGATTTTGAGCCAGATGACCAGCAGGAAATTGAAGTAGATGAAGGGAACACAGCAGTGATTGAGTGCCATCTTCCTGAGAGTCAACCTAAAGCTCAAGTCCGCTACAGTGTCAAGCAGGAATGGCTAGAGACATCTAAAGGTAATTCTTACATTTAAAGTCAACAAACGTTGTATAACTCCCCCCCCCCCCATTCCTAAGAACCCATTTGCTGTCTCCCTCATATGTAGCCATTTACTTTTATCGCTCCAGATTTATGGCTGTTTTTTCTCTCTCTCTTTGCTAATACTGGGACTTTAAATACTGTTTTATTTGAGCCATCATTGTATCTATTTCAAGTCACATCATTTGAATTCAAATACTTCATCCCTTAATTTCATTCTGTCATTTCTAAAAGCACACTAGCTGGTTCTGGTATTTGGGTGTTTGACAGCTCTTGTCTTGTTGAGAGTCATCAAGTGTTCAGTGTTGTCTGGTCTTGTTCACTCTACAAGGTGCCGCCTGTTCGCAGGATTGTCTTTGTTGCAATTTTTCCATCTCTGTCTTCAAATAATCAGTTTAATGATGGTGTAGATAACAGCTCAGATTTCAGGAAATGACCACAAGAAGCTTTTGTTGACAAACCTGTTGTCTGAATAGCTGTAATCCAGATGCTAATCAGTGGTTTCCTGATTGTGTTGTAGGGAACTACCTGATCATGCCTTCAGGAAACCTTCAGATAGCCAATGCAACACGGGAGGATGAGGGCCCTTATAAATGTGCTGCCTACAACCCTGTCACGCAGGAAGTAAAAACCTCCACTTCGACAGATCGTCTACGGATACGACGTAAGTGCACACAAAGCATGTACAATTGTAATTTACACTGTGAATACGTTCTGTCAGTTGCTCTGTACTGTACCTAGAGAGGCAGCATTCAAAGACATCTGCACACTCATAAATGAAATTAGGCTGCCTCCTAGGATACCTTGTTTTTGTGTTCTTCATGGAGAAAGCAATCCCATAATTATAAGTTTAATAATAAATAAGTTTTCGAGCACAGTGAAAAAATTTATCTGAGATGGTGAACATTCAATAAAGTGAGAGAAATATTGGTTTTAAATATATTTGTAATGCATTCAATATTAAAAATGATTTAAAAAATAGTTGTAGAAAAATTATTTTACCCAATATTTATGTGTATTTTTACCCTTATTAAAGTAAAACCGTGTTAGCTTAGCAACATGCTAACATCAATCTCTGTAGAAATCAATTGCAAGTCAAGTCTCCCATGCTGCGCACAATTTTTATTGTGTGTGGATTTGCTGCCTACTGTATGCAGAACCTTAGAAATCAGCTGCCTATGTAGGCAGTGGGGCAGCTCATTAGGTTTTGCTTGTGTTTTAATATTGAATTTGATTTTTTCCTGTCTAGGTTCGACATCTGAGGCTGCACGTATCATCTATCCACCTGCACCTCTGTCCATTATGGTGAACAAAGGCCAACGACTTGTCCTTGAATGTGTGGCCAGTGGCATTCCCACTCCACAGGTCACATGGGCTAAAGATGGCCTGGACTTGGAAAATCATAACAACACCCGCTTCCTGCTTAGCAACCTGTTGATTGATGCGGCGAGCGAAAGCGACTCGGGCACATACGCGTGTAAAGCCGACAACGGCATCGGCTCTGCTAGCTCTGCAAACATGCTTTACGACGTGCAGGTGTTTGGTGAGTATGAACGCTTTAAGAGTTCATAATATATACAGGGATTTGAAAAGCTGGAACCAGGGCTGTGATGGAACATTTTATGTGTGTGGTGGCATAATTTCAATTTCCAGTCATTTGATGGCTACATTTAAGGTAATAAGCATGTATCAGAACCAGAGGGCTTAGAGAATACAGTTGAATGCCGCTAATAAGCATCCAAAATAAACCCACAGTACATTTACAGAGCAGAATAAGTATGTATGTGCGTAGGATCGAGTTTCTGAGACATTGATGAGGTTGTTTTTTTTGGGCTTGTCTCACAACAGCTGTGATTAATTAAGCCGCTCTTGCTGCTGCTCTAATGAGCTCGAGCTGATTCACTAGCAGCCAACCATCAAGTTTTGGGAGAGAGAGAAACCAGTCTGTCCCAGATTCCTCTGTGGCAGCATGCCTTCACATACAGCACTCATGGAGACGCATTTGCTTGATCCATGCTTTGTGCTACAAGTTTTAACCATGAGCATCCATGTTGATTTGTGCTATTCAGCATTTGTATCACCCACTGCTACTTGAAGTGGCGGAGACCAGGCCAGTTGTAAGAGGCAGCAATTTTAACAGTGAATTTCTTCAATTGCAAATTATTTTTGTAAAATGTTCTCTCTGCTTGAGAGAAAAAGTAGTGCGATTTTTTTCAACAAACAATTTTTGCATTTGAATTCAAAAGATCTCTGAATTAAAAAACGGAATCTGAAACATATGAAATTAACATTATTTAGTTAAAGTAAAGATAAGTTAAAGAAAATGTAATTTAAGTGCATGTAAATGTTGTCATTTACTCACCCTCATGCCATCCCAGATATTAAATCTTTCTTATGATAAGTCTATTAATGTTACTATTACTTTTGGCATATACATGTATTTGTTTCATAAAGCAAAAGATGGCAAGTCGATTTGTAGTAGTCTTGAGTTATGAAAGCAAATGTTGAAAATGTTGCAATTGCCCCCTACATAAAAACACCTTTACAGCCTCATGTTTTGACATTCACTTGTCTAAAGTTCTCTTGTTTTGTATTTCAGAGCCTCCCCAGGTGCGTGTCAAGCTGCAGCAACAAGACGTTTCCCGGGGCGACACAGTGCGATTCAGCTGTCAGGTGAGGGGCAAGCCCACACCAACTGTGGTGTGGCTGCACAATGCTCAGCTCTTGAGGCCGTCACCACGGCATCGGATGTCCTCGCAGGTGCTACGTATACTCAATGTTGGGCCGCAGGATGATGGTGTGTACCAGTGCATGGCGGAGAATGGCGTGGGCAGTTCTCAGGCAACTACAAGACTTCTCACTGTCCCAACAGGTATGTAACACATAAGACAATGTGTACCATTTTTATGCCATTTTATGATGGTGTAGTCTCACATAGCCCATTTATATAAGAAATCGGTTTCGCAGGACAATTTTTCAGATTATACAGTTTAGCGGATATTATACAGAAATATATGACTGCAGAATACAGTGATTGACGAGTCAGAATCAGATATTCCAGAGAGCTTTGTACGTTTGTCACATTGTTTTTCCAGTGTTTGTCTTATTTAGCATCTCAGCTGTTCAGTCGTAGTGTCACTTTTCTAATTTATTGTGCTCTGATCTTTGATTTTAGTGCCGTCGCGGTCAGGTAAGATACCCTTAATTCGACCAATGAGCCCAGATAAGGTGTTGCGGGAACAGCCACCCCTGAAGCCTGTGGTCACCAGTGCAATGCTGCCTGTTGACTGCTCTGAGGTCCGAGTCTCTCCTGCCGAAGCTCCGGTTATCATGAGCCAGCCACGCACAGTAAAGGCTGACTATTATGAACTTACCTGGGAACCCCGTCATGATGGAGGAGCACCTGTGTTGGAGTACATTATCAAATACAGAAAGGTACAGCACTGCAATTCTATCAAATGCCACCTTTATTAGTGGTGCTTGCTAAGGCAAGCTTCACTATTACTTTTGCTTGAACATTGGGTTTGGGATTTGAACAAACCCCTATCTCTTAAGTAATTAACTTTGGTGCATAATGCATCTCGCACAGTTCGTGCCACCTCAGATTTTGCGATGAGAGATGTAACATAACTTTATAAGCAGACAGACAGGTGAAGGAGGTATGTAAGTTGCCTAACCTGTGCCACATCTAGGGACCAGAATGTCATAAGAAACTTGAGGTTAATCTCTTTTGACTTGGGCCAGTAAGCAACCACCAAGCAATGCCCTAGCAACCATCTTGAATGCCCTAGGAACCACATAGAAAAAACTCAAACATCTTACCAACTGCATAGCAATGCCCAGGCAACAACCTAGCATCATGACAGCAAGTTTTCATGAACAAACGTCACTTAAAATCGAATATGTTCTTAGTATTACCTGTTTCTATACAGTATATACAGTATGTGCATATATGTTTCTCATGTAATTCCTGACACTGATTCATTGGTATTTGTGCATGCTCTCCTGTATTTTCTCTTGCAGGCTGGAGAATCTCCCGGTGACTGGATCACTAGCACTATTTCAGGCTCACAGCACAAACTGACTCTGACCAAACTGCAGCCAGCCAGCCTCTATGAAGTGGAGATGGCCGCTAAGAACTGCGCTGGGCTTGGGCAACCTGCTATGATGACGTTCAGAACAGGCAAATGTACACAGCCGCATGACTACTTTAAGAGTTTTCAGCAGTATAATTTGTGAAAGAAATGTTTATTGTGTATATCAGTCGAATGTTCAGGCTTTTTTATGTCTAGGTAGATTGTAAATTAAAGTGGCTCTTTAATTTTGGTGTGCAGGGCGAAGAGGACCCATAGGGGCTCCAAAACCACCAGTGGTGCAACCTCGTCTTTCGCGTGAGTATAAATTTGTCTGTATGATGATAATATGGTATGTTTGCTTCCTTGCAGGGTTTCCACGATTATAGAATACCTGAAAATATCAGGGAATTTGATAATTGTGAATTCCAGGCCTTGAAAATCATGGAAATTAATAGTCTTCTGGAAATTTCTATAGTAAATAAAAGTTTTTTCTAGTTTTGCCTTGATATAAAATATTTTTAGGTTAAAAGTTGTTCTTTTTGAACGTGATCTCTAGAATGACTGGAAAAGTGATGAAAAATGAATGGTCAGAACAAATGGGCACCCTGGTACTGGTGCAAATAAAAATAAGAAATTCTAATTCTAAATCCAGCTAAAAAGAATTGAAATGTAAACAGCTTTAAATTATAACAGTCACCAATAGTTGGTCTGATTATTATTCTATCATGACTGTTCTCTTGATTTTTTCTTTTTCAATCTTAAAATTGGATGAGATTACATTAACTGCATTACGTATACGTGTGTGTCCAGTGTGCATGCATACACACTCTCACCGCAGGTTATTCATTTGTTAACAACTTTGTTCTGTTTTTATTGTCATTATAGCTCCAGAAGCTCCAGACAGGCCCACTGTCTCCATGGCCACAGAGACCTCAACCTATGTGACATGGATCCCACGTGGAAACCGCGGATTCCCTATTCAGTCGTTCCGTGTACAGTACAAGAAACTGCGGAAAGGAGGTGGAGACTGGGATGTGGCTGTGAACAACATCCCTCCCTCACGCCTCTCAGTGGAGATCACAGGCCTGGAGAAAGGTGAGCATTATATCAGCTTTATATTAGCGATCACCAACGCTGAATGCAAGTTAAAGACGGCAAATGATTGCTGAAATTAAATGAACACTTGTTTTATGCAACATTTACTCAAAAGTTAGAAAAAAGAACTCGGAAATGGTTTAAAATGGATTGAAGAGGCAGCCGATAGATTTTGGAACTAATATTTGGATGATATATCATTCTACCAATACTATGTTAATCAGAAAACATTTCTAAATTACAAAATGTTGTTATTATTTTACTCCATTCACAAGCAACTGATACTTAGTCCTTTTCTTTCCATTGCATTGCAGGAACATCGTACAAATTCCGAGTTTTGGCCGTTAATGTGTTGGGAGCGAGTCCCCCTAGTGCTCCCTCCAAAGCCTACACAGTAGTGGGCAGTGGCCCACCAAACCGGCGTCCCATTGACGGACCCTATATCACCTATAATGAAGCCATCAACGAGACCACAATCATCCTCAAATGGACGGTAAGCACTAGGCATTCTCATTTCCTCACAACACCTTTTAGATGGTCAAATTCAAGAAATGTGACCTGTGTGTTCTCACAATGGGCCCCTGTACAAGTATTTTGTGTTTTCTCTACAGTACACGGCAGTCAATAACACCCCCATTTATGGCTTTTACATCTTCTACCGACCCACTGACAGTGACAACGACAGTGACTACAAAAAGGACGTTGTTGAAGGTAAGTCATCTTATTTTTACCCTGTGATTTGTCACTTACTGTATATTTAAAAGAAAAATAAATTGTAACATTGTGTCGTTCTACTTAGGTGATCGATACTGGCATTCCATAACAGATCTACAGCCTGAGACTGCCTACGACATTAAGATGCAGTGTTTTAATGAAGGAGGCGAGAGTGAGTTTGGCAATGTCGTTATCTTGGAAACTAAAGGTTTGTATCCTTTTGCTCCTATTCATGATCACAACCAACTCCTCACCTAATATACAAAACAGAGATATATTCAGACATTGCAGATTTTAAATGTGAATGTGTGTACTTTTAGCACGCCCACACCAGAGGACTACACCTCCAGAGACATCAACACCCAGACTTGAACATCCTGGAAACCCAATGCCACGACCTGGTGATTTGCCTTACCTCATTGTGGGTGTGGTACTTGGAGCGTTTGTCTTCATTATCGTGGCCTTCATCCCAATCTGTTTGTGGAGAGTTTGGGCCAAGCAAAGTAAGTTTTAGAAATTTTAACAGAAACATGCAAAGTGACATGACAAAGTTACAAAGGTCAGCTATAGAATTTTAGAACTGGGACCAAAAATCACAATAAACCCTTTCTATGATAACCATCAGTATTATAACTTCCATGGGGCCAGATAGTCATGGAAAATGTAGAAATGTCTGGAATTTTTAAAACAGTGTTTTCCAGGTCTGTGTACACTCTTGTGTAGCATATAACATGCTCCAAACAAGCCATAGTGATGTCCAATTTGTCGATGAATCGTTCTTCAGTCTGTTACGTTCAATAAATTCATCAAAACGGTTTACAAATTGATCTAAAGGATTCACTAAGGATACACTTAAGTCTGAGAACTTTGTGTCATTCTGGGTCTGAGTTTGGAATCTCTCTTTATTTCAGAACAAACCTTAGACATGCGATTCCCAGTTTTGGCAGCTGCAGTCTCTCCATGCCAGTACACCATGGTGCCACTGCAGGGATTGGCTCTTGGTCGGCCCTGTGCCATCAACCCTCACCTGGCACCTCCTCACACTGTCTACACTCCTAAAGTAGAATACACCCCCAATGGGAATGGAAAACACACAACACAACACCTCCCTGGAGGGCACCAGGTAATCTTGAGAAAGTTGGTACTTTGATTGACTTGGAATTCAGATTTTGGTTGATTTTTTGCAAAGTTGTAACCAGGGACTAAAAACAGTTCAAGGAACAAAAACAGAAAAGGAACAGTTTTTAGCAGATTGTAACAGAAAACTAGAACAAAGTGATAAGTGACTATACAGACCGAAACCAAACCAGACAGGAAGTCAGGATCCAGACACCGCGCTCCCAACATGAAACAAGACGGACCGAAGAACGCACAGCAGGGGATACAGCCGAAACCGTGCACTCACACAAAGACAGACAATGAAACACAGACATGGGACGATTATGCCATGGTCCTGTCAGACCAAAACCCAGACTGACATTGTGACAGGATTGTGACAGATAAATCCACCACACAGGGGAAAAAATAAGTGCTTATTTTCGCTTATTTTGGGCTTGTTTTTCTTGTTTTTGCTTGTTTCTCTTGCGAGATCTATTTAACCCACCCATTAGTGCAGAGTACTGTAATTTAAAAAAGAACGTTATTAACCATTCTTTTATTTATTCTAACCGGTAACCTTTTGGAAAGGAGGCTGTGGAACTTCTGAACCGGAATGAAAAAATACAGTTTTTGCTCGAACCTAAATGAAAAACATTTCGTTTTTGGTCCCTGGTTGTTACAGTAGAACTACTTATGTATGTACCCTCTGTATGAATGAAGATTTGAAAGTTAATAACTGTATTGATGTTCATCAATCCCTTACCTCTCATATAGGATGATGCTGACTATGAGTTGGAGTGTGACGCATTGTTGCCTCAGATACTTTCAAATCCGCAACCACATATCCAGAAATACTGTAATGGGTAAGAATTGGTCTTCAAGCTGTGATTTTCTTTTTTTTTAACTCCACTTGAAGTCAACTCAAAATGTATATCTGCTGTTCTTAGGGTACCTGGCTGTCCTGAAGAGAGATGCTGTAAATCTGATGACTCCCCCTTGCAGGTCCTTAGCCTTTCTGATCCTGCACAGCCATCTCAGAGTTCTGACTCCTTGCAGGACATTCACTCCCTCACTGAAGCAATTCACATTGAAGATGAGGTGACTGCCGGTGAGATAATGTTATGTACAGTATTTTTAAAGAGGACAATGCCAAATGTGACTTTGAGTGAGATGAAAAGATACAATCTGTTTCTTTAATCTGTCACATTATTTTCAAACTAAATATTCTGTTTTTCTCTTCATAGACTTGCCCTGGTTAATGACAGTTGATGCAGGCATAAACAGGTTGCTCCAAGAAGCTGAGCACCATGAAGTGAGAACAACTCAGAACATAAGTCAGCTTGAAGAACAAGGAACACACGTTCCAAAAGATGGATAAAACATTAAAAAAAGGAAGACAGAGAAAAATATTTATTTTTGTATAACAGATGCTATATTTATATATTTATGTCTTTGTACATAGTACAGTTTTTAGAATGTGTATATATCTGTTCTTTGAGATGTTACACATATTTTGGTATGTTTGTCAGTCACCACCACATTGTCATTTTCATGCTGTAAAAATTATCCTCAGTTGGGATTGGAACAAATTGTCACCTCAATGGCATATATTTTTTATCTGTTTAACATATAGTTTCACAGTTATAAGCTTCAGATTTCCCACTGGCAAGCATTTCTTGATGTTTGAAGCACAGCTAGTGGAAATGTTAATGCTTTCAGGGCATTGTGATGATGATCAATTCATTGAACAACTGACTGTTTAAAACACTTTGCATCTAAAGTATTTATTGTATGTGTATGTATGTATGTATGTTATATGCATACATATTTTATGCACAATATATTAAAGCCACATATGTTTAGTGGCTTGATGGCAATGTAGATGGTACTTTGAGTTGAAAACATTGACACACACTAAAAACATGATTGTAACTTGTTCCAAATGCTCTCTGTTAAGTTGTGCGAGTCTTGTTGGTGCAGTGTTTTACAGCTTTGTATATAGGTTACTAAGAATTATCTATTTTCATCATTAACAAAAATATTAATGGATATATACAAAGGATATGCATTCTCGGTGTAGTAATATTGACTATGCGAAAGAGAACATATATTGTAGGTATTTATCTTTTCAGAGGCCTGGATGTGAAACTTTCTTAAAATAAACACACCTACCTGCAATATGCTGATTTTTATATTCAAACTGGTTTGATATTGTCAGCTTGTATAGTGGTACTTCACAGTCTTTGATGGATTTTGCTTTTGGAGGCTGGTAGTTCTCCTGCATCAGTATTAGCTTGTTACCACGGTTGTAAACACGAAACATGAAGGAAAAATCAACCTCCACATATTCTAGAAGATTAGCAGCTTTGGTTACATGGATTGAGCACTATTGCCTGTAAATAAATGTAAGAAATAATAAGCCCTGTTGTCACTCATTCTTTATATTTGTGCATCCAAGAAATAGCATGGCATTTGACACCATAAAATGAGTTCTAATGTAGGCATTTTGAAAGGTTATAAATCTATTGTACCATGTATTTCTTAAAGATTACTAGACTACAAAGTTCTGCTCCATATTTGCATATTGGTCAGTTAACCTTGTCTTTGCTTGAGCATGAGAACACTGTCCCACACACTTTACCTAACAATATATGATAGTAACCCATCACACACACACATATCCCAGTTTTTCTCCCCATCCAGGGCACAACCACAGGAGCCATTGAAGTGAGCTAAAAATACTAACTGATAATAAAGATTAGATAAAGTGTGAATTTTGTCCTAAAGATCAAATGCTAGACCTTGCAATGTAAAAAAAACAAATACAGACAAAATTCTACATCTAGCCCCCCCCCCTCCCCCCTCCTTTTGTGTAAATATAAGTTTAACATAGCTCAGCATTTGCATTCAGAAAGCTGTTGTTCATAGCTAACTGACACTAAGGAATGTTTATTGTTCAGCTATTTTCAGCTAAAATCAAACTTAAAGCCAAAAAATCTTTGAAAGGTACTGACATCTGGTGGATTTAACATGCTAAAACAAGCAATCAATAAGAGCGAATACTGTAGCTGACAGTTCCTCCAAACACAATGACAGCCTAAAATTTCAGACAGGAAAAAAAAGACATTTTTACATTAGAAAATTTAATAAACTTTAATTTTTACAAATATCTACAGACATTACATTGTTTTTCATAAATAAGTGAAAGTTATTTTAGAATTATATTCTGCTGGAGAACTTATTCAAAAGAAAACTATTTTAAACATTGGAAAACAACTGATACTTTACAAATCAGTTACAAATACTTTAGCATTAAATGCTAAGTTATAACTTTTTTGCTGTGACATTTCATACCCAGTCACTATTGTTGCTACAGAATAAAACAAGTTTGGAACATATTAATCTTCCTATTAAAATATTGGGAGCTGCTTGTATGGAAAGTAACCTGTAACAAGTTGTACATCATGTAGAACCATGACAGCACCAAGAATCATCAGAAAAGCCCAGCAAAGGAAACCTACCAAAGGCTAACAGACATAACATGAAACATTGTATTGTTCCCCATTGTTCCATTTAACAATCTATAAAGAGGTGAGGGCATTTAAATTTAGGGGTGAGGGAGTATAAATAGATATTTATATATTCTAAATGCTGTAGCTTTAAACAGCAGAAGTCCCATCATGTCCTAGAATATGACTGATGTTGTGGGCTGGGCGATTAGATTGTTTATTTGAGTCTGAGGAAGTAGTGTTAGCAAGAGACAATAAAGGGGACATTGGCATGGAGGAGCCATCCGGAGGCATAGCTGTGGCAATTTCAGGAAATAAAGAGGTCAGGTTGAAGTTGGGTAAATGAGGTGTGATGCCTGAGGAGTTTGCAATTGGCATTGGTGTTATATCTGTGAGAAGAGGGAAGCTGGCCTGTGCAAAGCCCACAGGTCGAGGAGGAGAAAGAATAGAACCAAAGCGATTGTTCAACTGTGCACTTCCACTCTTGTCAGTGCTTGGACTTGTAAACATCTGATTGGAAAAATACTGTAAAGGAATCTCACTCGGAAGGCTGGGATGAGCTGCAGAGGAATATGATGGGTAAAATGATGGTAGAGTGTTCTGAGGTTCCACAGGAAGGAGGGCTGGGGTGCGAGAGGCACTGGGCTGTGTGACTGGTGGAATGAAAGATGCATTGGCATTAATGGGAGGTGGAGGGTTCATTCCTCCTTCAGCTATTAAGGGAAAACCAAAATTCTGGGTGAGATGCTGGTCTGACACCAAATTGTTGTCACTGCTGACCTGTGCACCTTCTGGCATAAAACGCACAATGCTACTTCGCCTAGCTTCATTTCCTGATTGTGTACGGCCAAGGAGCACTCCTCCACTTGATGGAAGAGGCAGGGAGCTTTCTGGTTCAAATGGATTGCCAGGTCTCAAGTTTCCAGACCGAGGTCGGTCTCCAGGACGGATCTTTGTGCTTTGTGGATCTGGTCCAATATGGTGGGGGCGCTGATTAACTGCTGAGAGTGATCTTGTTGAGCCTTGTATGCGCCCTGTGTCTGAACTGCTGTGTGGTGTTGGAGGATGGGGTGGACATGCTCTCACAGTTGGACCATGCAAATTTCCACTGACCTGAGAAATATGCCCTTTGTTATTGTCCCCTAGACGAATGTTAGCAGCTTTCTGTAAAGGGTGCAAATTAGGACTAGAAGATTTAGCTTGAAGTTCTCCAGCAGAGGTCCCAGGAACACAGTTGTACTCTATACTCACTGGGGTACAGCCCTGTACTGCTCTATGGTGCACATTTTGCTCAGGAATATGTGGTGCCAAAAGACTTTGCATGAAGCTCTGGTGACAACCCTCTTGTTCTCTCATCAATCCTGCACCAATGTGTACACTATGAGCAGCAGGATGTGGACCTGAATATGTCCCACATGTACGCCCATCCCCTATTGGTCCAGAACCCATTCTGAATCCTGCTTGTAACTGAGGACCTCTATGGATTTGGGATACAGACTTGCTGGACATGTCACCACTGTGAGACACTTGCCCTTCAAAGTTAATGAGTTGATGCCCACTAACCAGAGCCTTGAAAGGCCCACACTCTGGTATTCTCTGTGTGTCTGTGGTATTGGCATGCTCTGGGGGGAGCCTACTCTGAGAATTATGAGCAATATTTCCTTTGCCACATGACGAGTCTACATAGCCTCGTAATTCTGACTGGTCCTGTCCATTGTTTCGAGGTGCTTGCAGATGCACTCCCATACGTTGTTCACCAGTCGTAGTAGCGGGAGTCTTCCCTATAAGAGCCTCTGCTGAATAACTAGAGAGACGGTGGTGCTCCTGACGTGATGGAGGGCAAGCAAGATCTGAGGAACGAGAAACAGAATTGCTAGGTTGGGAAGTCAACTGCTGTTCCAATGAGCGAGACCCCATTAGTCTTTGCATAGCTCCATGATCCTGACCAGGTGGACGCTCCGGCTGACCCAAGTGATTGTTTTGATGAGCCCTCTGACCTGACTGTTGGGCCTCACAATTTTTATCCTGGCAAGCCCCAAAGTGCTGTTGTTGCTGAATCTGCTGCTGAAGATGCTGATGGCGTGAGTGTGAATTCTGTGGTGCCATTTGCTGCTGCTGTTGGTGTGACTGCTGCTGCTGTTGAATCTGTTGTGCTTTTTGTTGCTGTTGCTGTGATTGCTGCTGCTGTTGATGGTGCTGCTGTTGTTGTTGCTGCTGATGCTGTTGAGATTGTTGCTGTTGCTGCTGCTGTTGTTGGTGTTGCTGAGGCTGCTGCTGTTGTTGATGTTGCTGCTGCATGCCACTCTTTTCCAAATGATGTTGCTTCTGCAGACCAACCGGTGTCTGCCCACCACGCACAACTCTCTTTTTGTGCACATGCTGATCTTGCAGCAGGTTCCTCTGATGAATATTGTGGATCTGAGATTCCGGCTGTGTCAGGTGATGCTGAAGCTGGTAAAGTTGCCTTTGTTCCTGCTGTTGCTGGTGTTTGAGGTAGGAGTGTCCACCTAAGTTCTGGCCAGACTGTGGAGAGCTATGTTGTGCATGCACTTGCTGCAGGTGCAACACACTTCGCTGAGTTTGTTCATGTGTTGGTACCTGGTTAGAGCAGTGTCCTTCAGTAGGGCGGAGCACAGTGCTCATGAAAGTATTACCAGAAAACAGAGCCCCAACTCCATCAGAGTGATTCCTTGTCATGGCTGCAGAAGTACTTGAGGGCATATGACAAACCATCATCTGGACATGATCTGTAGCCTTCATCTCTACTCTAGCAACATTCCCTGTTGGGCATGGCTTTGAACGCTTATTTGGAAGAATAAGGTCATCTTGGGCAGACCTTTTTGGCATATTCTTCTGATGACGTTCAACCATTCCAACACTGACTTGAGATCGCATCAGAGCATTTTTCAAAGGTGCATATTCATTGGGTTGAGAAGGGTCAGTACAGGTTGAGGGAACTTGAGAGGAAGACTGAGAAACCATACTGGAAGCTACCCCGGACGATGGAGCAGAGACCTGCTGTGCAAGATTAGGTGATCCTGGATAAGGTTGGCTGGAGGTTGGTCTGATGAGGTTATTAACATTAAGGCTAGTGACAGTAGTAGGCTGAGACTGTGAGTAAGCTATGGCCTGTGGAAGTCTGATGCCGACAGTGCCACTGGCCAAAGGCTCAACTGGAGGACCTCGACCAGAGACCTGAGATGAATTTTTTGACATGAATAAATCCACCTGCTTTGTAGGTTTAACTTGCTGGCCAGTCATGCTCTCCTTGTTAGAAGGGATTGACTGCATTTTTGGAAAGTCCCACCCTGTAGCAGCAGTATTTGGGTTGTCAACAGTGCAACCAGCAGCAACCCTCTTACCTGGACTGTCCTGTTCAAATATAGCCCTGGCAGCCATTGCTAATATTTCAGCCTGCTCAGAAGTGAAAGTGAATGTACCAAATGTATTTGGAGAAGCATTGATGTTGTGACCTGCTGGGAGCAATGATGCAACAGAAAAGCCTCTGCCACCTGATCCTCCTGCCAGAGGTGAATCAGTATGTCTACTGGTTCCCAATGTCGGCTCAAATGAATCATTGACCAATGTACATTCCTGCTGTGGAGAAACTGTGTCTTTTTGAGCAAAGGGAACTACTTCTGTCACATGTTTCTCTGTGGAACAAACAGATTGTCCATCCTTGCCAGGTTTTGTGTTAATTTTTGGTTCAATCAGCTTGAAATCTCTACAAGTTTCATGGTTAGTGGCTGCCATGGATATATTCATTGCAGATGTTCGTTTAAGAGATTTGAAATGGTCTGAAGCCTCTGGAAAATGAACAGGTGGAGTTGACATAGAGGTGTCTGAGCTAGGAGTTGAAGTTGAGGATATACTACATGATGTCTGAATTTTAGGAGAGGAAGTCAACTCTTCCCTTCTAGCAAACTTGCCTTGAATTTGTGAAATACTCTGTTCTGGCATGATGGAAACTCTTGGTTCACTCACTATAGTATCAGCACTAATGCCTAACGGTCTACTCAGTGTGGATATGCCACTTGAAACTGGTGGTTGGCAAAGTACAGAATGAATAGATTTAACTATTGAACTGTTTTGAGAAGAGCTTACTGCGGTCATTGGAATGGAACTCTCTGGTAAACTAGTTCTTGAAACTGTTGACCTGCCATCATTACTGGAGCAAACATTACTGGCAGTTACCTCATTCTGACTAGCAGTTTTGCCCAAAAATGACACGCTGCATGAGGAATTAACTTTAATTTCTGATGTGGTAACTGACAAAGATGCAACAGTGTCCATAGTGCTAGATTCTGAAGCAAGAGCAACACTGTCAGCTGAACAATTAAGCTGGGGCCCAATATCTGGAGTGTGTATGCCTTTACTTATGTGGTCATAATTTGAAGAAATAACTACACTACCCTGAGTAGAACTTACTGATGAACTGATACTGCTAACTGTTACATTGTTATGCAAGGGGACAACACAGACCGATTTTGCTTTAGTCTTTGAGATTTCTCCACCAGCCAAGGAGGGCTTGACAATAGATTCACTGCCATACACCAAAGACGAGGCAGAACTCTCTGCTGATTTTTCACTGAAAGAACTGGTACTAATGACTGCAGAACTAATGGATGTAGAACTGACACTAGTAGGGGTACTCCAAGTATTTATATCCTGACTAACCATATCCTTACCAACAGACTTTAATAAATTAATACCTGTTGCTATAGTGTATAACTGGGAACATGCATCATTTGAAACGGACGCTTTATTTTTTGCAGCAATTCTGTGCAAACTTTGTCCAAGTTTTGGTTCTTTTTGCTTAACCATTCTGGTTCTTCTTACTGAGATTTGTCTATTTTGGTTTCCAGAAGTCACACTACCTTTCTTTGGCAGGATTTTAACTGCACTGCCTGCAGCAGTTGATGGTACAGGAACAGAGGGGGAAAGAACAGTTTCACAAGTGCTGAAATCTGAACCACAGATTGGAGGTTGCACAGTAGTGTATGAAGGTGGAGTAATCGTGTATATTTGTACATTGCTTTGACTTGTGATCTTTGAAATGTTCTGACTAAGACTAGTTAGAGCACCTAAACAATTCATGGCAACATTAGAGGTGGGTTCCTCACAGCTTGGCTGAAGGATTTGAGTAACACTTTGACTAGATTGCTGAGAGTTCCCCTTATCTGGCAACTTTACTGACTGCAAAACATAAACTTGTCCATTCACAGTGATAGTCTGAGGAGCTTGTGCTTGCAATTGTGTTGAGGGGCGTGGAAGTATGTGTACCAGCTGTTTTGTTCCAGCTGCCTGCATTGTACCTGTTGTACAGGTAGGGTGTGACGTGGTTGTTTGACTTGACAAAGTCGATGTTGTGTTTGAAACAATGGCAGTGTGATGGCTCTGTGATGCAGGTGTTAAAGCAGGTGCCTGAATTATGACAATGTGCTGGCAGGGAGTCTGACTAGTCATATCCTCTCTGTGAACCTGTGGTGCTGGACATGAACTTCCCTGTTGTAGAATAACAACATGTGCATTATTTTGAGGAGAGGAGGTCACAGCAACTGGTGTTTCATCTGAATTCACCTGTAATACCTGCATTGTCTGTAACACTGGCAGTGTAGCAGCTTGAGGCTGAGGCACAAGGGCAGGTTGAGTTGGTGGATTTATGATTGGCTGAGCTTGAGGCACCATACTGAGATGCAGTTGAGGCACAACGGCAGACTGGGCCTGGGGCACTACTGTTGGTTGCAAATGAGGCTGAGATGGTATAGCAGCTTGAAGCAGAGGTTTAGGTTGTATGGTGTGGTTAGAGTTGGGAATAAGAGCGGAGTTAATTTGAGATTTTGGTAATAGTGCTGGCTGTGCCTGAACAGCAGATTGTGGATGGGTCAAATAGGTTGGCTGCGGTTCAGATGGATGATGAACGACAACAGCTTGGGACACAATGGCTGGTACTGCTAAAAGTGAAGACTGTTGAGCTACTGTTGTATGAGGGTTTGGAACAACTGCTGAATATAGCTGAGGGGGTCTTGGCCCAGATGGCTGAATAGGAATATGTGTTGATACTTGCAGTTGCAGAGGAACCTGTGGTTGTAATTGGAGAGAAGCAGGCTCCTCGAGGTGTTTTGTCCCTACTGAGCATACAGAGAGGTGCTGTGGATTCTGTGAAATGTTGGCACCATCTGTGACCAATGCCTGGGAGACAGGTTGCACTGTATTTCCGGCCAGCTGTAGTGTTGTCCATGTAGTCTGAGTGCTACTAGTTGCACTGGTTCTAAGACGAGTAGAGTTTGATGGGAATATGGGGCAAACAGATGGGATTTCAGAATTTTGAGAGAGCACAGTGGATGCAGCAACAGGGACCACTGAGTTATTGATCACAACTTGAGGCAGAGAGGTTAGGCTTAGCATAGGCTGAAGTGTGAGAGGCATGGCTAAGCTGGTTGCAGTAGTGAGTCTGGGAGTTGGGTTATCTGGTTGACATTGTGGAGGGAGTGATGTGTTGACCACAGGCTGGGGACATGAACCTTGAAAAGTAAAATGATGCATAGGAGGGTTCAATCTTGGAGTAGTCTGTTCCAGAGGGGAATATTGTTCCACCACTGTAAGATATGGCTTGGACACAGCAGGGATAATAGTTGCTACAGGTATGTGGGAAGATGCAGAAGAGACAATAACTTTGCTTACTGGTGCTGAATTTGTAATACCAAGAGTCTGGCCTGTGCCCAATGCAGAATTGCATGATGGTTGGACTGTTACAGCATTTGCTGGTTGTTTATCAAGGTGAGAAACTGGACTTGGTGGAATGGAAACTTTGCTTGTGGGACAGGAAGTGTTCCCATTGGAGTACACAATTATTCCCTTTGACATCAAATGAGTTGGAGTTACTTTGGCTACTTTTGCACAGCGCTGCTTCCCTTTCCAGTGTATAGTGGGGTCATTCAAGAAATGAATGCCATTAGATTTGAGGAGCTCAATGTATTGAGCACTTTCCTTGCGCAGGTCCTCCACCTGCCGCCGTAATCGCTCTAGCTCCTCCGCTGCAAAGACACAGTTACCATAGACTTACTTCAGAATGGATGACTGCACATAAGCTTACAAAAATGCATGTCAGGGATTTCATTCAATACTTATCATAATCAGAGAATATGCCCAATAGGAATACATAAACTGAAAGGAATAGTTCACCCAAAAATGTGGTCATAATTTAGTCACCCGCAAGTAATTTCAAACCTGTATGACTTTGTTTCTTTTGTGGAAAACAAAAGGAGATCTTTTTATGTATGTCCCAGTCTGTCTTTTAAATACAATAAAAGCGCTACTTTAAAGCTTCACAAAAGGACCCAAAAGTATCATAGAAGTAGTCCATTAAACTTGTTTGTCTTCTGAAGACATAAGATAAACAACCCAAAATTTAACACGGTGTCCTAATCAGACAAAATGCAGCGACATGCAATTAAAGGTATCTTTTCCATGTTAATCCGAGATTTTGTCCTAACCAGCCGTGACACATGACAAGCAACAAGGCATTCTATCTTTGAATTGGTTTCTATTTCTGCGATGTAGCTCCATCTGCAAATTAACTCTCATGGGTCTAAAATCCTTCTCATAACTAGGGTTGGGAACCGAGAACTGGTTCTTGTTCAGAATAGGTTCCATTGTTTATGACTTTCGGTTCCGTTAACAGTTCTCCAGCGTCCAACCCGAAATTAAAGAAGAAGTACAACATTAAGCTACATGACACAGTCTAAACTGTCTCAGGAACTGTTATTTTTTTTTAATGATGACCTGTTTCTATATTAAATCAAGCAGTTCAGTTACTGACTGATTGTTCATATAACAATCATATAACAGAGTGAACAGTGGTAATAGACTGAATTAGGATGCGATTCTTAAAGTATCTTTACCTTGCATATGTGAGTGATTGGTTTTTTTATCCCCTCAAAGACTGTCGTAGAAAGCATATGTCCATGCACATCTTCATTAAGAAAACTATTTATGTTTAGTAAAGATTTATGTTTATCCTGTGTGGACAGACAAATTGCTTGTCGCTGGAATCTTGTCGTGTCTGGTTAGGACATGGTTTAAGTCATTTTTCAGTTACCACATTTTCCGGAAATAAAGTTGCACCTGACTATAAGTCACACCCGAAGGTTACAGTACCTCAGAATCTACACATTGTATCACGCTGTTTTTGGGCTTGTATTAAACGGGAGAGTTTGCTTTAAGTAATAATGTGTAACAGTTTCTCATATTCGGTTTATGCTTCATGAAAGAAGTGCGACAAGTAAGCCACACTGGTTTATAACACCTGTAACATGCTGTGCACTAATAAACAGCTTTTAGTCTGCCAGTAAAACAATATGCCTGTTGTATTCTATTCGTTCATTAACATTAGCGTTTATGGATATTTCCGATATTAGCAACCATCTTTGCCATGCATTAATTATCCGGTTCACTGATTTTTTTCCCACGAGTTTGTATTTAAGAGTGTGATGAAACGTCATTTTGTGGACATTTGAGGAGTTGTGTTTGACACGGTTTTGAGTTTGTTACAACAATAATGTTATGAAGGAAAAATATTTAAACTGGTTGCACAAAGTACTTTGTAAAGGCAAAATATTCTTAATCGGCAATATTAAAATGCTTCTATAGTCTCTATGACTGATGTTTTTATCTGTTTTGGTGCATGTGTGTTTGACCAGCCTACATCAGTTACGTATACATTTTGAACATGGGTCAGTCCATCTGAAGTGGTCCAATAATTGTGAAGTTGACTGCTTGGCCATTTTTCATTTTCCTAATTTGTTTTGAGTGATTACCTCTATGTATTGGTATTGCAAAATTATTGTACTTGGTTTAACCAAGGTAGCCATCTTACAGATGTTTACGGAAATTAGGGGTGGGTAAATATATAGTTTTCCCGATGCATCATGATCGTCATTTAAACGATCTCGTTTCTTAAATCCCAAGATTTACCACAACAATGAGAAGAAAAAAATCACTCGCATTTGCAACCAAATTTCACATTATGTGACTAAAGTGAATATATTTGGTAACTGGCTGGTAAATATTTACATTTCACTCACCAGTAATTGTGTAGTTTAGTCGTGAAGTGTTCAGCAGTGAGATGCTTTCACGGAGTGTTGAGAGTAAAAGTTCCATGTAATGTGTGTCCAAGACGAGATCCACGCAAACCATTTGTCATTGAATACTCTCTCTTTTAATACCCTTTCTGTTCTTTACAGTCAGTTGTTGATCAAAAACAACTACAAAAAAATATTTAAATCCAATCATGCATCACACAGATGAAGTAAAGCCATCCGAGTCCTCTAGTTAACATGCGCTCATTTAAAGGCACTGTTTACAGAAATGCAGTTTTTTGTAAAAGAGACTGTACCAGTTTAAGCATGTGTACAACAAATCAATGTAAATAGTACTACAAATTATGCAATTTTTCCATAAATATGTAACAAAGATATTATATTTCATATATTATTTTATTTATTGATTAAATACATTTATTTGTTCATTTTTAAAAAGCCAAAATGTGACAAATTATGAAAAAGTAATAAAATATAAATAGTAAAATTAATATTTTCCTAATGAACCTAGTTAAAAGGTCCCTGTATACTTGACAGCATTAGCTGGGAGGGACTTTCTTTTAAATGCAAGCAAAAGGGACATTATAACTGAAATAAACACATATGAAACAATATTGAATCGAAATCGAAACAAGAGCTTGTGAATCAGAGATGAGATGTTTCTACAACTTGATTAGAGTTCACCTGTGGTAAATTCAGTTGATTGGACATGATTTGGAAAGGCACACACCTGTCTATATAAGGTCCCACAGTTAACAGTGCATGTTAGAGCACAAAACGAGCCATGAAGTCCAAGGAACTGTACACCTCCAAGACAGGATTGTATTGAGGCACAGATTTGGGGAAGGGCACAGAAACATTTCTGCAGCATTGAAGGTCCCAATGAGCACAGTGGCCTCCATCAGCCGTAAATGGAAGAAGTTTGGAACCACCAGGACTCTTCATAGAGCTGGCCGCCCAGCCAAACTGAGCGATCAAGGGCAAAAGGGCATTAGTCAGGGAGGTGACCAAGAACCTGATGGGTCACTCTGACAGAGCTCCAGCATTTCTCTGTGGAGAGAGAAGAAACTTCCAGAAGAACAACCATCTCTGCAGCACTCCAACCAATCAGGCCTGAATGGTAGAGTGGCCAGACGGAAGCCACTCCTCAGTAAAAGGCACATGACAGCCTGCCTGGAGTTTGCCAAAAGGCACCTGAAGGACTCTCAGACCATGAGAAACAAAATTCCCTAGTCTGATGAAATTCTGATGAACTCTTTGGCCTGAATGACAAGCGTCATGTCTGGAGGAAACCAGGCACTGCTCATCACCTGGCCAATACCAACCCAGTGAAGCATGGTGGTGGCAGCATCATGCTGTGGGGATGTTTTTCAGCGGCAGGAACTGGGAGACTAGTCAGGGTCGAGTGAAAGATGAATGCAGCAATGTACAGAGACATCCTTGATTAAAATCTGCTCTAGAGCGCTCTGGAACTCAGACTGGTGAGAAAGTTCAACTTCCAACAGGACAACGACCCTAAATATACAGCCAAGATAACAAAGGAGTGGCTACGGTACAACTCTGTGAATGTCCTTGAGAACGCCCAGCCAGAGCACAGACTTGAACCCGATTGAACATCTCTGGAGAGATCTGAAAATGGCTGTGCACCGACGCTCCACATCCAACCGGATGGAGCTTGAGAGGTCCTGCAAAGAAGAATGGGAGAAACCGTCCAAAAATAAGTGTGCCAAGCTTGTAGCATCATACACAAAAGACTTGAGGCTGTAATTGGTGCTTCAACAAAGTATTGAGCAAAGGCTGTGAATAATTATGTACATGTGATTTTTTTATCGTTTTTAATTTTTTTTAAATTTGCAAAGATTTCAAACAAACTTCTTTCACATTGTCATTACGGGGTATTGCTTGTAGAATTTTGAGGAAAATAATTAATTTAATCAATTTTGGAATAAGGCTGTAACATAACAAAATGTGTAAAAAGTGAAGTGCTGTGAATACTTTCCGGATGCACTGTATAGTAGCATTCTGTTGTAAAATTTTTTAGTTTCTACTGGTTACAGAGCTAGTACTAGTACAAATCTGGGGAAAAGACTACTTAATTCAAGCGTTTTGAGAAAGAAACAAATATGCTGCTTCAAGCATATGGCTGAACCCAAAATTATGTATTAATAAATCACCTTTCTGCTCTACAGAGTGGATTGTGAAGGAGGTTATTATACTCGGTGACCTATATGAGATTGGAGTGTTGAGATCCTTTGAAAATACGGTTCAACATTTTGGGATTCCCAGGTCTCAATTCTTTAGGTATTTACAGCTGTGCCACCTGCTCTGTACTATTTTTGGGAGTAGCTTACACCCCCCCAAAACGGCAGATACTCTGGGAGTGGTGATTACTGCTTTTGGAAAAGATCATGAGGCATCAGTGTATTACTCCCTGCTTATTCAGAGTCTGGGGGATGGAGCTTCAACTTCTCTCAAGAGATTATGGGAGAAAGATTTAATCTTGGTATTGGAGGAGGGAGTGTGGGCTAGGATTCTAAAAAACGTCTACATCTAGAGATGCAAGGGTGCAATTTAAGATTTTACATAAATTCTATTGGACTCCTCTAGATAATATAGGCTTGGTTTTAAAGACACACCCACCTGCTGGCAATGCCAATAAGAAGATGGGGACACAACCCATTTTTGGTGGTGTGTTAAGATCAAAGTATGTTGGTTGAGTTTTATGTGTGACGTATTGGGCACTCAAATTTCATTTTACCCCAGACTCAGTATTTTAGGTAATGGGGTGGTCATTAACATAGGGGATAAATACATGAAAAAATGGGTCCTAGCCAGTGTTATAATTGGCAAACAGGTCAATCTTAGGGGAAGGAAGTCGGCTGGAGCGCCCTCATTTCAAGAGTGGTACACAGAGATGAGCAGGGTAGCGGCATTTGAAGAAATGTCATATAGATGGCTAGGTAACCTGGATTAATTTAACAAAAAATGGGACAGCTATTTAGCCTTTTTAGAAGGCTCTCAGAGAGGGGCAGTGAAGAGTTTTGTAGTTTTAAATGTGTGTGATTATTTTATATATATGAATAATAATCACAATAATCCCCCCCAAAAAGATTTAGGATCGAGACTCAAACCCTTCCCATTATAAATGTACCCTAAATGTGGAACTTTAAACTTTACATTAGCACTTAAGTTCTATGTCTAAGGAACAAGAATGTGAAAAATGTTTATATGTTCCATCCTGAGCAGAGATATCGAGGTTTCCATAAACATCTGTATAACCAAAATGTGTTGTGCTCCATTACATGAAGATGGCCACCGTGGTTAAACAAAGTAAAATTTAAATAAAAAACTGGAGGTTTTGCAATACATAGAGGTAATCACACAGAAAATTAGGAAAATGAAAAATGGTCAAGCAACCTATATTGGACCACTTGAGATGGATTAAACCATATAAATTGCTTTGGAGTATAAGTTGTAGGACCTTTCAGAAGATTATATAAAATATGATTTATATTCCGGAAAATACAGGAAATCTTAGATTGCTCTAAAAACTAAAAAGTTCTCGCCCAATTTCATGCATACAGGTTTGTAACGACATAAAGGTAAGTTATGATAATTTCCCTTGATGAGTGAACAATTTTTTTAATGCACCCTGTAAAGTTATGCAGATACCCACTGTTATGAGATCATGACTCACCTAAGACTTTGTCTCCCCCATTAAGCAGCATTTCATCATTTTGTCGCTTTAGCTCAGTGATGTAATGAAAAGCCTCATCCAAAATCATATTTTTACTCTATAAGCAGAAGCAAAACATCAACCAGTGAGAACTTTGAAGGAACATTAATACAACAGCCCCTTTAAAATTGTGCTTAATTTTTTACATTGTTATGTGTGTATTACCTGTTTTAAGGCCTGAGAGCAAGGCAAAAGATCTCCAATCCGATTGATACCAGCATTTATTTTCTCTTTACGGTGCCTTTCCACTGAAGGATGATGGAAATAGGGAACAAGATATTAAAGTAATTAAAATAGGACTTCACGATTATGACAAAAAATTATAATTGTTGATTATTTCCCTTGATATTCTCATTGCGGTTAATGTTGATTTATTGAATTTACTTTAATAATCTTCTTTTGTGCAATATGTATGTATGCCACATTAGACTACACATCTAAAACAAGTTGATAAATGTGTCCCTGAATTACTTTGTTTTATACATCAGTAAATCTCTTTTGTGCTCTATGTATGCCATATATGTACAGTTTAAGTCAGACATTTATATACACCTTAGCCAAATACATTTAAATACGTTTTTCACAAATCCTGATCGTAGAAAACATTCCCTGTCTTAGGTCAGTTAGGATCACTACTTTATTTTAAGAATGTGAAATGTCAGAATAATAGTTGAGAGAATTATTTATTTCAGCTTTTATTTCTTTCATCACATGCCCAGTGGATCAGAGGTTTACATACACTTTGTTAGTATTTGGCAGAATTGCCTTTAAATTGTTTAACTTGGGTCAAACATTTTGGGTAGCCTTCTACGAGCTTCTCACAATAAGTTGCTGGAATTTTGGTTTCATCAGACCAGCTTTTCTATTAAACTACTTGGAGAAGTTAAGTTACAACCAGTTATCTCGCATTTGCACAAGGTATGGACAAAGTGTCCAGAGTATTTAATTCATATGCCTAGAGCATATGGCTGAACCCAAAATATGTATTAAGTCCCCTATCTGCTGGTCAGAGTGGATTGTGAGAGAGGTTATTACGCTCGGTGACCTATATGAGAGTGGAGTGTTGAGATCCTTTGAAACATTTCAACATTTTAGGATTCACAGATCTCAGTTCTTTAGGTATTTACAGCTGCACCACCTGCTCTGTACTATTTTTGGGAGTAGCATACACCCCCCTAAAGCAGCAGATACTCTGGGAGTGGTGATTACTGCTTTTGGAAAAGGTCATGAGGCATCAGTGTATTACTCCTTGTTAACTCAGAGTCTGGGAAACAGAGATTATGTGAGAAAGATTTAAACTTGGTATTGGAGGAGGGATTGTGGTCTAGGATTCTAAAAAACATCAAGTCTACATCTAGAGATGCAAGGGTGCATCTGATGCAAATTAAGATTTTACATTGATTCTATTGGACCCCTCTAGATTGTATAGACTCAAAGACACACCCACCTGCTGGTGATGCCAATCAGAAGACGAGGACAAAACCCATGTTTTTTGTTGGTGTGTTAAGATCCAAGAAATTTGGTTGAGGGTTCAAAGTTTTATGTGTGATGTACTGGGTACTCAAATTTCATTTAGCCCCAGACTCTGTATTCTAGGCAATGGGATGAGTATTAATGCGTACATAAAGCATTGGGTCCTGGCTGATGTCATGATCAGAAGACAGATCATCCTTAGGGGATGGAAGTTTCGGGAGTGGTGCACGGAGTTAGAAAGGGTGGAGGCATTTGAGGGGATGATGTATAGAAGAATGGGCAACATGGGTTTATTAAACAAAAAATAGGGCAGTTATTTGTTTGTTGAGGTGCAGGTTAAGTTCATATAAATTGATTCCGTATTTTCTGTCATGTTTATTAGTCTGTGACTGGAGTCAATAAAAATTGTTAATAAGAAAAAAGAGGTTTAATGACTTCAACCTAAGTGTATGTAAACTTCTGACTTCAACTGTATGCCATATTGTTAATTAAGACTACTCATCTAAAACAAGCTGATAACAGTGTCCCTGAATTGCTTTGTTGTTTTATACATCAGTAAATCCCTTTTGTGCTCTATGTACAGTGCATCTGGAAAGTATTTCTTTTTCCACCTTTTGTTATGTTACAGCCTTATTCCAAAATTGATGAAATTAATTATTTTCCTCAAAATTCTACAAACAATACCCCATAATGACACTGTGAAAGAAGTTTGTTTGAAATCTTTGCAAATGTATTAAAAATAAAAAATGAAAAACATTACATGTGCATAAGTATTCACAGCCTTTGCCATGACACTCAACATTGAGCTCAGGTGCATCCTGTTTCCACTGATCATCATTGAGATGTTTCTACAACTTGACTGGAGTCCACCTGTGGTAAATTCAGTTGATTGGACATGATTTGGAAAGGCACACACCTGTCTATATAAGGTTCCACAGTTAACAGTGCATGTCAGAGCACAAACCAAGCCATGAAGTCTAAGGAACTGTCTGTAGACCTCCGAGACAGGATTGTATTGAGGCACAGATCTGAGGAAGGGTACAGAAAAATGTCTGCAGCATTGAAGGTCCCACAGTGGCCTCCATCATCTGTAAATGGAAGAAGTTTGGAACCACCAGGACTCTTCATAGAGCTGGCCGCCCGGCCAAACTGAGCAATCGGGGGAGAAGGGCCTTAGTCAGGGAGGTGACCAAGAACCCGATGGTCACTCTGACACAGCTCCAGCATTTCTCTGTGGAGAGAGAAGAAACTTCCAGAAGAACAACCATCTCTGCAGCACTCCACCAATCAGGCCTGTATGGTAGAGTGGCCAGACGGAAGACACTCCTCAGTAAAAGGCACATGACAGCCCACCTGGAGTTTGCCAAAAGGCACCTGAAGGACTCTCAGACCATGAGAAACAAAATTCTCTGGTCTGATGAAACAAATATTGAACTCCTTGGCCTGAATGACAAGCGTCATGTCTGGAGGAAACCAGGCACTGCTCATCACCTGGCCAATACCATCCCAGTGAAGCATGGTGGTGGCAGCATCATGTTGTGGGAATGTTTTTCAGCGGCAGGAACTGGGAGACTAATCAGGATTGAGGGAAAGATGAATGCAGCATTATACAGAGACATCCTTGATGAAAACCTGCTCCAGAGCGCTCTGGACCTCAGACTGGGGTGAAGGTTCATCTTCCAACAGGACAACGACACGAAGCACACAGCCAAGATAACAAAGGAGTGGCTACGGGACAACTCTGTGAATGTCCTTGAGTGGCCCAGCTAGAGCCCAGACTTGAACCCGATTGAACATCTCTGGAGAGATCTGAAAATGGCTGTGCACCGACGCTCCCCATCCAACCTGATGGACCTTGAAAGGTCCTGCAAACAATGGGAGAAACTGCCCAAAAAGGGCTGAGTGCCAAGCTTGTAGCATCATACTCAAAAAGACTTGAGGCTGTAATTGGTACCAAAGGTGCTTCAAAGTATTGAGCAAATGCTGTGAATACTTATGTACATGTGATTTTTTTTTGTTTTTTATTTTTAATGAATTTGCAAAGATTTCAAACAAACTTCTTTCACGTTGTCATTATGGGGTATTGTTTGCAGAATTTATGAGGCAAAATTGATTCATAAATTGAATCAATTTTGGAATAAGGCTGTGGAAAAAATGAAGCGCTGTGAATACTTTCCAGATGCACTGTATGCTATATACACTGATCAGCCACAACATTAAAACCACTGAAACTCGTTACAATGGCACCTGTCAAGGGGTGGGATATATTAGGCAAGTGAACAGTCAGTTCTTGAATTTCATGCATTGGAAGCAGGAAAAATGGGCAAGCATAAGGATTTGAGTGATGGCTAGATGACTGGATCAGAACATCTCCAAAACGGCAGGTCTTGTGAGGTGTTCCCAGAATGCAGTTTTTAGTACCTACCAAAAGTGGTCCAAGGACAGTGTACCAGCGACAGGGTCAGGGGTGCACAAGGCTCATTGATGCACGTGGGGAGTGAAGGCCATGATAGAAAGGTGTCAGAACACACAGTGCATCACAGCTTACTGCGATGACCGGTCAGAGTGCCCGTGTTGACCCCTGTCCACCACCGAAAGTGCCTACATTGGGGGCATGTTAGCATCAGAACTGGACCATGGAGCAATGGAAGGTGGCCTGGTCAGATGAATCATGTTTTCTTTTAGATATTGTGGATGGACAGGTGCGTAAGCATTGTTTATCTGGGGAAGAGATGGGAGCAGGATGCACTATGGGAAGAAGGCAGACCGGCGGAGGCAGTGTGATGCTCTGGGCAATGTTATGCTGGGAAACCATGGGCCCTGGCATTCATGTGGATGTTATTTGACATGTACCACCTACCTAAAGATTGTTGCAGACCACATACACCCCTTCACGGCAAAGATATTCCCTGATGGCAGTGGCCTCTTTCAGCAGGATAATGCACCCTGCCACACTGCAAAAATTGTTCAGGAATGGTTTGAGGAACATGACAAAGAGCTCAAGTTGTTGACTTGGGCTCTAAATTCCCCAGATCTCAATCCGATTCAGCATCTATGGCATGTGCTGGACCAACATTTCCAATTCATGCAGACCCCACCTCGCAACTTACAGGACTTAAAAGGATCTGCTGCTAAAGTCTTGGTGCCAGATACCACAGGACACCTTCAGAGGTCTTTAGGAGTCTATGCCTCATTGGGTCAGAGCTGTTTTGGCAGCACAAGGGGGACCATTAGGGGGATATTAAGCAGGTGGTTTTAATGTTGTGGCTGATATGTTCATGTATGCCATATTATTCATTTAGACTACACATTTAAAACAAGCTGATAACAGTGTCCCTGAATTACTCTTTTGTTTTATACATCAGTAAATCAATACAAAAGAGTGCCTAAAGAGTAAACTTCACAGTGGACCTCTAAGCAACATTGGACCTCTTAAGAGAAAAATCTAATTCTGAATTAGGGTTGTGCCGATGGACGATATCATCGTCCATCGTGATGGCTGACCAACATCACGATGTAGAGCCACCATCGTGATGCCACGCCCCCTTTTGCGAGTCTTGCTAGTGTGACTCACTAATCCTAGTCTCTTCTATAGTTAACCTAAAAACTTTGCAGGGATTGCTCTGTAAATTAAATTGAGAATATAGCTAATGCATATATGCTATTTTAAATACTGTAGTTTATGCCAGAGACGTGACGTGTTAGTCTGTGAAAATACCGTGTCAGGCAGGCTACACAAATATTGATCTTGACATTGTTAGCTTCTTGTCTTTTTTTACATGTCTTACACTGTACATTTAGATTAAAATATTTTATTTTAAGCCTTTATTAATTAATTATTAGTAGTTGTAGTGTCTCAGAACATCTTGCTCATTGTCACATAGCTCTTGTATACACTGAAGCGGCAGTTTAAGATAAACCCAGACCAGCGAACGTCAAATAACTTTTGTCTGGTTAATACTTTTAAAGAAAAATTTCCTTGGCCATAAATCCATAATGTCAAATCAAATGAAAGAAACAAGGTGAATATGAATAACACACATTTATTAAAACATAGAACAACAACAAATAAAGAACAGGAAAACGGAACAACACTCAGACCGAAACTCGGCATTAACATTTCACTTATAATTAGCAGCACAATTAACTTCAGCACAGGCTACAAAATAAATCATGTTATTGAAATATTGTAAAGTGGTCATATGAACTACACAAATGAACGTTTAAAAAATAATATGCAAAATCGAATAGCTCCAGAACGGATGGCTGAAAAATGCGTAAAGAAGTCTAATATCTTTCACCATAGACCATGTTTAAATTTCGATGTTTCTGGCCAGAAATACCAACATATTCACTTTATCTGGTTTTAATAAGCTGCGGATTGGAGTAACTACACTACCCGCTGTGCTGAAGACCGCTCTGATGGAGTACTGGTAGCACATATGCACAGATATTTCCGTGCTAATCTTGCAATGAACGGAAACATTTAGTCGTCCTTTTCCCCATCAATGGCCATTTCCTGCAGGTACATGGTCATTTCTGCCTCGACCTTTGCTCATCAGTGAGCGTGGCTGTGGCTGCTCTCTTCGCAAGAAGGCTGCCCAAAGACGGCTTTTTTTCTTAGGCTAATATATTAAAAAGCCCGGATGAGTAGGCTACTAATTAGTTGGGCTAGTAAAATAACGAAATTATAGTTTTTCAGTAGAAAAAAAATATCTATGTAAAGAGATATATTAAAATAAAAAGTGCTTAAAAGTGCACAACTCTTCTTAAGTGGAAGAAATATTTTTCCCCCTTACGTGCAACCTATTGGAAAGCGCGGATGAGTCAGTTGGGAATAGTAAAATAACGAAATTAGAGTTTTTAAGTGGAAAATAGTATTTATGTAAAGAGATATATTAAAATAAAAAGTGCACAACTCTTCTTAAGTGAAAGCTAAAAAAAAATGCTTCACGTGTCGTGCAACCTACTGATAAAGCGTCGACGAGTCATTAGTTGGTTTAGTAAAATAACGAAATTATAATTTGTCATATCATTTTTTTAAATTGTAAAATTGGTTGCAATGCTCAACAGCAAGAAAACACATATATTGAAAATGTTGATGCATCAGGGTAGATTTAATGGATGAAATGCTGTAAATTACACTTTTTACTCTGGTTGTAAAAAAAGTAATCTTGATTATTAGATAAATTTGTCAGCCCTAATTGAAAACACATATAAGATCAATAGCAGTACTCACATTATTCTGTACCATAGTACTCTCACCTGCATTATGACTCTCCTTGTTTTTCTTCCGCCTAACAGTTTACAAAAAAAGAATAAAACAGTGAATAACTTGAACTCACAAGTAGGCATATGAGTAAACATCTGCACACTTCTTTCCTAACTTATATGTTTGGGTTAAATAAATTAATACTTAGTTGTTGTGACAAATACATTCTTTAAGCAGGAATTGATCCGTACCGTGGCAGTCTTGAGTTATTTGTTTGAGTCTGTACTATCTCCGGCATCCTGGCACACTCTTACAGCCTGTTAATAGATCAACAAAATAAAAAAAATGTAACTTATAGTAAATATATACATGTGTGCATATGCTGAGGCTTGGGATGAACATAGCTTTACCTTCCACCTAAGTATGCAGTTATCATGTGTGAGCTCAGCAATGTTGGGAGACCATAGGTTTAGGCACTTCTATGCACCACGAAAAACTGCAGCAAAAGAGTGAAAACAAAACACATTAAAACACACTACAGTTACGCCTGTGATTTAATGGCAGATTCATGAAATGAATTTTGGCCAACATCAAGACTGCCCGCATTATCAATAGTAGACAGCCTAAATACAAAGAACTCTGGCAAGTTTTCAAATATGCTAGGAACAACCTATCTGCCAACAACCTTTATGAAAAGGTTGCACCTTTGTATGAAATTAACTGACATTTATTAACCATTAAAAATGATTATGCCATTTTAAAAAACAACAACAACAAAATAAATACATTGTCATAACCACACGCACACATAAAAAAATACTGTTCAAATGTTTGGAATCACTAAGACATTTTCTCAAACTTCTCAAACAGGGATCTCAAACTTCACCAAGGATGCATTAAATTGATCAAAATACTGCAAAAAGCATTCCCAATTTTTAAAATTATTATTACGGTTTGAAATAGCTGTCATATTTGTATTCATTTTAAAATGACATTTTTGCCCATGATTGAAAAGCCTAATTTTCAGCAGTCATTACTCCAGTCTACTTTGGAGAAAGAAAAAAAAAGGAAGAAAAAAACTATTCCTTGAGAATCCATTTTAATGTAAACTAATAGATGGAAGCTATTTGATGCTCTACTGACTTGAAAGACCTCAAACTGGATCTATCCAGATGAGGAAATGTGGACAACCCAGATGCACAACAACAGGAAGACAAGTACCTCAGAGTCTGTAGTTTGAGAAACAGGTCCCTCACAGGTCCTGAACTAGCAGCTTCAATTACAGAACATGCCAAACACCACTTTCATCCACAACAGTGAAGAGAAGAGTCTTAGATGCTGGCCTTTCAGACATAGTTTCGAAGAAAATGTTAGAAAGGGCAAAAGAATGTAAAGACTGGATTGTCAATGGTTACAAATTATAGATGGATTAGTGTAAATTTGAGGTCTTGAGCTGTTGTCAAAAAAGTGTGTTCATAAGGACCATAAGAAGTGTTGTACAAACAAATAAGATTAAAAAGTTTGAAGACAAACTTTAGGTTGGCTTTTAAAAGCTTTGCAAAATCTTTCTCTTAAGTTTAAGAAGATTAGATAGCTAGCTAGACAGACAGACAGACAGACTATGTGTGTTAGCAAGCATTGTTTTGAATAGTCACCAGTACTAATATGTGACGCTCAATAACACTGGACTGACTAGCAGGATTAGCGTGTTAGCTTTAAACCTAGAATGTAATCTGTTTTGTTCTGAGTTCAATAGTTAATCTCAACCAAGTGTAAGGAGAACATAGCCAACTCAAACTCATAACTCAAAGTGATTTAGCATAATATTATGGTGCAAAGGTGGCTTTAGTTGTTAACTGGCATAGAGCTAACACGACAGCTAACAACTCTACTTGGCTTCGATTACCGGATACCTTATTGTATCACTTTCATCTTTCTCACGACGTGTCAGCAAAATTGTTAATTACGCATGACCTACCGACTGCTTGTCCATCCTCTGCACTGACGATAAGCCCGTCAAAACTTTGTTGATCCCAGACAATTTACTCAATCTGTGACCTAGCATACAACTGCCAGTCCCAAAACAATGAGGCGGGATCTTCGTTTCGACCAATCGCAGTGAAAGGCGAACAAGACTCAAACCAATCAAATCACGAGCTCTTGCTGGAGGGCCGTCGTTGTTGGTGAGGTAATCAGAAACGCACATAAGGCAGGAGATGTAAAGGCCCGTTCACGCCGAACACGTTATGCGTCCAATGTAAACACTATGCGCTAGACGGGTGTATTTTACCGTTGTGCCACGTTTTTAGACGCCGTATCAAGTTGAAAGGCTTCTCGGGTCACTTGTATTTGTGATGCTGCATCTACTTTTTTAGTTTTTGCGTAAGAACAAGTTTGGTGTGAACGCCCCCTAAAGAATGTTTGTTGATTTTGAACAGAGTATGTGAGCGGAGCGGCATGATTTGGGCTGGAGCGAGGAGCGGATTTAAAAAAATCTGAGCGTCATTGTTTCCTCTCACTCCAACAGCACTCCGCTAATGGTCCATCATGGGCAAAACACCTGTTAACGGGCATTAATGCAATAATTCACCACGTGTAAAGCAGTGTTAGACACTATTGGCATGAAGGAAAGATCTGATATAAACAGAAAGAATGTGATTTGAAAAAATACTAATTTAAAATCTAGCAGCACTTAGTAATGTTCGAACTCCAGCGTGAAGGTAACTAACTTTTTCACGCCCCCTATTATTGAGTTAAGCTTGCGTTAAAGCTTGACTTAACTACATGCTTGTTGTGTCTCGTCTCTTTATTCTTACGTCAACTGGCATATAGTGAAAATGAATGACGGGGTGGCGAAGGAGAACACAGTTGGGGAGGTGATTGCCACCACGATCAAATGTTTGTTGTGAAATCTTAAAAGACGTGTCCAAAATACACTATGATAATCGGTTCACATGTGAAGAGAAAATCTAAAGGTCAGTAATACATCTATACCCTATTAAATATTTTGAATAATCATATAAACATTCTAATCTAATGCATCTCAATCTTAACTCTAGGCTATTATGTCCCGCATTAAATATAATTTAACTTTTAAAGATGCAAAACACAAACTGAACTAATAATCATGTTAATATTGCATAGTTTGACTTTAATTGCATTGCCATCTAAATATATTTTAGTGCCGTATAATTTATGCATTATACATTTGCAGATGAAGAAGCTCAGCAAATGCGAATAGAGTACGATTTAAATATTATATTAAAAGTTCTAAAAGTGAACTCTGCATTACACGTATAGTTTTGACAGTCTTATCTAGTGTTTATATATATATATATATATATATATAAACAATTTTTCGTTCACAGAATTATAGGGCAAGATTAAGAGAAGTGCAATTATATGAAATAATTGGCAACAATACATAGGCCTAATAATTTTAATTAAAAAATGTTTTGGTCATTTATAATTGTTTTCGTTTGATAATTTATATTTTTCATTTCATGTTTTTTGCATCTAATAATTAAGTTAATTGATCAAACCCAGAGAATGCTGCTGATATGTTTAATAAGTAAGATATAAAAATAATGTAATTTAGATTTGGGCTTATGTTAGTGTTCTAATAAAGCACATTGTAGCTTTTCTTCTAGTATTGTGTATTTATTTTTCATTTAATACACCCTCTGCATGGGAGGTTGTGATATTAAAAACATACTGAAGTAACTTTACAGTGGAGAGGTTAGGCACTAATTTGGCCACGGAGTGAACACGGAGCAGGATTTCTCTAATCCAGGAACGCAGAGTGAGCGAGGAACAGGAAATGAACAATCCGGAACGGAGCTGGAGTGATTAAAGAATGCATTGAGTGCAGAGGGTAAATTAAAATTGTTGCTCCACTCCACTCACATACTCTGTTAGCTTGTGAGAGCCAACTTACTGAAATCCTACTTAAACTTATTAGTGGTGCTTGCAAAGCATCACTATTGTAATCTCACATACTTATTAGTGGTGCTTGCCAAAGGGAAGGCATCACTATTGTTATTCGCCATACTTATTATTAT